>NC_138203.1:68245087-68630087 GCF_964194415.1 Vipera berus
ATTTTGCATTGTAACACCTCTCTCCAATGATCTGTATTAAATAAGTTAGCTACCGTAGTTACATTATTGAAGAGGTGCCAATCCAGTGGCAGCCACTGGATTGCCCAGCTAATGGAAAATTCATTTTAAAATGTATAGAGTATATTTATCTCATCATAAAATAATCAGCCCATTCTAGCTTTTGGAGCATGTGGCTTGCAAGTTTGGAAAGTATAATTCAGTAACTGAATAATTAGGTGTTTTTTTTTAGTAATGGCTTGATTATAAGGGTTCTTATTTTTTAACCACACATTCCATAACAGGATCCAATGTAAAGCTCATTAAAACAATAAAACGGAGTGAGGAAAACATACAGGGCATTTTTGCTGGAATTCTCTTATAGCATATCATAGTATCTTATAATATTCTGCTCATA
Organism: Vipera berus; assembly: GCF_964194415.1. Taxonomy (NCBI): domain Eukaryota; kingdom Metazoa; phylum Chordata; class Lepidosauria; order Squamata; family Viperidae; genus Vipera; species Vipera berus. The sequence goes on from NC_138203.1 coordinate 68,245,503, forward strand.
GCAGATCTGTTCTGAGACACATGACTAAAGGAAGAAATAAGTGGGGCTTAAGAGTACAATTGTCTGCATTCCAAGTTATTGCCCATCTGCCTGTCCCATATATTAGTGTTTTTTTTCCTGGATTTCTTTTCTCTGCAACCCTTGGCCATATCCAACCCATTTTCAAATTCAATCTATATTTTGCCAGCTTCTTTACCCACAGCAAATTTAATCACAATCTGTTCCATTTTCGTAAAATTATCCTCCCAATCAACAGGCAGATAGAGTCTTGGGTTCCATTATGTAATTTCTTTTCAACTTTCTGTTTATCTGGAAATAATAAAAAACAATGAACCCATTGATTTTACTCAGACAAAGCTGATGCTGGATTATTCATAAATGGTCATCTTTTAGCTACAAAAGGGAGGTTCATAGTTTATTTTCTATGAATCACCTTATCCAATATAATATTTTTAAGGTATTTGGATACAATTGTTGGAGAGAAATTTAAAAGAACCAGATGTTGCTTTAAACCAATCCTAAGCAAATAGATGTATGTGCGAATGTTAATATGCTCCTAACCTGGCCTGTGAAATAATAACCTAGTAATTTACCATTTAATGTAGCTGCTATTTTCAATATAGCCAGCAGAGGAAGTAATACTTTAAATTTAAAGCTTTAGTTTTGAAGAACTTCATTCTTAATAAATGAAGGCAAATACTGTTCTCCACTCTTTTAGATTTTTTTTAATTTACTTGAAGCAATGTGAGCTTTCCCCCCTCCCTTAAATAAATATGTTTACAAAAGCTGATTGGGTTTATATTTAATGTGTATAGATGGCTCCAATGAAGTTTTGCCAAAAGGGCAGAACCGGCTGTATCTCCATATTAGAGAAGGGAAATGAAAGATTTTTATCTGAAGCTTCAGAGAACTACTGCTATCAGTGAGGGCAGAACAGGGATGAAGAGCTTGTGGCCTTTCCCATTATCCTTCAACACCTCTTGTGCTGACTGAGGCTACTGAAATGATTTATGTCAGGTATTAATAATACTGAGCCAAATGGGCCAAAATCACTCAAGATGTAGAACATCCCATTTAAACTTGGTAGTCAGTTTTATCCATGAGTTGTAATATCATTCAGATTACTAAAAGTCCGCATTCATGTCAGAAGCACCCACAGGACTAACTAAGGTAAAAAAACTTCCCCTGTCTAGTCATGTCTGACTCTAGGAGTCAGTGCTTATCTCCATTTCTTAGCCAAGGGAGTCAGTGTTATCCAAAGATCCTTCCTGTGGTCATGTGGCTAGCATGACTCCAGTATATGCCAAGAAGATGCATAGAACACTTCTCACGAAAGTGGTACCTATTTATTTACTTGCATTTGCATGCTTTCAAACTGCTAGCTGAGCAGTAATGGGAGCTCATCCAGTCACGCAGTGCTTGGGTCTTGAACCCGGGCTATCAGCTTACCAGCTGACAAGCTCAGCGTCTTTAACCCCTTTAACCCATCATGCCCCCTCAGATTAGTATACTGTAATACTTATTGCTTATAAAGTAATAAAAATGGGATAGAAACCTAATATATAAATAAATAATAAATTTAACAGTGCTCATTGAGAAGGAAATGGATTAGAAGGAGATGATGCTAATGAATAAATAGCATATTTAGAAGGATTAGCTCTAACTTTGTCAAAGAATTATCTAAATAGCAAAAAGGTCTTGAGTTTTATCTTGATAAAATAATGAATAAGAAATCTTAATAAATTTGGAGATTATGTCACTTCTTTTTCTACTGTAATTATAGATTAAATTAATGTTCACCTCGATAGTGAATATTGGATTAGATTAGTTTAACATTATATACACATAATAACCCATTACAATACAAATAAGACATATATCTGGTAATTACTTAATAAAAGGTTGGAGGGGATGCAAACAGAAGAGTACATTTCTTCCTATATGGTGGACCAATGAAAAATTTGCATCATTTTGGTAGGGAATTTCTGGATAGTAAGATCTATACTAAAACAAAAAGTATGATGTTTCCCTGAGTTGGGTGTTATTGCATATATCTGAGGGAGAGAATACTAAACTCATTAATAAATAACATTATATTCTTACTCTTATCCATCAAATAACTCTATAATAAGTCAACAATGGAAACTTTTAGATAGCTTAACAATTTAAAAATTGCATTCAGAGGTACGTTCTATAGCTATAGTTGGGGAAAAAAACCTGCATGAAATCCATGATTTAAATGTCTTACAATAAGGCGTAACAATTTTGTTGTAATGAAATGTTCCAAATGAGGTAAACTTGTTATTAGAGTAATATATAAATACCCTCCCCTTCCAAATCCCTGGGAAAAAAGAGTTCTTAGCTTCTTTTTTCCCTCCAATAAAGCTACTCATGAGAAATTCTTGGGTGGCTTTTCATCTTTTTGGGTGTCGGTTTGGGTGTTGGTTCCAGCCTATAAAAACTAGCTGTTGAATTTCTTTCTTTCTTTCTTTCTTTCTTTCTTTCTTTCTTTCTTTCTTTCTTTCTTTCTTTCTTTCTTTCTTTCTTTCTTTCTTTCTTTCTTTCTTTTTCTTTCTTTCCTTCCTTCCTTCCTTCCTTCCTTCCTTCCTTCCTTCCTTCCTTCCTTCCCTCCCTCCCTCCCTCCCTCCCTCCCTCCCTCCTCCTTTAGGATACTGCCTGTCTCCTATAGTATCTGCCCAGCTGATTCAATTTGGTATAGTTGTTACCCTCTAAATTCCTTCAATTAAACCATGCCATCTGCTGGGATCCTGAATGTGCACCTTCTCTATTTCAGCAACTGCTTTCTAGAATGAAGTTCCCCAGAATTTCAGAAGGCCCCCCCCCTATGTGCTGGTGTTTAGAAGGGCTTTGAAGACCTGACTTTTCATCCAGGCCTTTGGCAAGGGTGAATGAAGCCCCCTTGGATAGTATGGGTTTGTTTCTTTTCATTCCTACCTGGCTTTTTTCTTAACCTCTTCTTTACTCTTTATTTTTTGTTTATCATTGTTTTTTTCCTGTTTCAATTTTTTTTAACTATCTAGAGCAGTGATGACGAACCTTTTAGAGACCGAGTGCCCAAACTGCAACCCAAAACCCACTTATGTATCATCAAGTGCCGGGTGAGCATGGCCCTTTGGATGGGTGTGGCCAATTGGGTGGGCATGGCCAATTGGGTGAGCGTGGCTGCAGTGGTAGCTGCAGACTGGGTGGGACTAAAAAGTTCAATCAATTCTAACTTTGCGAGAACTTTTTTTCCCCCATGAGAAGTTGATTAATTGAACCTTTTTTGGGGGGTACATGGCGGCAGAGGCCTAAAGGGAAAAGGTTTTATAAAACTCAGCTGAAGGCCTAGGACTGGGGCAATGGCATGCGTGCCCACAGAGAGGGCTCTGCGTGCCACCTGTGGCACCCGTGCCATAGGTTCGCCATCACGGATCTAGAGTTTTGGGGAATCGAGTGGCTTCCATTTCTTTTTCTTTTTTTATAGAATATGACATACCATTTCTTATAAACTGATTTTCTCATTTCAATTCTGGCTATTATTTTCGTCTGGTGACTTGAGCAAGCAAGCCTTGGTGGAGCAGTGGGCTAATGCCTCCTTAAGTAACACCAGCTGCCTGCAATTAGTGCAGGTTCGCATCCCACCAGGCTCAAGGTTGACTCAGCCTTCCATCCTTCCAAGGTAGGTAAAATGAGGACCCAGATTGTTGGGGGCAATAAGCTGACTTTGTAATAATGCCGCTTGGGGGTGTGTGTGTGAAAGCCCTAACAAGCAGGCATATACATAGAATGAAGGCTACTGCTAAGTTTGTAAAGCCGCCCTGAGTCTTCGGAGAAGGGCAAGATATAATTGTAATAAATAAAAATAAAATAAATAAATAAATAAATAAATAAATAAATAAATAAATATAGGTTTGTTTCTCTTAGCAAGAAGCATGATATTTCAAGGTAATGTCACAAATATGTTAAACAACACGCAGATATTTTTTCTTTTAATACCTTCACCTTTCTGAAAATGTCTGATGGAATCTACAGTAAACACAGCTAACAGATTTTCATATGTACAGAACTGAGAATTATATTCTTTTATTAATTTTTTGTCTAACTTATAAATGAATGAATGCACACAATATTACAGGCACATTTAAGAAGATTTATTTATTTTATTTATTAAATTTTTATACCGCCCTTCTCCCGAAGGACTCAGGGCGGTGTACAGGGCAATAAATATCAAAGTGTAAATACAAAAGTTAAAAAAGAGTTAAAAGGAATTAAATAATTATGCCCAATATAATACAATAATAAAAGTGTGTTAAAACTAAATCCAACCCCAAACCCATCAGACCAGGCCAGATTGTTCAAATAAATAAGTCATAAGATGACTTTCTGGTGTCTGAATCATCATCTGTATCACTAGAAGAAATGAAAGTTACATTACCTAATAGTAGAATTTCATTTGATTAGCTCTTTAATTAGGAGGGCCAGTTTGGTGTAGTAGTTAAGGACACTAGGCTAGGAACTAGGAGACCATGAATTCTAGCCCTGCCTTAGCCACAAGGCTTGGTGACCTTGGGCCTGTCACTATACCTCAGCCCTAGGAAATAATAGGGGCAAACCACACCAAAAATGTTGCCAAAATAACTTCCTTTACTTGTCCAGGCAGTTCCAAGAATCAAAACTATCTCAAAGTCATAGGAAAAAAAAGGACAACAAGAGTTGTAGCTGAAACCTGTCAGTCCATATTCTTGATAAATTAACTTCAATGTTCTTATTGTAGTCCTATTACTAAGCCATAAGTAATGTAGAATTAAGTGGCACTTATTCCTCCGCAAATATATTTCAGAGTGTAGCCTTACAATTATTAAACAACTTATTATAACCTCTGAATATGACAAAATAGTGGAAAATGATGCTTTTCTGCTTTTAAATAGAAAGAAAAAATTTATTTATAATCCTTGGTTAGTCATAAAATGGGGCGGGATAGTCAATGGTTTGGCCCAATTAGCACTGCAGCATTTCTCACAGGTTATAAAAGGAAGGTGCAGTATATAAAACTCCTTAGAGTAGAAGCAGAATATACATGTAATAATTATAAATATAATTCACTGGATATATTTTTAAATTCTTCCCTGATGCTTACATTCTTCATATTAATTTTTAGATTCACAAAGCATACAAAATTATCTATTTCACCAAATCCCTACTGGATTACTCTTTTTGTATAAAATTTGATATCCAGTTTAATCAGAAATCTTGAACGCAAAAATGCCAGATTTATAAAATGTAAATGAATGAGATTTAGTGGTTATTCTCTGTTGAATCATGTGCTAAATTCCCACTGATGTTGAGAGAAGTTATGCAAAATATCAAGTCAAGGTGCTTCCCTTAAGGTTGGATTGTGAAAAGAATGCTGATTTGATGTGTTTACAAGCATCAAAAATTTGAATAATTTATAAGTATACATTCTAACTAAAAATGCTGCCTAAGTGGATCTGTCTGTATCCAATTGTCTCTTTCCATTCTGTGACATTCAGCAGGATGGGTTTGCTTCTCTGAAATAATGTCACCTAGTAGGACCTTTGTTCTTCTCCTCATCCAAGATTTGGATGGCTCCAATTCTGTTACCTTTTGGGTAAGGCTTTGAAAAACTGATTTATCTCCTGGGTGCTGGGTGAGGCTGTTGGATGAGCCCATACTGAAATGACTTTGGGACTGGAATGTATGGTGGCTTGAGCTTTGTGGGGGTTTTTTAAGTTATTTTGTCGTTGGTCATTTTTGTTTTGATGTTTTTAACTTGTTTTAAGCTACCCAGAATCACTACATGCAAGATGGTCACATAAATAATATAAATAAATACAGATTTTTCCCTCCCTAACATGTCACTCTGAATTAAAAAGATTCACATTGCAATGACTGTCTTGGCATCACTGTACATAGTGCTATAAAACTTGGCATTATGATAGAAGATAATCGATGGAGCCAAAAATATTGCTGGAAATATAAAGCCAAATCTTTACTTAGGAAAATTATAGGCAAATGGGTCAGAAAAATTATTACAGAAGATTTGGTCTAATCACCATACTTCCAAAGGCTGCGTAGGTTTGAAGGCCGAATATAGAAAAGATGTAATTGAAAATCAGTTTGTTGATTGGAAGAACAAGCTAATTCATGGTCAATACTTAAAGAATGTAGAAGGAAAAGTTGATTTAAAAACCCATATGGAGTTAGTTGAAGTCAGGAGTGTTAAATAAAGGAGTGATTTATCAGATGTGAACATTCTAACTTTACAAAAAAAGTCTCACCTTGCATGGAACAGCCTATGTCCTTAGGCACCATGTTAATAATTCTTAGAACTTGAAATATTAACCTTTCATAACATAATAACAGAGTTGGAAGGGACCTTGTAGGTCATTTAGTCCAACTTCCCGCCCAAGCAGGAGACCCTACACCATTTCCGACAGATGGCAGTCCAGCCTATTCTTGAAAGCCTCCAGTGGTGAAACTCCCACATCTGAAGGCAAACTGTTCCATTGGTTGATTGTTCTCACTGTCAGAAAATTTCTCCTTATTTCTAGGTTGAATCTCTGCTTGATCAGTTTCCATCCATTCTTCCTCGTCTGGCCTTCAGGTACTTTAAAAAATAGGTTGATCCCCTCCTCTCTGTGACAGTCCCTCAAATATTGGAACACTGCTTTCATGTCTCACCTGGTCTAGTTTCAAATCTAACTGCAAATTACTCATAATAATTATTGTGTAGTGGGTCCGACGCAAGAGAGACGCCAGCCGGTGTGTGAGTTCAGCTCTTTATTGGAAGGGGAAGTGAACTGGGGAATGAGGGCTACCTGGCCTCCTTATATACCTGGCCAGGTAAGCTAACAGCCAATGGGGTTGGCCCTAGGTTTCCCGCCGAAACTGTCCAGGCCAATGCCCCCTGGTGGCTGTTGCTATGCAGGTGCCTGCATACATAACAATAATAATAATTTATTAAAAATATATGCTGTCCAACTCTCAGTGGCTCTTCTCAGCTCACAGCAATCAAACAATAAGTCACATCAAAAATAATAAAAATAAAAGATGGCTAGTGTGATGAGGCAAGAGTTCTTACTCTTCCTTGCCAAAGCCCTTCACAGCTCTTCTCAATATCTGGCCATCTGGATCATGGGGTGGGGGGGGGGAGTTGAACTCTTTGGGGTAGGTTTCCTACAATATAAAGATCGAGTTAAATTTGACTTCTAGTGACTATATCAACATATCCACATAGTTTTCTTGACAAACATAAAGAAGAATTCAAACTTTGCCTTTTTCTGGGTTTTAGTTCTTCCTTCCTTCCTTCCTTCCTTCCTTCCTTCCTTCCTTCCTTCCTTCCTTCCTTCCTTCCTTCCTTCCTTCCTTCCTTCCTTCCTTCCTTCCTTCCTTTCTTTCTTTCTTTCTTTCTTTCTTTCTTTCTTTCTTTCTTTCTTTCTTTCTTTCTTTCTTTCTTTTCTTTCTTTCCAATTTCCCAGTCAAACATATAGACAGAATAATTTTACAGAAAAGGGCATTTTGAAAGGTTCAATTTGTTGTGCAAAGGTTAAAAGCTCCATATAGTAGCATCAGTTATTTCCTGCAACTACTAAATGCAGGGAAACTTCTCCTTGGAAAACTTAATTTTCTTTGAAATCAATATAGTATGTCCACTAATTTCAGAGTGATGGTGTTTTACATCCAAGTTAATAAATGTGCAGCATTTTGTGCATGGCAACATTCTACAGATATTAACCAATAAATGCTATCTTTTTGCAATAATATTTAATAACATAACTTAAGTCCATAGGTGAAGTTATGGATAACAATAAGTAGTTTATGACTATCCATTTAATGGTATCTATATGTCCATATAATTTATAGACATCCAATAAAATATACTAACATATTAGGTACAATATTTTTTATTAATTAATATAAAAGCAGTATTTTCTTGTTGCATTCTCAACTATTATGGAAATAAGTAGTAGTCATGTAATAAAATGTACCTTATCTTTTGGTCAGACTATGTCATTTAGCAATTCATATTACTTATTTCAAGGAGTTCTTCAGAACAGAAGCCGATTGCCCAGTAGAACAAATTGTTCCTGACAGGCAGCTCTGTAGTACGTTGTACAGAATATCAAGAGCTGCTAAATCAAATGGGAGTAAAGCAGATCTTTATGAAAAGATTTGCTAACAAGGAAACAAATGCTCTGGAGTGTTGCTGTAATATCTTCAATGAACTGTAAAATAGCACAAGTGAGAGAAAAAAATTCCCAAGACCTTGAAATGCACCAAATTTATATCTGATTATGTGGCTTCTAATTTATGCACCATTACAAGCTAATTCTCTTTCTCTTTTTTGTTTTGTTTTGTTTTTGTCCATGCAAGTCTGTCTTGACTCCTGGTAATTACCTGGACAAATCCCTGCAGTTTTCTTGGGAAGATTTCAGAAGTGGTTTGTCATTGCCTCCTTCCTGAGGCTGAAGCTGAGTGACTGGCCCAAGGTCACCCAGCTGGCTTTGTACCTTAAGTGGGACTCAAAGTCTCTAACTAATTTATATGGATGTTATTATTTACAATATATGCAACAAATGTATACAGATATCTCACATGATCTATAACCATTTCATTTTCCACTGGTTTTTGATAGCCAGAATCAAATAATCAGATTTGTATCATGATATGATTTTCACAATCTCTTATTGTGTGGAGAAGGACCATGAGAGCATCCTTCTCCATCCTCCTCAGAGAGGCCAAGATCCATATTAGTTCAAGAGCCATATTTGTTCCTCAGAGCTCCCATCCAGATGCCTCTGGGTTGTTCACAAGTAGGAAACAGTGACATGGTACTATGCCATTTTTGCTGCCCAGCAAGTGGTATTTAGACCTACTGTATTTGGAATCTTGAAGACTGAATCTTGAAAACCAATAGCTTTGGTAGATTTTTCTTCCATGAATTTACTCAGTCCCCTTTAAAGCCATCTATGCTAGTGGCCATTGCCATGTCATGAGGTAATAAATTTCACAGATTAATTAAGCATTGTGTGAAAAGGTTCTTATTTCTGTCTGTTTTAAATCTTTTATCCTTCCATCAGCATCACACTCTTATTTTTGCCTTCACATTAGGTTTCCAAAATATCTCAGCTTTAGCTTCATTATTTTTTCCAATGAGTTGTTTATTCGTGCAATATGGAATGATTTATAGTCCAAAATATTCTCAGCAATTTTAAATGCCACCACAATTAAATGCAAACATTTTTCTTCCCTAGTTTTTCTGATGATCCAACTTTTATAGTCACATGTTATAACTGGGAAAGCTATGTCCTTAACAATGCATACCTTTGTGGTCAATGCTAGTCTTTGTACATTAATATTTCATCTGCATTTTTCATAATTTTTCTCCCAAGGAACATATGTCTCTTTTTTTATAAGTACAGCCACCATCTTTGTAAAAGTCTGATTCTCCTTCAATCCAGCTATTGCTTGTTGTGCAGTCTTATGAGCTTTTTAAATACCAAGCAGCAGCCTAGATTTTCCACCTTCTTTTTTCAACTCTAACTAAATATTACTTACATTTTTTCTTAATTAACCAATTAGCAATCCATAAAAATAGGAATTATCTGATGGTTGCTAAGTTTACTCAAGAGCCTTTTGTAAAGTTCTTTGGCTATTTTTTTTTAAAAATCAAAGTAGATTTTCCTTCAGCAAAGCTTGTTCTGTAATGTCCCTATATATTTATTTATTTTTGTGTAATTTCTACCAATTTGACTACAATGAATCTGACTAATCTATAATTTCTAATGTCTCCTCTGCACCCTTTTTTAAAAACTGGTCTAATATTGGCTACCTTTCATTCCTCCCATATTGCATCTAAAAGGGCAGCAATTCAGATTAATTTTTTTTAAAAGAACTTGATGGATGCCATCAGCATCTGGTGATTTGTTACTGTGAAATCCCTTAAGTTATCACAAGTACAAGCGGTGAGACGCTCCGACCCTCTGTACTTCCCCGGAGGACCCGGGAGCGAAGGTGTGCAGCCTCCTATGCTAAGGCTGGTCTACCTGAATGCCAGGTCCGTAGCTAACAAGGCTCACCTTGTTCGTGACCTAGTGGAGAGCGAGCACGCGGACCTGGCTTGCATCACGGAAACCTGGCTGGGCCCAGAGGGTGGTGTCCCTCTGGTTGACCTCTGCCTGCCAGGTTTCCAGGTGCTGCACCAGCCTCGGACCCATGGGAGGGGCGGGGGAGTGGCAGTTATCATCAGGGAATCCCTTAGCCCGCGAGAGACCACCGTCCCTCAGATGGTCGGGTGTGAGTCTCTCCTACTGAGATACGGCCCGGGGGCGCAGTTGGGCCTGCTGCTGGCATACCTACCACCTAATCGTGCAGCGGCAGCCCTGCCTGAGCTACTCGATGTCCTCTCAGGGTTGGTGGTTGAATTCCCAAAACTCATGGTCTTGGGCGACTTTAACCTACCGTCCCTGGGAGGATTGTCCGAACTGGCTCGGGAGTTCATGGCTTCCATGGCGGCCATGGACCTGTCGCAAATAATTTCTGGACCGACTCATGAGAGAGGCCACACCCCAGACTTGGTGTTCTTGTCTGGACGGTGGCGCGATGATATCGGTGGGGGTGCCACGACTGTTACGCCCCTGTCATGGACCGATCATCACCTCCTGCGGCTAGACTTCCCCTTTGCCACCCCCCGCCGTGGGTGCACGGTGCCAACCAGATGGTACCGCCCTAGGCGCCTAATGGACCCTGATAGGTTCCAGGCAGCGCTTGGGGACGCACATGCACTCCCTGCTCACAACTCGGCGGATGCCTTAGTGGAAGCCTGGGAAAAGGCAGCCACGGAGGCTCTGGACCGAGTTGTACCCTTGCGGCCTCTGACCCGGCGCAGATCCCAGCGAGCCCCATGGTTCACCGCGGAGCTCCGGGAGATGAAGCGTCGGAGACGGGGCCTAGAGAGCCGTTGGAGATCCAGTCGATCCGAATCCGACCGATTGCGATTAAGAACCCTCACCAGGTCTTATCTCGCTGCAATAAGGGTGGCAAAATCCAACTACTTTTCCACCCTCATCGCGTCCGCAGATAATCGCCCAGCTGCCTTGTTCAGGGTGACTCGCTCCCTACTGAACCAAGAGGTGAGAGAGGAACCCTTGCAGGGTCGAGCCGAGGAATTCGGTCAATATCTGCTGGATAAAATTGCTCGGATTCGAACCGGCCTGGACTCCAACTGGGCTGAGTTGGAAGAACAAGACATGGACAGTCTTGCCGACGTCATCTGGGAGGAATTTGATCCTGTGACTCCTAAGGAAGTGGACAGGATTATGAGGAGGTTGAGCTCCTCCACATGCTTACTGGACCCGTGCCCTTCCTGGCTGGCTTATGCAGCTCGAGAGGGGACACGAGGCTGGTTCCTGGCGGTCATCTCTGCTTCTCTGAGTGAGGGTCACTTCCCCACCGCCTTGAAGGAGGCGGTGGTGAGACCTCTCCTCAAGAAGCCCACCTTGGACCCATCCTCATTGAATAACTTTCGTCCAGTCTCCAATCTTCGCTTCCTTGCGAAGGTTGTTGAGAGCGTGGTGGCGCACCAACTTCCTCAGATCCTGGATGAAGCGGTTTATCTAGACCCGTACCAATCGGGCTTCAGGCCAGGCTACAGCAGGGAGACGGCATTGGTCGCTCTGATGAATGATCTCTGGAGAGCCCGGGACAGGGGCCATTCCTCTGTCCTAGTCTTATTAGATCTCTCGGCGGCTTTCGATACCATCGACCATGGTATCTTGCTGCGACGCCTCAGGGGGCTGGGAGTGGGAGGCACGGTTCTACGTTGGTTCTCCTCCTTTCTCCAGGGTCGCTCGCAGTCGGTGCTGGCAGGGGGACAGAGGTCGACCCCGAGGCCTCTCGTTTGCGGAGTCCCTCAGGGGTCGGTCCTCTCGCCTCTCCTGTTCAACATCTACATGAAACCGCTGGGTGAGATCATTCGCAGCTTTGGAGTAGGGTACCATCAGTATGCTGATGACACCCAGCTTTTCATCTCAACTCCAAACAACATCAGTGATGCCCTCGACGTGATGTCCCGCTGCCTGAAAGCGGTCCGGGAATGGATGGGGAGGAACAGGCTTCAACTGAACCCAGACAAGACTGAATGGCTGTACGTACCGGCAAGCCAGGATACTCAGAACATCCCATCCCTTAACATCGGGGACAAGTTACTACCACCTGTTGATAGGGCCCGCAACCTGGGTGCCCTCCTAGACTCGCAGCTCTCCCTGGAAGATCACATAGGAGCTGTGACCAAGGGGGCCTTCTCCCGGGTTCGACTAGTTCGCCAACTACGGCCTTATCTGGACCTGGATGCCTTACGTACAGTCACCCATGCCCTTGTGACCTCTCGCCTAGACTACTGTAACGCTCTCTACATGGGGCTGCCCTTGAGATCCACTCGGAAGCTTCAACTGGTGCAAAGTGCAGCGGCACGGACACTCTGGGGAGCCTCCCGATACTCCCATATCACACCTCTCCTCCGTGCGCTGCACTGGCTTCCAGTTGCCTTCCGTGTGAAGTTCAAGGTGCTAACAATGACATACAAAGCCCTACATGGCATGGGTCCGGACTACCTACGGGAGCACCTTCTGCCAATGTCAACACCCCACCGCCCTGTGCGCTCCCACAGAGAGGGCCTCCTCAGGGTACCACCGCTCAAGGAATGTCGACTGGTGGCGCCCAGGGGGAGGGCATTCTCAGTGGGTGCGCCAGCCCTCTGGAACTGCTTACCAACTGAAATCCGGATGGCCCCCGACCTCCGCACCTTCCGACGGGACTTAAAGACTTACCTATTCCAACAGTCCGGCCTGGCCTGATAGCTCTGACAGCTTTAATTGGGGTCCCAGTTTGTTTTGCTTTGATTATTGTTTTCAATACTGTTTCACTTTGTTGCCTGTCCTACTCTGTACACCGCCCCGAGTCCCTCGGGAGAAGGGCGGTTTATAAAAACAAATAAATAAATAAATAAATAAAGTATCTTCTTCTGTTAACAATTAAATTTTGCTTTAATTGTGCTAATTCCATCACAGAGAAATTCAGTTGGCTTAGATACCTGTCAGGACCCACCTCAATCCACATCTTAGGAAATAAGAACTCTTGGACGCAAGTTTAGTCCAAAAGGAAAATGTTTACTAGGATGGAATCGATTGTGGCAATACAAGATGGAATCTAACAAAGTTACATTTCAATCCCATATAAAGCATTCCCATTTCAGCCCCTCCCCTCATCCATTTGGTCAGGCTCTCATCATTTGCTTAGGTGTCAGGCCCTTCCGTGGGAAAGGGAAACTCTCCTTGGTTTTATTGTTATTGCTTCTTCCTTTTTCAGTTGTAAATGAAGATACGATCCAGATGTGTGTTTCCCCCTCCCTCCCCCAGTTCAACCATTCCCCTGTTGTTTGAAGATCGCCTTAAGTCTATCCTCTCCCCCCCCCTTCGGAGAGATGGCAGAATCCCCAGAATAAGCACATTGTTCTACCTATACATTTATGAAATGTGATATAAATGGATTCTGACAATACCCCTCTTATAACTTTCATAGTCAAAACAGATGCAGACAATTCATTGAGTTCTTTGTAGTTTCCATATCTTGCTTAAGGATTTCCTTCCTTCCTTCCTCTACTTTCCTAATTAGTTTTGTGCTACAATATGACTTGGTTTTAACCATTATGGACTTTCCATTTTTGGGATGATCAGGCAAAAGTTTAAAATAATTCTGGGGAAGAATATTCAGTTTGCCAATATTACAGACAGTTTTCTCATGGATGAACTATCTTTAGATACAATGAAGAAAAAAATAGATGTACTGTAGTTGGGAACCAACATTCTAGGTCAGGGGTGTCAAATTGCCGGCCCACGGGCCAGATACATCATGCCAAAACCACGCCCACCCCAGCCCTGGCAATGGGGAAAAAGTTGCGATACATCGTGACATGTCATGTGACGTGGTGAGTTTGACACCCCTGTTCTAGGACATTATAATGACTCTGGTTTGGCCTAACTGAACCTAATGTGGAATAGTAAAAATATCTGGCTTCAGATTCCTTTAACAATTACAAGTTAGAATCCTTGAATAGGCTGTCTGACATCTGGAAAGTCATTAACATACTGTTAAAATAATGGCCAACTTAATAAAAATGTACTAAGGTAGGCAGAAATGGAAGCAATACACAGATGGTTTAGGTTATAGAGAAATGATAAGGTGCCTAAATGTTATTGCCCCATCAATCAATTTTCAAAATGGTTTTTAATATGTAAAATATTTTCATGAAAAAAACTAATAGTATACCCCAGGGATTTGTGCTGTTTGTTAAATTTAATGTATAATTTGAATTTGCTGGGGAAAATTACTTTAGTACATATTTCATTCAATATGTTCTGACCTGCCTCCGCCCCCCAATGCAACATTTTTTCACATCTTGTAATCCATCCTGCATACCATTGATTACCCTGTACATTTTAATGGCTATTACCATTTACTTGATAGCTACTTAAATCTTAAAATCCTCTGGTAATTCAAAAACCTTGAAAAAACCTGATACTAGGAGACCCCAGTATGCTTTACATTTACCCAGAATCCTGGAATTCCCCATTTAGCTATGATTTCCAAATCTCACAACTTTATATCAGCTAAGTTACAATGGTGTAGTAACAACAACTTGCACCTAAACATCGGCAAGATGAAAGAGATGGTGTTAGACTTCCGGAGAAAAAAGGAGGAACCTGCCCCACTTTACATCGGGGAGGACTGTGTAGAGAGAGTTTCCTCCTTTAAATTTCTGGGAGTCTACCTCTGTGAAGATCTGACCTGGAAAGTTAACACAACCCAGGTGGCTAGAAAGGCCCAACAGAGGCTTCACTTTCTTAGGGTCTTGCGAAAGAACAGGGTAGAACAACAGCTAATGACCCTCTTTTACCGGTCTACTATAGAGAGCGTCCTCTTGTATGGTATTGTGGTTTGGTATGCTGGTCTGACAGCCGTGGACAGGAAAGTATTACAGAGGGTAGTGAGCACAGCACAAGACATTGTGGGCTGTTCCCTGACATCACTGGATGACATCGCCAGTGCTCGTTGCCTTGGAAGAGTGAGGAAGATTCTCAGGGATGACTCACACCCTGGACGGTATCTCTTTACTCTCCTACCATCCGGTAGGAGATATAGGAATATAGCCAGCCGTACCAACAGGCTGAAAAATAGCTTTTATCCATGGGCTATTAGGCTTTTAAATGAGACATAATCTTATGCAGAATTGACTTGGGAGGCCGGTGTGTGGTGTAGTTGGTTTACATGGTATGGTAGGATGGAGGGTTTGTTGTCACTGTGTGTTGGGGGGAGAGAGCACAGGGGGAGGCTCAGCTAATCTCAATGTACACATGTACTTTGACAATAAAGGTTTATTATTATTATTATTAAGCCTTATTATTTCTTACATTCCTATAATCAATTATCATTTTACCACCCCATCTTTCACTTCAATCAGACCTGGCTCTTCGAGCTCTCGGGCCCAGACTGAGGAGGAATTTTTAATTTGGGGTTCTTTTTAACTGACTACAGGGTTAATTTAATATTTTTTAATTTGGTTCTTAATTTTTGTATTTTGTATTTTTAATTCCCTGTAAACCGCCCTGAGTCCTCAGGGAATAGGGCGGTATATAAATATAACCAAATAAATAAATAAATAAATAAATAAATACGTGTTAAAATCAAAGGACCATATGTTAGTCCCTCTAGCTTGTGCTTATTGTAAAAGAGTAAACTTATTTTTTTAGAGAGTTAGGCCAGGATACAATGACTTTTGGTCCTGTCTTGGGCATGAAGCCAACTGAGTGATCTTGGGCCAGTTGCTTTAGCCCTATGAAGGAAGCAGTAGCAAACCACTTCTCAAAAACCTCACCATGAAAATTGTGTCGACTTGTCCAGGTAGTCTCTGAGGACTGGACATGATTGAACAGAAGAAAAAAAAGTAGTCTAATGTTACTTATGCTTTTGAGAGCTAAGGTAAAGCAAGCAGAAAACTCGTTAAAACATGGTTATAAAGATAGTAAACATGCACCCCTTAGACTGGAATATAAAAAGTGGAATCTTAAAATCTTATTCAAACTAGGGATTCCCTTCCAAGCTAAAGCCTTTTACTAGGCAATTAACCTAAGCTAAATTGAATGCTGTACTGAAGGAGAAAAAAAAGATATATTGCCTTGTTGGCTCATGGAAGTCTAAGGTCTTGGCTTACTAGCTAGCATTAAAGATTTCGGGCAGTAATCTGAGTACTCTATGCCAGTTTGAATTATGTTTAGTAATGTACCTAAACAACAGTTGCCTTTCAAAACCCTTGATACTGCTAAAAGTCACCTTTGAGAATTTAGATACTTCAAGTGGTCAGAAAGAATGGCACTCTAGATATATATGTTTGTGAATTGGAACCAGACTGATATTTTCAATTAGCAAGAGTATTTCCACTTTATGCGTGTTTACTAAGAAGAAAATCTTAGTGACTTTTGCAGGTCTACTTCAAAGCAAGGCACAGCAATTACACAGAAGATCTCAATAAATGTTTTTTTAAAAAAATCCAGTTGTGGATGAGAAATGGGAATGTATATTCTGCTCCCACCTGGGTCACCCTGTGCTGACCTGGAAATTATTTTAAATGAAACTGTAGCTGTGTTATTTCCATTTCTCCTTTTCCAAACCATCTTTTTTTCTTAAAAAATAAAAATCTCCATAACAATTCTTTTATGGCCAGCAGAATTTCTCTGTCAGTTTTATAGGCTTTTTCCCCTACCTAATTAACATTGAACATCATGTGGCATCTGGATGGTATTGAGAATGTTTTTGGACTGATTTTTCTTTTTTATCTTTTAATGTATAATATTGTAAAATGCAAATATTATCTTGGCACAAATAATCCAATTTTCAGGCTTAGGAAATAATTCACCAATTTGCTAAGCTAATATCTGACATTGGAAGAAGTAAGTCTGTAAGCATTATTGTAATTAACCTTAGGAAAAATATTCAAAGCAAAGTCATTGTATCACTGAATTCATTATTAAGCAGAATGGTGGAATATAATTCATAAAGCTAAAATGTTCTCCTCCAATGCCATTATTAGTCAATTAAAAGTAGCACCTTATTATCTATGTTCTTAGATGATTTATTAGAAGCTTTAAACAGTATCGGTAACAACAATAACAATGGGGAAAAGTAAAAAAGTAAAAAGATAGATTGTCAGAGCGTACAGTCTTATTGCACTGAGATAACTCAGGAGTAAACACAGTAAATAATGGTATTAAATGGTGGTTGTCTTACACTATCTACAATTTCATACACCAGGAACAATATAAATACATGTGCTAATACAGCAGGGTCCAATAAACCACAATTACAGCAGGAAATGAAAGAGAAAACACATCAGCAGAGCCTTCCCTTTATACAAAGGCTCTTAAAGAGACACAGACCCTGCTGAGTCATTCCCACCATTACATTACATCTTACCTCTTACATTGCATAAGCTGGTTAGCTGTTTAATCAATACCTTGACATAGATTATATCAGCGGTCCCCAATCGTTTGGGCACTGGACACCAGTTCTGTGGAGAGAAATTTTTCTGGGGCTGGGGGGAGGGGGAGTTTCATGTGCTGCCTGCATCTCTTAGTTGGGCTTCTCTTGTTTGCACAGCCCAGTTTCTGGCATGCTGGGGTTTGGGGACCCCTGAATTATACAAATCTATATATGTATATAAAGTTTTACACAATGTTTCATTGAAGGATGAACATGTTTCATTTACGTATCCATAACCAGATGCAAATAATTATTCTAATAAGTTTCAAGTAACATCAGACCTTCTATCCCTGGAATTATCAGGACAATAGTTTCTATCTTTCTAATGTTGAAGGTTGAGTCTCTTAGCAAAAAGAAGGGCATAGAGATTTCATTTTCATGGCCCAGAGGTTAGTTCCATGTAAAATGGATGTAGTTCAAAAGAGTGTAACAATTTTAGGCTTTCTCAAAAACTTGTTTTAATGAAGTGTTATTTTTATTGCATCCTCAGCAATCTAATTTACTTCTTTTCAATGTAAATGTCACCCAATAAGTCTGAAGTATTTTTTGTTGTTGCTAAATTAGACAAAGTCTAAGAACTATTTAAATTTTTGATACATTGAGGCAGTTTCCTATTGTTCAGACAAAATGAAGCTCTCCAGTTCCTTTTTTTATTCAGGTTTATAAATTTGCATATCAGATAAGTTGATTGGTAATGTATTTCTACAGCCTTTCTTTCATAAGATTTGGTGATCAGTTCTAGTAGATGTCATGGTATCAATACAAGTTGTAGATACTGCCAGTTGGCAGCAACAGTCAAACACTATCTCAATTTGCACTGAGCTTGTGATGTTTTTTCTTCATAAATATGGATATGCTATGTAAAGTATGAAATATTCTGGCTTAAAGACTCATTTATCAATAGCCAAGGAATCCTCTTTATCTATCTTGTTCCTATTTAATGTAATTATTTGAGAAATATCACATGGAATCAGAATACGTAAATAGTTAATGAATTAAGTACACATGTGAAAATTTGTTTCATATTAATAAACAAATATTTAGCACATCAATTCTGATTTAGTCCATTAACAGAGTATCCTGCAGAAATATCCTTCTGCAAGTCAGCCAAGTGCATCAGAGCTGGAAACAAAATTACAAAATCCAGAAATAAACAAGAAATCTAATCATAATCAAGATATTATGATTTGAAGCCATTTTATAAATCCTTCAAGAAACTGAAATTTAGTATCTCCAGGTATGCCTTTGTACATATCTAATATAAATAGCATTTTCTGTTATGTGTGTATGTTGGTGAATTTAGATATGAGATGTGTTGGAGTTTCATTTACAGCAGTATACTAGAAAGATTTCAGCAATACTCTACACTTAGCTTCTGTGAAAAATATTAAACTATATGAAGCGACTGCCATGCTTCGCTGTGTAAAGTAAGACATGCTTTTTGCTCAGGTTACAGCAGAAGATAAACACACGCTGACAAACCTCACAGCCATGATAATCTACGGAAATGTGTGTTACCATTTTTTAGGATATTTCTTTAGAAATCTCATTAAAAGAAATAGGATTTACTTCTAAGCGAGCAGGGTAAAATTTGGGCATCAGGGCTGCATCTGGCAGTAGGACGTTTCCAATCCCCACCGCTGTAATTGCAAGGAAGGATCGTGCATCGCACAACACAGTAAACAACGTTTGATGTGGAGTTTTCCGGCTCCAGATGGAGCTCTCTCCTTGTTCCCACGTATCAGAGGCGGCTCTGCAGTGCTTCTGGAGGCGGGCGGGCGGGCGGGCGAGCGGGCAGAAGGGAGAGAGCGCCCGGGAGGTTTCTTCTCTCTGCGGCAGATCTCCGCATCTTGCCTTCCGCCTCACTTTTGGGCGCTGTCCATGGTTGCAGCAACTGTCTGCGTGACGTCAGCCCGCCCGCCCGTCTCTGCCATTGGTGGAAGAGCTCGGTCGGCCTGTGGAATCATGTAAACTCTTCTCTTTCTCTCCCCCACCCCCATCTCGCCCCCTCCCATGCCCGGGGATCCGAATCCACTTTGTTGCCTAAATAGGCATCCACCGGCAACGCCGATCTGTTGGGAGACGTAGCAGCCGCGCGGTGGAAGAGGCAGAAGCCAAGGGAGCGGGACGGTCGATGCTGGAGGTAGGAGCCGCCCTACAGAAGCAGTGCGGAGCTCTGGCATGGGACTTTGCCCTGGCTGAACCGAAGCCGCAGGCCAAGCAAACACCATGGAAGACTTTTTGCAACGCACCAAAACAAAGCTGGTAAGTTCTGCAGAAAAAGAGGGTATCTTGGAAAGACTTTCTTACCGTGCCAGCTTGTTTTGCTACACTTCCCTGCACATATTTTTTAAAGTTTTGGAAGACACCCAGATGAGCTTGTATGAATCAGCATTTTGAATAATAATATGAAATAAGTAACAATGACACCAGAATGTTGTAAGTTGCAACTCCAGTGTTATTAATGGAACTCATTACTTTTCAAGTGTCTAGTTCATTTTTTAAAAAAAAACACACAAGAAATAGCTGAATTCTCACACACTCATTTGAAGAACTTGGTCTGTAGTTACAAGGGATCCCAAAAAGCCGGCAATCTTCTCTATCATTTTAGTCAAGTACAGAAATGATATATTATGGTTTGTGAGATAATTCAATCCATGTTTACTCAGAAAAAGGTCCCACTGTATTTAATTAATTATACTGTTAGGAAAATGTGTCTAGGATAATCTATTCAGTGCATGGAATTCTTTTAGATTCTGAGGGTTAAAATTATGGAAGTAAACAGCAATAAGTGGAAAGGTGGAAGTTCAATCAGTGTCATATTATGAAAGGATGAGAATTAACTCCCCACCCCCAAATAACCACCATTGAGATAACTTTAACTTAAAATGAATATTGATATGAACCAAATGTAATTTTGGCACAATAAAACTGTGCAAATCAGTTTATGGTTTTGTAATATTTCTAAGGAAAGTTCAATTGAGAGTACATAGGACTACAAGGCCAGAAGCCATGAACTGCCTCATTTTAGCATATCATCTAACATTTAAAGTTATGTTTAAAACTTTTTTAAACATATGATCATTAATCAAAATTCATACCACGTGAAATAAAATTACTCTTAGACTATATTCAAATGCATTAAAATAAATATTTGTAAATAAGACCATAAGCAATATTATATTTGTCTTCAATGATACACATTCCAAAAGTAATTAGATGGCACAATATACCATCTCCACACTTCTTATCTGTTTTTTTTCAACCAAACATTTTATTTTTGTATTTTTAAATATCTTTAAACAGATATCAGTTAATTGAAAAAGTCTTAGATAAGTGTTCGTAATAGAATAATATTCACAGTGACTAATGTTATACCACTTTTTTTTAACCTCAGCTTTTAAATTTTCTTCAAAGCAAAGTACAATAAAAGCTGATGACAAAGCACAGAAAGCATGCATTATTGAGGACTTTTTTCTCAACTCTAGAATACAAGCACTCAAAGTATAAAATTAACATTGTGCCATTGTGTAGCAGAAATTGAACATTAAGAATGTTGAATTCCATTTTTAAAGTGCTGATAAGATCTTATCTCGCTAATTTTCCCTATGCTAAACACCAGGTCTTCCCATGCTGAGAATTGGAAGTTGGCACAGATCAGCACATCTCATCGTGACTTAGTTATATTAATAGAAATAGCTTGAATGGGAAATTGACCTACCATGTGTATCTATGCTTGCTGCACTCACCTTCCCTTGTACCACTTTGTGCATAGCTGAAATATTTTGTCATTTTTCAAACATGGCTAATAAGTATGATAAGCTTCTCTTTGTGATTGCTCACGACAGTAGATATACACTGTAGATTCTTAAGTAAGCAAATTGTACTAAAGGACAAATTCCAGATGAGTTTCTGAATTGTTTGTTCAGCAAGAAGTCAAAAAGTGCAATGGAATTACAGAAGAGCATTTATTGATTGAAGCAAGAGCTTTCATAATTAATGGCTTACTTTGTAAGATACAGTAATTTTTTTTCCAAACTAAAGGTAAAGATGCCCTTGAATCAAACTCAGCTCTTGGTGACTGATTTGTTTGCAGCTGCTTTTTTAATGTTTTAAAAGTTCCTAGTTTGGTTTACAATGCTGGAAGTCCATGGTGGTGTCTCATCTAATACTAACCAGGCCATTGCCTGCTTATCTTCAGAGCCCAGGTAGTCCGACAGCCAGGGAATCCACTGTATATATTATAATTATAAATATTAATATAAGGAATAAAACTAAAAGTAGCCAATCAGGCTTTAATTATTCAAAGCATGGATGAAGAGTGTAAGACATCTCCTAATGTCAAAAAGAAGAACAACATAGTACCAGGTGAATTTGCCTGCGGTAAGAATTTCTCAGAGGGAAGAAGCAACTGCGGAAAATATATTTGCTACATGAACTGGTGGGATAATTCATACTGGCATTTTTAAAATATGCGTATGTAAATATTCTTTTATACCATAGATTAGCAATATTTTTTATGCCAGTCACCAATGAACAGCATTAGGTTTTATATATTTATTACCAAAAATTGATATGCCACACAATTTCACAAAGTAGCGTACATTGATGAAATAAGAAAGAGCTAGCCGATGTTGAATGAGACTGTTGATTACTTTGTATGTGGCCATGTTAACCATATATATATATATATATATATATATATATATATATATATATATATATATATATATATATATATATATATATATATATATATATATATATATATATATATATATATATATATATATATATATATATATATATATATATATATATCCATAATACCCAATAATATAAAAGACAAAGAGCCATAGCTAGCATCTGGACCATTTAAAAACATTGGGAATCACGTCACCAATGCTATCTGTCATATCATGGTCTGTACAGGTACACCTTGAGAAATGACCGTAATGGAGCCTGCCCATTATTTGTCGCATGTTGCAATGGTCATTAGATGAAGCATCTCATTAACAACTCCCCATCCGTGGTCTCCCAATGAATTTTTAAATGAACATGTAGGTTGTTAAGTGGAGCATGGGGTACTTCAGGGTGTGGAAGGCTCTTGGAGGGCTAGCACTGGCCCAGGCCTGTCTGCCCTGGCCTGCCCAAAGTCTCCTCTACCTCCTGAGATGCCTTGTGCTCTGCTTTCCACCCCTTGGGTCCCACTAATGCTCCAAGGCCTTATGCCTGAATCCTACTTCACCAGGCCAAACACCCACCTACTCACTCACTCTTTGAAGAGCTCCAAGGTCTTCCAGAGCATTGAAATGCCTTGCTTCTTGAATGTAATTTTAGGATGTCTATTGTAACTTTGAACATTTGTTAAGTGGCCCATCATATCGCAAGGACTACTTGTATAGGTGTGTCTCGTGTTTTAAATTTGTTAAAAGAATAATTTGTTAAAAGTTTTCAGCTTCATAGAAACCTGATATGAATTTGTGAACCTTTAGCATCATACAATTCTACACTCCATAATGTGTATTATATGAACTAAAAATTCCAGTAAAAACTCCATGTATTTATTTCTAACATCTTATATGTGAACCATGTATGTGCCTATTTTATATTCAGTTTTATTTTTACATAAAAGAAATATTGACCCAGCCAGTTAAAACACAGAAGTAAC
Organism: Vipera berus; assembly: GCF_964194415.1. NCBI lineage: Eukaryota > Metazoa > Chordata > Lepidosauria > Squamata > Viperidae > Vipera > Vipera berus. The sequence continues at coordinate 68,268,790 of NC_138203.1, forward strand.
ACCTACATATGTTTTGGATGCAAGATATTTAAAAATCATTATGCAAATTTTTCTAGTGGATCCTGCTGATGTTTTTATCCTATGGCAGAATGCCATTATGTGATCAATTTAATAAGGATACAACAACTATCCCAGATGAAGAAAAGGAAGGCATATTGGTGAAATATACAGGATATGCGTAATTCTAAAATAAACAATTTCTCACATATAATAATCAAATACTCATGTTATCTAGATAGCAAGCACAAAAATATATTGCAACGTTTAACTAGGCTTAAAAACAAGACCATTCAGAAACTGGAAGTACCGTATGCTTTTTCCATTCACATACTACTAATTGATATAAAATTTTATTTCTTGGCTCATATTGGAAATAATTAGAAGAACATGACTTTGTGTATAAAATGCTTAGTATACATATAAAAATTGGACATGTTTATAGGGATACACTTATTAACTCTACTAGTAATCTTGGATTAAAATATGAGTACACACATGTGAGTTATTAATTTAACATGGCACAGGTGATAGGTGGTATAGGCTTGATCCAATATACATTGAATAACGCATTATCACATCAGTTCATGTAATGATTTTGTTTGAAGTATTCCAGAAATGGGGAAAGCAATAGAATTGAAATGAGTCCCTAATGGTGGCTGTTCTTGGCCAAAAGTGGTATCATTCCAGTATTATAAGTATTTATATATAAACTTGGATAAAGGAGGGTGACCTGGACTACCTCTTATGAAGGGAATGTTGCTAGTTATTGCAGCTGAAGCTGATATGCAATGAGTGAATTGATTCCATGAAATCAATTCACTTATTGCATATGGTGAATCTAACTGATGGTTCCTTTATTCAAAACAGTTTCTGCAATATGCAATAAAAATTGAAAGAATTTCCTTAATTCTGAGTTGTCTGATTCTCTACAGATTCAGTTTCTTAATAAAATATTATGTATACTAGGGAAAGAAAGAAGAGCAATAACAGCTTGAATGAAATGTTTCTCCTAATATTATGCTCAGAATTATAAATGTAGTACCTAATTTTATGTTGCATTTACGTTTCAAGTCAAACTGTCAATTAGAAGGCACAGAGCTTAAGCAGTAGATTTGTTGAATACTTTCCTGGCATGTTGTGCACTCTGTAAAATATTTTTAAAGCAAATGCATTTAAAAAGGTGATCTCATTGTAAATGTTCTGCTAATTTGGATACTAAATATTTAATTAAAAATTCTGAAAAACCAGCTTTTGAACCTTCTATTCTAAGAGACTATTGATCTCTAAGAAGACTTACTGTCTTCTTAGAAATAAAGACTGTTGATAGCAACTGTGTGTTTATTTGGCTCATTATCAACTTATTGATAATTAAATGAAAAAGTATCGTATTTTTCAAGCTTCTTTTATTTTAGGATGAATTTTAACAGAATCAGAGATCAGTGCTGAATCCATTTACATTTAATTTGTAGTGACTCCATGGATCAATGTTTCAAACCAATGGGCTGTGCTTAAGTTCCAGATATTGTACTCTTAGATTATTAAAAATGCAACTAATTTTAAGTATCAGTACTACAGAACTGACATTGAAATCTTGAATTATTTTTAAGAAACAATTCAAACTTTGTTTGGAAAACATTGTTCTGAAAAACAGTATATATGATCTCAAGAATGAAGGTAAAATAGTAAAGATGAAGTTTAACTTGTATTTTATTATTTCAAGAAATGACATACTGAAGTTAACCATGAGAAAATATTTTCATAAGAGTTCTGAGACAAATCTCTCTTTGCAGAAATAATTCAAAAGTAACAGCTGTGTTTAAACATTGCTGCCACCTGCACAATTTTAAAACATGCAAGACAAAATGCACATTCTTTTGCACTTTGATTGATGAGTAGATTTTAATTAGTAAGCTAACTACTCTGAAGTTATAGTAGCTTCTATTTAATAGCCAGTTTGTGAAATCATTTAATATTGAATGCCTCCAAAGAGAACATTTAATGTGCCTTTTATTTTAACCTACTTGTGACTAAAAACCATATTTAGTTTAAGGAAATTTCTTTTCCTGAATTGTTCTGCCATATTGTATTTATTTCTATTTAGGCTCTCAAAAGTAATTTGCAGAAATATAGCATATAGCTCATTTGACAGAAATTAGGAAAATTTATTTTCCTTTGTGAAACAGCTAGGCAAAATATTTAGCTGTTAATTACTGTGATTATAAGATGTTTAACTTCTTTATAGCAGGAGGAGAAATGTCTTGAATGAAGACAATGGCAGAAAATAATAGGGTAGTAACACTTTTTTTAAAAAGTGCTTCAGAGCCTTACAGTATACAAGATCTGTTAACAATCCAAGAATCATATCCTCAATAACATACAAGCCAGTTTCACTACATGATCTGACAGTTAATTTATTATATATCATGTTATAAAACAGATTACAGGACAGCATAAAAATAAGTACATGTTAAGTCCTTTGAAATATACCAGTTGTGGTCCAGGGATAAATACAATGAATTCTCGTTCTTATTTAGAAATGATTGTGCTTTCCAAGAGCTGAGGTTAGATAATAATTTCTCAGAAAATTTCAGAATAGATTTCCTTCTCAATAGGTCTTACTGCTTGAAAGGAATGTTATCATACTAAATATGATACCTTTTAAATGTTATGGATAAATGTAGAAAATTAACTTCAGCCTTCCAGTTGCTATACTTTGGATTTTTCTTGAAGAGAAAATCATTGAATGCCATCTATGTTGTGAGAATTTACAATGTACATTACTGATCTACTCTAACATAAGAGCTTGGATCTCTTTTTAAAATGCAGATTACTGTATTGACCTGGCAAGTTAACAGCTCTATTGTAATGATCTGAATTGTGCTAATTTGTTCTTAGCCAGGCCAACAGATTAATTATGTAAAAGGCAGTAAGAGCCTTCATTTTACTATTGATAGTGGAATAATGACGATAACATCTGATTGATTTCCTTATCATACCATGCAATGCATGACATTTCTCAAATACAGTCATAGCAGATTTTTTATTTGCTTTTATTTTTTATTTGCTTTTATTTTTTGCAATCCATAGGTTTTTATGGAATGCAAACAACTAAATTTGGAATCAAGAGTGCAAGAAAAAGTAGATGTGCTGACATGTTTTTCACCAAATTAGTGGTATGCCATTTTTTTTTCTAATGGTAGTTTACTACTGAATAAAACCTCAAGTAATTATTAACTAGGAATGCTAATCAAGTACATAACAAAGCTGTTTTTATTCTCCATGTATATCAAATGTTGACATTTTGGTATTTTATGAAAGAAAGTCAGAATGAGGTTATGTGCTAAAAACCTTCTTTATTCTGCTGAACCAATTGAAAGAAAATCTGTTTTGTTTTAATCTATTTAATGACCATTTTCACTGAATATATATGTAATATTTCTCATGATATGAAAGAGGGTGAAAAATATTTCTCTGTTATCTCAATTCAATTCTAATTCTTAAAATTACATTATTTTCCCCTTAATTTTATACATATTTTATATTGCCATTTAATTCCTTAACAGTATGTCTTTTAGAATTCTTGAAGCAATTACTGGATTTTCTAGCATTAAACTAACATAACCCGATAAACAGCATAAGATTACTCTTTCCATAATGGACATACTCAAAAAAGGTTACACTCAGAAATAAGAAAGTGAGCTTCCCTTAGATTTATTTCCTGACATATTATTATGTATATTTGCAAACTTCAAGATTAATGAGGATGTCATTAACAAGTGAATCAGAGGCGCTTGATAATACATGCAGGCTTAGCTGACTGCCACTTTTAACAGGAAGTAATGTTGACGCGATGTTCCCCTGAGGCCTAGAATGAATACACATCTGTAATTAATGTAAGAAGTGACTGGATGTCACATTTACTTTTCTCTTGCAATGGAAGATCATTCATCTTGAAATATAAGAAGCCCTACTCTTCAGAACAAATAGTTCAGACATACTAGCTTTAGAAATCTGTTTCACAAAGGATATTTGAAGCAGATCAAATAGGCAGAAGCAGATCAGATATGTAGAATCCTTCTGAGTTCTTAATATTCAGGCTACTAGAAAATTAAGCAGAAGAGCTAAATGAAATATAAACTCAGTTTCAATTTATTGTGGTCAAAGACAAGTACAGATAATGAACAAACCAAAATTTAAGGCAGAGTTAAAATACATTTTAAAAAAAAACCTAATTAACATCCGCAGGATCCAATTTGGGTTGGTCATCTGGACAAGAGGTTTTGTCTTCCAAGCTTTAGGACTCATGCTGAAGCCCCTCTTCAAACTACATCTAAACACCCAAATCTACATATAAAAAGCTACACACAACAGCCACCATATAAACACCACACACAGAAAAGCCCAGAGTACACAGAGAAGTTCCCTGAAGATGGGCTCCAGCATGAGTCCAAAACCCATTGCCGGCGGACAACACCCAGGGATAGGGCCTTCTCAGTGGGTGCGCCTGCCCTTTGGAACCAGCTGCCAGTGGAGCTTAGGACTGCCCCCGACCTCCGTTCATTCCACTGGGACCTGAAGACCTGGCTCTTCGAGCTCTCTGGCCCAGGCTGAGAATTTTAATTTTAATTTTAACTGGGGTTTTATTTGTTCTGGGACGGATATAATTTTTTAAATTGTTTTTAACTTTTGTATTTTTTGTTTTAATCACCCTGTAAACCGCCCTGAGTCCTTCGGGAAAGGTCGGTATATAAATATAATAAAATAAATAAATAAATAAAACCTCAGAAAACAAAACTTCCGGTCCCAGTAACCGACCCAGATTGGATCCTGCAACATTATCCTGGGACACGTATATTCGCCTTCATTCATAATTAACACCTACAGTATATGTGAGATACAGCCTATATTAAATTATAATGTAAACCCCAAAATTATATGAAATATGGTATCTAAAATTACAACAAACTAAAACTATTAATATTAACAAAGTGTTGTTGTTGTTGTTAGTTGCGAAGTCGCGTCCGACCCATCGCGACCCCATGGACGATGTTCCTCCAGGCCTTCCTGTCCTCTAGAATATCTAAAATTTGAATGGATTCTAGTTACAAAGAATGCATTGCAGGATATTGCCCCACCAAAGTTTGATGGATCTTCTGTGCTGCTGCAGAAAACCTAGCCACATGTGCTGCAATAAGGGGTACTTGGTCTGTGAGCAGCAACTGGGCATAAGCTGAATCTGGGTAACCAGAATATCTAATAATCAGAGGCACCATGAATCTTGTCTGTATGTCTCTGTAAAAGCAATGAAGATATTCTGTAGTTTCGACTCTCTAGAACCACAGGGGCAAAGCTTTTTAGCCAATGGAACTTGTAATGTTTATTATTCAATACTGCAGAAAGAAGAGCATGGCATCAGGGAAGAGATTTTTTTTTGATGGCTAAATGTGTCTAGCTGTGTAAGATAGCTGGCAGCAGTGACACTGTATCTGTTGTGTACTGGTGGAAGGAAAGTTGGAGCCTTTCCTAGATCTGTTTTCCTCTCTATATCCTTTATCCTCTGGTTCAGGTTTTTTTTCTTGCTAATCATAGTCCATCTTAAGAACTGTGGAGGGAGAGAGGCTTAAATTTGAAAGATTGGTCTTTGTCTAGTACCCTCATTGTAGCCACAATGGGTTTTCCTCGAACCAATGGCATGCACAATTACACCTAAACACTTAAAGCTAGCCACTTGTTCTATTTTATGGCCATTAGTGCTCCATAAACAGAGCTTTGGCCTTTTGGCAAAAGCCAAAATCTTGCTTTTTAATAGTTTATTAACATATCATCATTGTTGCAGTATGGGATTAAGAGCCCTTTTGAAGCATATTGATGTTCTGAAAAGAACATTGTCTGCATTGTTGCACAGCAGGACAATGTTGTGATGCCCTAGTTTAGCGGATGGAAATTTGAATCATTTACAGATCTCTCCATACCATTAATATAAAAAACTTAAAAGTGGGAGGGAGGGGATAATATATCCTGGTTTTACCCAAATGAAATATCTGTATTCTGTGGTGAATATGGAGAATAACATGCTAGATAGCTTTTACTATATAGATATTATCAAAAGTTTCCTAACAACCTTTGGCTAAAAAAAAGATGGGCAATTGGACCAATGTGTAATTATCACCATGTGGTAACACAAAATTTAATTGCAAAACATTATTTTAATGTTTTATAAGGCTTATACTATTTGTGTCCCTTACTTGTCTTTAGATTGGTTTTTATTGATGATCATCAGTTCTTATTTCATATGTCCTAGAGTATAGTGTATGCCTTCTATTCAATTTATTCATGTTTCTAGAGAAGCATCACCATCATCAGTCACACAGAGGGCAACAAATGCCTGCCCCAATTACAATTTTTACACATGCCTAAAATATAAATTAAGGGACGTGGTGGCTCAGTGGGTTAGGACACTGAGCTTGTCGATCAGAAGGTCGGCAGTTTGGCGGGTCGAATCCCGAGTGCCGCGTAGCAGAGTGAGCGCCTGTTACTCGTCCCAGCTTCTGCCAACCTAGCAGTTCGAAAGCACGTAAAAATGCAAGTAGAAAAATAGGGACCACTACGGTGGGAAGGTAACAGCGTTCCATGCGCCTTTGGCGTCTAGTCATGCCGGCCACATGACCACGGAGACGTCCTCAGACAAGCGCTGGCTCTTCGGCTTTGAAACGGAGATGAGCACCGGCCCCTAGAGTTGGAAACGACTAGCACGCATGTGCGGGGGAACCTTTACCTTTTATAATATAAATTATTACCCTTTCTTATGTTGCAGAAATTCAAACATTTCTTTTATATGAATTCCATGCCTCTTTATTATGTAATGGATTGAAAATAATCTTCATTTTACTTTAGATTATATGCTAGAGAACAACCCTTGGAGAAAGTATTAAGAAGTCACATGAAAGAAAGATAAATGATGCTGTAAATGCTGTCCTGCCCCCATGTAGCATCATATTGATAGTCAATATCAGTCCATAAAATATAGTGAACTAAGAACAAGGATTCTAATAAAGGCTATACATTGCTTTTAAATTGGTTTTAATTAAATTATCAGTTAATTCTGCCATAATACAATATTATCAGTTCCCTGATGAAGGTACTGAGCAAGCAGCATGGTGACAAGATAAGTTGCTCTGTCTTCCTCCATATGTTTGTTGTTTCAACTTTTCCATACTTTTAATTGGTTCCCTGTAGAATAAGATTTACAAGCATATGGTATGGAAAAATGCTGACATGTATTTGTTATCATATATTTTAATACGCTGCTGGTGGCACAGATCACATAGGTTTAAATGTGATTATGAAGTTACTTAGTGTAGACAACAGTATTAAAATGCTAACCGTCTGCAGTGAACTAAGTCACTCAAGTTCTTTTTAAAGCATTTAATGAAAAAGCAAAGCAGCCACGTTTTTAAGGGTCTTGACTTAAGAGTTTTGCTGAAACAGATTTATGCTAGTGAAAGACACATCTATAGTTAGTTACAAATGTAGCAGAACATGTAAAATCTTGGGACCTTAGATGGGGTCAATAGCCTCCGTATCACTATTAAAAATATTTTAATATTTCAATGCATAAAACAGTGGAAGACTGCAATAAACCTCTAGCAAAATGGTAACATTCATACTGCTATGAATGTATCATGTTCATAGGATATTGCATAACTTCGAACAAGCACTAAGGGAATGCTCGTAAATCAGGGATTACCTGTATATCACTTCCTTATTTTTCTATACCACTTTTCCCCTATTAATTATCAATTTTAGAGTAGATGTCCCCTATTTCACCATCAGCCCACTTTTAAGACAAAATGTGTAGTCATGTTACAGTCTTGCTGTGGTTTCGTGATGTTCATCTCATACTCTCCAGTGGAAATGCTGACCAGAATTTTTTCAGTTAATTTCAAGAATATTGACTTCCGGTGGCGGCGCGGCGCCGAAGACAGCCTCTCCTGGCTGCCCGCGGCTCAGCTGTTTGTTTTTTCGCCCGAAACAGCGCCGATCAGCTGTTCGGGCGAAATTGAAGCCCCCTCCTCGGGAGAAGAGGAGGGGGTGAGGCCCCAGGTAGGGGTAGAGTTCTCCGAGGCCGCCTGAGCGTGGAGCTTGGGCGGCTGGAGGATTGAACTCCCCCGAAGCCTGGGTTGCTCCCAGCTGGCCGTCGTCTCTGCTCCGAACTTCTTGGAGCAGAGCCAGGCGTCTGCGAACCATCCCTGCCTGAAGAAAGGACTATGATTTAAAGGAGCAGGCAGAGCGGTACAAGAGGGAAAGGTGAAGAGGATTATTTTACTATACTCTCGAGTTTGTTGGACTTTCTAAACTTTAAGTGAAAGTGCGTCATAACTGAGGACTAAAAGATGGCGGCTAAACCTCCCCCTAAAACTCTTCGGAGTGGTGGATCCTCGCCGGTGCAACAATCATCATTACAGGCGTTGCACACTCCTGAAGTGCTGACATCGAAGGATTTGCGAGATGCTTTGGACAAACAGGCCCAGGTACTTTTGGAATCAATTAATCAATCAATTGCTGATAAATTTGCACAGATGGAGGAGAAATTGGAGAAACTGGAGGAAAGAATGGAAGAAAGGATGGAACAGAAGTTCAGCGTGATGAAGGTAGACATTTTGTCTTCAGTGCATAAAGTGGCGGAATGTGTGGAAGATTTAGATGAAAAAATGGATGATTTGGCTCAAAGGAATGCTATATTAGAAATAAAAGCACGGGAGAATGAAAATGCAAGAGACAAAATGGATAGGGAGTTAAGCCTTGCCCAATATTACCAGATGCAGTTTGCTGTCAGAATCAGAGGTTTAAAAGAGAATATTAAAGAAGATTTAAAGCAGCTGATCTCTGAGGCTCGAAGGGGTATTGAACCAGCCAGCATCTGAAATAAGAGCAGCCATGGATAAAGTGTTTCGGGTGAATTCATGGATTGCTAGACAGAGAAAGCTGCCTAGAGATGTGGTGGTTTATTTTGCGAAAAGAGAAATTAGAGATCAAGTTATACAAGCTGCCTATGATGCTAAAGTCGTGATTGCTGAACAAGAAGTCTTGGTTTTAAAAGAAATTCCTCCAAGGATTTTAAAGGGAAGGAAGGACTATACATTTCTGGTGCATGAGCTTAAGCAAAGAGATATAAGATTCAGATGGGAGATTCCAGAAGGGTTGATGGTGATGCATGAAGGTAAAAGGTATAGGCTGATCACTGTGAAACAAGCGCGTGACTTCTACAATAATGTCTTAAAAGCAACCCCATTAACGCTTCTGGAAGCTGGAAAGGGATCTGGAGAAGAAGAACAGCAAGAGGAGGAAAAAGAGGAAAATGGTGCTGGAGGAGATCAAGCTACAACTTCTTTGGATGATCCTAGAGAGCAAAGAGTGACGCGTGCTGCTTTAAAACGAGCAAAGAAAATAAAGGAACAAGATCAGCAAAAGTCTTCAGATACTTCACAACGCATTCATAGCCAAGCTGTGGGAGGAGCACGGCCTAAAGAAATTAGCCCTATCAAAGCTGTGCTCCAAGAGCTTTGGGAGGATATGCATGGCAACTAAATTTCTAACCTGGAATGTTAATGGACTAAATTCACCGCAGAAGAGGAAGAAAGTTTTTCAATATTTAAAACAATTTAAGATAGATGTTATATGTCTGCAAGAAACGCATATTAGAGTTTTGGATCAAAAGTATTTAATGAACGCGAGGCTGGGTACGCAATTTGTTGCTTCTGCAGAGAATAAGAAAAATGGAGTGGTTGTTTATGTTAAAAATGCCTTAACAGCGGATTTAATTGAAGCAGATAAGCATGGAAGATATGTTATGATTGAGCTGTTGTTAGAAGGTAAAAAGACGCTTCTAGTTGGACTATATGCACCAAATCAACAACAAGCTGACTTTTTTAGCTTACTTCACACAAAGCTTACCCAGTTGGATTATAAATCTTTTATTTTTATGGGGGACTGGAATGGAGTTGTGGATGTACAGTTGGATAAGGCCGGAGCTTTTAAGCGCATTCCAAGTCATGCTAGACTGCCTAAATCTTTTTTTGAAATGAAGGATGACCTGGAGTTGCGAGATATCTGGCGTGAGAGACACTTGCGGGAGAAGGATTATACTTTTTACTCTGATAGACACCAATCTTTTTCGAGGATTGATTTTATTTTGTCGACTAATGATCTTTTTTTGAGAACTAAAAAGGTGAAGATTTGTGCAAGAACTATCTCTGACCACAGTCCAGTTTGGTTGGAGATTGATAAGGAAAAAAGAGATAGGCGCTCATGGCGTGTGAATGAGAATTTGTTTAGAAACCAGAGAAATGTGGAAGAATGTAAACAGCGGATGAAGGATTTTTTTGAGATTAATATGAACAAGGGTACTTCTATGGATATGGTTTGGGATGCTAGCAAGGCCTATATGAGAGGGGTGTTGATACATATGAATAATAGACATAGACGTGTAGTAGAAAATAGAAGGAAAGAACTGGAGAATGAAATAAAGGAAAAAGAAAAGGCTTTGATTTTGAACCCAGAGGATGTGAAGATCAAGGAGGCTATTAGATTGTTAAGAGGACAATTTGATAAATTAATGGCTGATCAAGTGGCGACCAATCTGCGGTTTGCTAGGCATAATACTTTTTGCAATGCTAATAAACCAGGCAGATGGTTAGCTTATAGACTGAGGAAAAAACAAAGAGCATCTAATATAGATAAGATTGAGTATAAAGGAAGGGTCGTGTTTCAACAGAATCTTATTAAGGATGCTTTTGTGGATTTTTATTCGAAATTATATACTAAAGAGGATATTAATGCAAAAGATATTGATACGTACTTGGAGAATGCTAGCATCCCGGTTCTTACGCAAGTACAAAAAGAGGGGATTAATCAGCTGATTACAGAAGAAGAAATTTTTACAGCTATTAAGGAACTGAAGGTGGATAAAGCACCAGGCACGGATGGCTTGACTGCGGCCTATTATAAGAACTTACAATTAGAGATGATAAAACCGTTAAAGGAACTGTTCCAGACAATCCAGAGGGGGGGAAAGGTGCCACCGTCTTGGAGAACAGCTTTTATTTCTTTGATTCCGAAGGAAGACCAGGATGCTACTTTAGTTAAAAATTACAGACCGATATCGCTTTTAAATACAGATTATAAGATATTTGCTAAGGTTTTGGCTAATAGACTGATGAGGGTTCTACAACAGGTGGTTCATGGGGATCAAACGGGGTTTATTAGTGGTAGACAAATGAAAAATAACGTGAGACATATAGTTGATGTGTTAGAGTTTTTGGAAAGGCACAACCAGATCTCTGCAGCGCTAATCTTTTTAGATGCTGAAAAGGCTTTTGATCAATTGAATTGGCAATTTTTGTTGAAAGTTTTAGACAAAATGGATTTTGGGGAAAAATTTCTACAACCGATTAGGGCATTATATCAAAAACAAACTGCCCGAATCATAGTTAACAATAGCCTGACAACAGCATGTAATATTGAGAAGGGCACAAGGCAAGGGTGTCCGCTATCGCCCTTGTTATTTGTGTTAACATTAGAGATATTATTGGTTAAGATTCGGAAGTCGGAAAAAATTAAGGGGATACAAGTTGGAGATCAGGACTATAGATTGAGAGCATTTGCAGATGATCTGGTTGTTACAGTGACCCAGCCAGAGAACTCTGTTGTGGACCTGATGGAGCTAATAACACAATATGGGAAGGTTTCTGGATTTAAAGTAAATATACAGAAAACTAAAATTTTGGCTAGAAATATGACAGTTTCACAGAAGGCTCTTTTAGAAGGATTAACTGGATTTGAGATTGTTAAAAGGGTTAAATATTTGGGGGTGACTTTGTCGCCCTCTAATACAAAGCTATATAAAAATAATTATGAAAAACTATGGGGGAAAATTCAAAAAGAATTGGAGAGTTGGGAAAAATTGCAATTGTCTTTGTTGGGACGGATTGCAGCAGTGAAAATGAATGTCCTGCCCAAATTTTTATTTTTATTTCAAATGATACCGATTCTTAAGAAAGATTCTAATCTGGAGGAATGGCAGCGTGGTATCAATAAATTTGTGTGGGCAGGGAAAAAGCCACGAGTTAAACTTAAGATTATGCAGGATACTCGTGAGAGAGGTGGCCTTAAATTGCCAAATCTTAAATTATATTATGAAGCTGCTGCATTGGTAGGAATAAGCGATTGGATTAATTTGACGCAACCGAGGTTATTAAATCTTGAGGGCCATGATTTGTTGTTTGGCTGGCATGCATATTTGTTGTATGACAAGAAGGTAGATTCTGTGTTTAGGATGCATATTTTAAGACAGGCACTGCTGAGAGTTTGGAAGAAGTACAGATACAAGTTAAGCAGCAAGATACCATTGTGGGCAATTCCAAAACACGCAATAGAAAATATACATGCTGGTTTCAAACACGATGAGACTACCTACAAGGAAATTTTAAGTTTGGAAAGGAATGTTTGGTGCCTGAAATCATATAATTTCTTGCGAGAAGAGAAGATTGTTCGAACTTGGTTTCAATATATTCAGTTACGGGCCAGGTGGAAAGAAGACCAGAAAAATGGATTTGTAATGACTGATGAAAATTTGATAAAGCAAATTAGAAATCAAGGACCAGCACATATTAAACGGATATATCTTGCATTGATAGAGATCGATTCAGAAACAGAGCTGGTTAAGGATTGCATGATAAAATGGGCCCAAAACATTCAGGAAGTTATTACAATGGATACGTGGGAAAAGATTTGGGTGAGGAATGTAAAATTTACTCAAGCTCAAAATCTAAGAGAGAACTTTTATAAAATGTTTTATAGATGGCATTTAGATCCTAAAAAGCTTGCAAGTATGTATCCGAATTACCAGCCTAAATGTTGGAGGTGCGGTGATGAAGATGCAACATATTTTCACATATGGTGGACATGTAAAAAGGTTAAGGCTTTTTGGATAAAAGTCTGGTGGAATATGCAGAAGGTTTTTAAACGGAGGATAAAATTTTGCCCACAATTTTTTTTGTTGGGAATAATTGTTGACGCTACAGTTGTGGACTCCAAGTTGATGTTGAACTTAGTTACGGCAGCAAGACTTTTGATAGGTCAATATTGGAAGAAAGAGGAACTGCCGACTATACAAGAGTGGATTTTAAAGGTTTCCGACCTGGCAGAGATGGCGAAGATCTCGGCCTATTTGAAAGATCATTCGTAAGAACATTATATTATGGAATGGAGAAAATGGATTGAGTTTATCCAGAACAAGTATAGGGTTAAGAAGTTTTACGTAGCATTCGAATAAGTCTTCCTTCGCTTTGTTTTTTCTTTTTTTTATGTTAGTTTCTTATATATATTTAATATTGCTAAGGATTGTTTTATCCTATATAAGCTAGAGAGTAATGGATTTTAGAACTTGTAATTGTTAGTATATGGTTGTTTATGATTGCTTTTTTATATATATATACCTTGTATTTAGCTCTGGGAAGTCCGGGGGGGGAGGGGGGAGGGGGGGAGGTAGGGGGGTGAGGAGGGAGGGGGGGAGGTAGGGGGGAGGTAGGGGGGGGAGGAGGGTGGGGGAAGGGGGGGTTCTTTAAAGGAAAACTGTATTGTAAAACTTTTCAATAAAAAAAAAGAATATTTATTTTAACAAACCTTATTAAGTTGGAATACCTTCTTATTTTTTAAAAAGAAGAAACAACCTTTTTTGTGTGAAATAGAATGTCACTGGAAAGGATTTAGACTACCAAATCCAATTCTTGCTCAAAGCAGGAATCCAGAATAAAATATCCCTGACAGTTATTTGTCTAGTCTCTGAATACATCTACTGCAGGACAATTAAGCAAATCCTTCTGTAATTATTTTTACAGTCAAAGCTCTGTTTGTGTTGGGAAACTTTTTCTCACATTCAGTTGGGATCTGTCTTCCTGTAACTTCAAGATTAAAGACGTTATCCAATGTTTTAGCCTCTGGAGAGACAAAAGACATGTTTTTGACTTATTTCCTTCTGGTCCCCTTTTTGCAAGGTTTTGAATAATTTTTCAGTTTCTCCTCATAAGGCTTAGTTAAGAACTTATTGCTGTTTCCCCGTGGCTGCTCTATTACCTCCTATTTTTATTCAGAATTTCAATCCCTGGTACAACGGAGAATAGTAGTCATTGACTTGGGATGAGCAAACAGTTTTGGGCTAAGCACCACATTTATTTTTATGTACCATTTTTAGAGATGCATTTAAAAAAGAGGTTGGGGGAAAGGTGGCAGGATTTAGATTTAGAGCAAAAATGGAGATTAAAATCTAATAATCGAATACAAGAATAAACACAATCACTATTCTCTTCTGACAGATGCTTTTTAAAAGTCCAGCAGAATGATGAGATAGGATAGTAGATTCTGATACATGATTTTCCTGCCCATTGGCCAACATTTATTGTTCTAAAATAGATATTAAATTTCTACGAACCGGTTACATATAGAATTCCCAAAATGTAAACTGTCGTTTAATTATTAATATTCCTGCTTAATATTTTAGAGAGAAGGCCCACTTAATTCAGGGATTGTTTGTTGATTCTAATAACCAAGCATCCTACACCACTTGCAAAAGAGAAATCAGTTTTGTAGCTCTAAAGCTTCAAAAGCAATCGTTTTTGTTTAAGCCAAAATGCATTAACAAATAAAACACCAAACAGCAATATACCAATAAAGTTTGGTTTGGCTCCAATGTCTTAGTGAAGAGCAGGCCAACATAATTCATAGAGGGGAAAGGGTCACACTGCTACATTAAAATATTTGCTGGCCAGTAAAGAACAGTTGGCATGCCAATCAGTTGTTCAGAGGGTAGTGGAGAAGCAATAGCAATGGAGCTGGCAGTGTTGGTGCTGGAGGTGCTTTGTAGCATGTCTTTCAGGGTGGAGGTAATTGTGAAAGCCTAGGCCCGTGGTGGCGAACCTATAGCACACGTGCCACAGGTGGCACGCAGAGCCCTCTCTGTGGGCACGCACGCAGTCACCCCAGTCCTAGGCCTTCAGCTGGGTTTTATAACCCCTTTTTGCTTTAGGCCTCCGCCACCGTGTGCAAAAAAAAAAAAGGTTCAATCAATCAATCAATTTCAACTTCTCACGGGAAAAAAAAAGATCTCGCAAAGTTGGAATTGATTGATTGAACTTTTTTGTCCCACCCAGTCTGCCGTTACCACTGCAGCCACGCCCACCCAATGGGCTACACCCACCCAATGGACCATGCCCACCCGATGATACATAAGTGGGTTTTGGGTTGCCGTTTGGGCACTCAATCTCTAAAAGGTTCACCATCACTGGCCTAGGCAGTGGCCACACATTTGGCTGCAGTAGATTGGTTGGGTTTTCAAAAAAATACTGCATGCTACACAAAGCGGAATGTGTAGATCCTCTAAAGACGGACTGCAGTTAAGGCAAGGAAAGGAGGAGGCATGAGAAAGAGAACAGCCCTTGCTTGGTATAAGAAAGAGCAGAAGGCAACTTCTTTGACTTTCAAGATTCTGTTATTATAGGTAAAGGTTCCCCCGCACACGTGTGCTAGTCGTTTCCGACTCTAGGGGCCGGTGCTCATCTCTGTTTCAAAGCCAAAGAGCCAGCGCTTGTCCGAGGACGTCTCCATGGTCATGCGGCCGGCATGACTAGACGCCAAAGGCGCACGGAACGCTGTTACTTTCCCACTGTAGTGGTCCCTATTTTTCTACTTGCATTTTTACGTGCTTTCGAACTGCTAGGTTGGCAGAAGCTGGGATGAGTAACAGGCGCTCACTCTGCTACGTGGCACTCGGGATTCGACCCGCCAAACTGCCGATCTTCTGATCGACAAGCTCAGCATCCTAACCCACTGAGCCACCGCGTTCCTTCTGTTATTATACTCTGCCATAATACATTCCTGTGTTCCTTGCATCGTCTGTTTGCTTACCTGGCCTATCTCAAAGAGCTGGCACTTGGTGATTGCATCCATTATGAGAATGTTTATATTCAGTTGGCAACTCTTCCAAGTTTTAGAAGGTGTGGAATGCAACATCTCACCATCTAATTGAGGAGGGCTTGAAGAAAAATACTCTGCCAATCCATTGTTACCTATGTAAATTGATTACTTTTCTTGCTATCTTCTATAGAGCAAGCCTTGATCAATCAAGTCTTATAGTTCTATAAGCAACTGAAAACTGCATCAACACAAGAAATCAGAAAAAATGTGTTTAGATACATATACCAACAACAATTTAATAAATATCTTAAAGTGGGTGAAGCCATCTCACTGTCAGAATATGATCTCTGAGGATTTGCCAAAATTCAGATTTATTTTCTAATCTTCTCTCTTGCATTTTGCTCATTCAATATACCCCATTTATCCCATGGCAACAATTTGAAATAGGCCAGATCAGGAAACAGATATCACAAGTTATACTAAGACTCTATAGATATAAGCTAGAATCTTGTAAGTCTGAAACAATTTCTCCTTTCCTTTCTCTTATATCAAAGTGTAGCGGCACCCCATAGGGACCGCTTAATTCGGGGCCCTCACAACCTTCCCTCCAAGTGGCCACTAGCCCAAAGAGGTCTCTCATGTTGGTGCCTCTGCCTAACAGGGCATGTAACACAGTGATATTCAGTCACAATCGGCAGCCACACAAATGGGGCAGTGATAGTCGCTCTCTCTCGACGGTGACTCACTTGGGATGATGGTGGTTGACCTCAGGCAATAAGAACTTACAGGGAAGATGGTAGTCAATCTCTAATGACAACAACTTGCCCAGAATGATGTTAATTGGCCTCTGGTAATGGCAACTTGCCTAGAATGATGGCAGTCTCTGGTGACAGCAACTTGCCTAAAACAATAGTGATCAGTCTCTGGTGACAGAAACTTGCCTAAAACAATGGCAGCCAGTCTGGTGGCAACACCTTGCCCAGGACGATATTAATCCATCTTTGATGACAACAACTTGCCCAGAATGATGTCAACCAATCTCTGGTGCTAGCAGAGGCCTCCTTTATCCACTCTCCTTGCCCCTCTCTGACCTCACTCCATGTAATCCCTTTTTATCTCCCCCAGCTGATCCTATAAAGAAAAAACCCCTTATCTCCACTAAAAGACATACTGTATATCAAACTCTTCCCTAACTCTCCCTATGCCTAACTTATTCCAACGAGGGAAAGGAATTAAATCTCCCCAAACTACCCTCTCTCCCTCTCTTTGTCTGGCCTGCCCACAACAAAAGAGAAAGAAACAGTAAAATTTCACCTTTCCCCACCCCTCACTCTCTCTCTCTATCTGCCTGGCCTGCTTCAAGCAAACAGCTCCAACCAGCCATTCTCACCCTCTCTCTCTCTCTCTCTCTCTCTCTCTCTCTCTCTGGCCTGCTTCAGGCAAACAGCTCTGGCAAGCTCTCTCTCTCTGCCTGGCCTTCTTCCAGCAAACATCTCCAGCAACTACTGTCACCCTCTATCCCTCCCTGCCTGGCCTGCTTCAAGCAAACAGCCCCAGTAACTACTTTCACTCTCTCCATCCCTCCCCCTTTCATCAGGCTTGCCTGTAATGAAGCAAAAAAAGCAAATGAGAAAACCCCAGCTTCTTACTCTCTCTTCAATCAGCTGCCTCAGAATGGCAAGCTCCACCAAGCCTTCTCTCTTCCTCACTTCTATCGGCTTCCTTCTCCTTTACCTTCTCTCCTCACCCCACCGCCAGACCCATGGCAGCTGCCGGAGCTCCTCCTCTTCCTGCCTAATCAACAGGGCTCTTGCAAAGCCTTTCAACTGGCCCCATTCTCACCCCAACTCTGCTACAAAAGCAAGACAAGACAGGACAATCATAAATTTCTTTCTCACTCTTTCCTGTTTCCTTAGGCTAACCTTTTGTTTCACTAAAAATCCCCATATATTTTTCCCCAATGTCTGAATTCTTCTATTCCTCTCCTTGCTTTTACACAGCCATTTCTCTCTCGCACGCAGATTAAACATACATACTGCATATTGGAAACAGAAACATGTATGGCATAAATATTTTGAGAAAGAAAAACTAGCTGAGTCTAATAGTCATTGCTATCAAATTGATGCTACTTTCTATTTTTTTTTAAGTAAAACTTGCCATTATTGTTTCCCCCAGCAGTTACAAGCCAACTGTTACTGTAGGATTACTCTACATCACAGTGCAGTTCTTTTGCAAAACTAGAAAGAAAATTCATGTTAAGATTTGTCTGTGCAACATCTCATTCCCTTTGTGCATGAATTTATAGAACTATGGGAATTCATGCTAAGGAACATAATTGCCTTAGAATGTTTTCTTTGAACACATAGAGGACATTTTATATTTGAAAGCATGGGAAAGAACTTGAATCCAACTACTGATTCCCAAATCAGGAGCACCTAAGTAAAGCAGTAGATTCATAGACTAAATTATGAAAACTTGGTTATCTGAAAGACAAGGGAGAAGAAATATTTTTCAAAACATTGAATTAATGAGGTAGGTAGGTAAGTAGGTCGGTAGGTAGGTAGGTAGGTAGAGACAGAGATAGAGATAGGTAGATGATAGATGATAGATTAGATATATAGATAGGCAGACAGAGATAGAGATAGAGATAGAGATAGGCAGGCAGGCAATGGGCATGCAGAGTTGGGAAACAAAATAAAATGGAAATTTTAGGGAGTTCAATTTTTGAGGAGGAAGAAAAATAGATGCTGGGCAGTATGACACAAGTAGAGTTTTTGTTCCATGTTGGATCACGATGAAATGGTGTTATTAGCTGCTGAAAAGTGAATTGAGTGGTGTGTGTTAAAAGAGAAAATGCATGCATTACAGGAACTTGTTTTGATTACTTGGTTTATGAAAGATTTATAAAGTAATTGCAGTAATGTCTTTGTTTTATAATCAGATAGAGACAAGGTAACAGTCTGATTTTTTTCTGCAATCATAAAGGCTGAAAATACTCTTTGTTATAAAATGTCACTTTTACTTTTTTTTGTTTAGATCTTAATAAAACTCATACATTTGTATGAGTAAATATTCACTTTTCATTCATTTGGGTATGTATTCCATTTATCTCATGGCAGAAACTAAGGCATTTCAGGGTGAACTAGGTATGGCCATTGGGAGTGGTTCTAGGAGATACTTTATTCCTTGTTTAATAAATTAGTATATTGCCCCAATTTACACATAGGTGGCTTAAGATGTTATGCTCCTACACTGAAGTTGTTGAAAAATAAATTATCCTACAAGGATTAATTATATTTTATTTTTGAAAACTTGAACTAATTTCACCATTCTAGAAACCAGGGGATGTAGATGCTAATGTGAAGTATTCCAGAGTAGATGAAATAAGAGTGGCGCTAAATCTTTTACTGGATTTTGTTATGACAAGTAATTTTGCATCCTCTGTATGGCTATCAATAGAGGGACTAGTTCTTACTTTATATAAATGTACGGAGATGGTGTACAAATGATTGCCATGCTATCATATTTTGTGTAATTTATTGACAATTGATATAAAGAATTATTAGACATTGGTACATGTTCGCAATAGATATACTTAATATCTCTGGGAGAAACTGTTAACCCGATATGCTTTTAGTCTGCAGAAATGGGTACTGTACAATCAATTTATTACCACATTTCTATTATTCTCATGACATTTTATTTTGCTATATTAAATCAAAGAATAGCTATATTTGATTTTTTAAAATGAGACTGTTTGATGTCTCATCAGCACTTGTCTTTGATCATATTTTGTTCATGTAGTTGAACAGCCTGATTTTCTAATACTGTATTACTTCTTTCTTATAGAGAATGATTCTGATAATATATTTTTACATCTTTACAAAGGTATGCATGAAGCTGCAGAAATACAGTGGGCAGACATATTTCTTTCCCATCTTTTTTACAGAGAATTTAATATACAGTAGTTAGGAATGGATGTGCTTTTTTCCTTTAGTCATATTACAGTAGTTATTTCAATATCTCCACTAGGTCTTGCACGATTAATTGTTATATTTAATGTTTTCTTCTGAATCTATTTAGTTTGCCTCAAGCCAAGTCTACTTTGTCTTTTGTAATATTTTGTGATTTGGCCTATCCCCATGGACTTTTCCCCAGTGTACATTCTCAGTATGTATTGAGCTACTTTATTTTAAGTGGGTAGTTGACCCCTAGTCCTCATCTCTCCAATAGCTAGATGTTTAACAAACCATGGCTGCCTGTGCATGGGGATACAGTGGTACTTTGGTACTCAACTGCTTTGAAACTCATAAATTTGGTACTCAATGCATTTTGACATTAACATTTTGTCTCGGTGTTCATCATGTGTTTGGTATTCAATGTACAAGCTAAAACTTGTCAGTGTCAGCTGCCTTATAGCTCACTACATTATTCTTTAGAGTAAAAATTTGTTTGGTACCCATTCTTTTTCCTACTCATTGCACCTCCCAGAACTAATTCATGATGAGTACCGATATACCATTGTAATGGTGAATTACAGTCTGTTTAGAACTAGAAGCGTCGTGACCTCAAAACATTTCTTTTCCATCAGGCTGACCTGGACTGACGATAGGTTTTTTTTTATAAAAAATGTTTTTAATATTTTATCACTGGGGCTTGTTAGTTTAATCTTTTCTAACATTTGTATTATTGTGTTTTATTGTTGTTAGCCGCCCTGAGTCCTTCGGGAGATAGGGCGGCATATAAGTCCCAATAATAAATAAATAGAAGCAGACACGATAAGTCCCTGACATAAAAAAGAAGAGAGAGGATATAGCAGGGGTGTCAAACTGCCAGCCCGCGGCTGGATGTGTCATGCCAAAACTGCACCCACCCCATTGCTGGCAATGGAAAAAAAGTCGTGATATGTCATGACACGTCACATGACATTGCGAGTTTGATACCCCTGGGATATAGGAATGACTTGGATTATTTTTGCTTGTTCAGTGCTGTGACTGTAATAAAGATTGTTCTATGTTCTTTGCTTGTTCATATAGACACAACTATAGTTTCTCTAACATTTGAGCTGGGCTTCTACCTTTGTTATATCATTTCTAATCTCATATGTACCAAGCAGCAAAGATGGCCTGCTACTATCCCATAAATAAATTTGGGGTTTGGGTTTGGGTTTTTTTTGCTGTTTCAAGAAGTAGCACATGTATGCATTCCTTAACCACTTAAAATTGACTTTTGTTTTAGAGTCGTAATAAACATTTGGATAAAGTACATGTAGTCCTTGGAAAGAAATCCTGTGATTTGGATTCACTTATTTCTGCTTTAGCTTATGCCTACTATCTTGAAAAGGTAAATATTTTGTATGTCATTATGTCTCAGTCTTTGTAACTTCATTATCATATAAATATTAGTCATTTATATAATAGCAAAACTGATTTAATGACTGTGAAACTTTGCAAGGCTATTTGTTTTAATCTCTGATGTTTGTCTAATAACTGTAGCACTGTTATCCCAAAAATATTTTACATATATAATTAGTCTACATCTAGAATTCTGCTCTGACTATCCCATATATTTTTCCTTATAAACTGTTTTTATACTTAAAATATTTGTTGCATAGAGATTCCTTTTGCTTACCCACACATATCCACTAAGTAAAACTGCATAGTTTTTGGTGGATGCATAGAAGTTTTTTTTTTCTCTACTCCTTCCATTAACTATACAACTGAAAAGAAATTTGCTGTCAAAACTGAACTCCCAGGACTGGTATAGTATCTTTTTGGGGCCTCTGGGTTTGGCCCATAGATATATCTATGAACCAGGTCACTAGGGTTTGTTCAACAAATCATCTTTAAAATAAACCATAATTTATCATGATATGTCTATTCTGTACATTTAGAGTAAACTTGTATCTTGATGTATTTATTGTTGGAGAAAAAAATCTTCGGTTACTTTAGAATGATACAATTTTATCAGACATGAACACTGGGTGCTTTAATATTCATGTATTATAATAAACCTATACCGTACTGTTTTTATTCATGAAGATGCTTGCATAATATCTATTCCACTTCATCTATTTCTGGGCTGGAAAAAATGTCAACTATAAAGTTGCAGTGAAAATTTTTCCAAGGAATCAGACATTTCTCATGGAAGTGCAAACTTGATTCAGGGTGTGGTGTCAGCTCATAATGAAATTGTTATCCTCACCATTGGAGAGCTTTCTAATTTCCAGGAATTCTCTTGATGTAGGTCAGTCCACCTAACATCTTATGTTTGCCAGTACTGAATATATCAAGAAGAGAAATCTGCTACCACCCAGAAACTAGATTTATTTTGGAGGAGCTGAATATGCCAGAGTCTCTCCATATATTCCGTGATGAAATCAATTTGTATCAACTGAACAGTGAAGGGAAATTGCTTCTTACTCTGGTGAACAGCAGTACGTTGACAAGGTATCATCCTGAAATCCTTATTCATCATCATCATCATCGTTGTTATTATTGTTGTTGTTGTTATTGTTGTTGCTATTATTATTATTATTAACAAACCCTGCTTAAACAGATTCATGTACATCTCAAAGGTGCTTTTTCAAACAACTATGACCTGGATGATGGAGAATCTCCGTAGACACAGTCATGTATAGCTACTTCTAGACATCCTCTTTCCTTGTAGTTTATCTTATTCTTGGATAAATTACTGGTTACTTTATTTTGAAGCTTTTGAATCACAAAATGAAACTGATATTCACAAAACATTATAGTATTCAAAGGATAATGAAATGTTGGAGTTGGAGATAATTTACTCAAGACTTATTCATTGATCTCTATCTGTAAAGTCCTGTCTCTGTTTAAGAAACCTATTAGATATTCTTTAAGTGATGCATGACATTTCAGTTGGAATTAAGTGTGCAACCTAAGTTAAATGTCAGATTTATAAAAATGGCACCAGCAAAAGGAGAAGAGTAGCAGCACTAAGAGTAATATTTTTCTTTCCTACTGTAGGTTTTGGGAAAAAAAACCACCTTATCTTAACCTGGAATGTCCTTTAAGGGAACATTTGCCTCCAGTTTTTACTAGGTTTTCACACAAAAAGTGTACTAATTTGTAACAGAATATTTTTTGCATGATTGGTGTAGACAGGATTTCAGAGAATACAGCATTGTTAGAAAGAAAAGGAGGAATCTAAGTTCTGAAATTTATTCTTTCAAATTTGTACTACTAGAGGAGCGGGGGAGGGAAACTACTTCTAGAAGGGGACAGGAATTTCATCAAAAGAAACTCTTGTGCTACAGTTTTTATATATATGAGTAATGAATATATGATCTTCAAGTGCTGCAAACTAAAACTCTCAACAATCCCACCCAAACGACAGGTGGTGAAAAATGTTGGAAGTTGTAGTTCAGAAACTTGCGGGAGCAAATAGGACTAGAGCAACCTTGTAAAATGTTGGAAACTCTTAACCCTCCATATCAAAGTGCTAGTGTAAATATATCCTTGGAGAACTGTAGAGAGAATGCGTGAGAGAGAAATTTCTTGTGAGCCACATGTCTTGTAATGTCTCTATAACTCTTAGTTGCAATGTTTGTTTATGCGTCATCATCAGCTCAATTCAGGGGTTGATTCTGTGTAAAGCAGAAATTCAAAGGACTCTTCAACAATGTTTCAGTAACTTATAATTCTTATTGTTCTAACAGAGCTGCTTTTCATCAGTGTAAAGTTTCCTCAACAGAAAAACAGATTTTTATCCAACAAGAGTCCGGTATGCTTAAGTCATTCCTACCCGGTTTTCCCCCAAAATAAAACCGGGTCTTTTTTTTTTGCCTCCAAAAGAGGCACCAGGTCTTATTTTCAGGGGGTGTCTTTTTTACTCACCTCCTGCACCGACAGCCCTGCCCAGCCGGTCCACTTCTTCTGCAGCCGAAGGAGAGCTTCATTCTGCAGCTGCATTCTGGCCTGCATTTCACAGTCAGGCCTTTCCGGAAGGCCTCTGCAGCTGAGTACCGAGCTATGGATTCAATCCATAGTTTGGTACTCTGCTGTAGTGGCCTTTCCAGAAATGCTGACTGAGAAATGCAGGTCTGGCTGCAGAAGACGCCTCAGAAGAAGTGGGCCGGCGAGGAGAGGCCTGGCTGCAAGGTAAGTGGATGTGGGATTCATGGGGCAGATCCAAACCCCACCCCTGCCTGAGCTTGATTTTTAAGTGTGTGCCTCACCCCAAAACTAGGGCTTATTTTGGGGGAAGGGTTTATATTAGGCCCCCCTCCAAAAATCAAGCTAGGGCTTATTTTTGGGGGAGACCTTACTTTCAGGGAAACGGTATCACAGCTTGGCTGGGGAATGTTGTTAGCACACACAATATCATGAAGATGGAAGCAGCCAAATAAATTTATGGTGTTCTTTCCATACTCTTGGCTGTCATTGGCGTCATATGCCCAAGTAATAATATAAAGGAATTATTAACATATCACAATAGGTTTGTTGCTAATTTAAGAGCAATATTACTTAACTATATTTAGATTAAGCCCAATGTTACATTAAGGGCCAGTTCAGTGTAGTGGTTAAAATACCAGACCAGAAACTGGAAAACCGTGAGTTCTACTTGTACAGAATATACACAAATGAAATAATGAGCAATTTTTAACATTTTTATTTTATAGTGAAGATAAAAATTTAGAATCAGCGGTTGTCAAAGTCATCATCCCTGAAGAGCAAAATGAGTTCTTAGGATCTGCTTCCTGTCTTGTAGCAAAAGAGCTTGTCCGAAAGGCACCAGAATTAATCACTCAGCAACTGGCTCATCTCCTCAGAGGTGAGAGATGGTTCTTTATATTAAATACTGAAAGGTTTAATGGAGTGTTTCTGGATCCACTTATGCAGTGAGACTGTGATCCATTCTCTGGTTAACAATCCTTTTAAAAAACCATAGGAAGCTGCTAGAAACAAGCAGGGTGTAAAGCAGGGGTCCTCAAACCTGGCCACTTTAAGACTTATGGACTAGTGCAGGGGTAGGCAACCTCGGCTCTTTTATGACTCATGGACTTCAACTCCCAGAATTCCTGAGCCAGCCAAGCTGGCTCAGGAATTCTGGGAGTTGAAGTCATTCTGCCTCGTTAATGCCTCACGAAACCGAGAACTTAACAGCTGGAGTGTTTGTTGTATTGTTAGATACCAGTGTTATGTGAAGGCAGCTGCAGGTAAGAACCAAAGTATCTCTCATATAGCTCTATTTTTGATATATGTGGGATTAAGGAAATAATGCCATAAGAAGTGTAATACAGGTTGTCCTAAATTTACAACCACAGTTGGAACCAAGACAGTTGTTAAGTGAGCCATGCCCAATTTTTTTTTGCTGTGGTTGTTAAGCAAATCACTGCAGTTGTTAAGTGAATCATACCATCGTTAAATCCGCCCCCCCTCATTGATTTTGCTTATTGGAAGCTGGCTGGAAAAGTCACAAATGGTGATCACATGACTCATAACTAACCAAAGAAGCAACCTAGAACTAAGGAGAAATTTCCTGACAGAACAATTAATCAGTGGAACAACTGCCTCCAGAAGCTGTGAATGCTCCAACACTAGACGTTTTTAAGAAGAGACTGGACAGCCATTTGTCTGAAATGGTATAGGGTTTCCTGCCTGAGCAGGGGATTGGACTAGATGACCTCCAAGGTCCCTTCCAACTTTATTATTAGTATTATAAATACATGCCAGTTGCCGGATGCCTGAATTTTTGATTGCATGACCATGGAGATGCTGTCAGGACTGTAAGTGCAAAGACTGGTTATAAGTCACTTTTTTCCTGTGCTGTTGTAACTTTGAATAATTGCTAAACAAATGGTTGTAAGTTGAGAACTATATGCAGGATGCCTTTGAATAATTATATTAGTCTAAATTGGTCTGCCATTCCATTTTGACAACTTGTGCTGATGCAGAATTTCTTTAATATGTAAAGTCATACCATTATACTTCAATTAACCCTTGAAATGTTATGTTAGCTTTCTCCTCTTATGGATTAAATTAATCAAACATATTTAGTCTTCAGATCTTTCAGACTTCTGCTGGAGCCCACCCTCAGGAAACTTCTCTCTAACAGGGTGTGTGCTTCAGGCTATTCTATGCATTGTGCCTAGTTGTGTGTGGCTTTTTTTTTAATCTGAAAAACTTAGCTTTTAAAAAAGAACTGTGAGAAGAACATCACTGAAAAGCAAAGATAGGACTAAGAATATACAATAATTGCCATAATTTTACCAGCCGTGCAAGATGCTTTTTCTCTGGAAAATTAGAGTCACAGGAGGTAAAAGGGGAGTCAAGGAATTGCTTAACTTATTCTGGAAACTTTGCCTTCATTTTGAAAAGATTTTGTTCAGGAGTTGCTAAATTTGATTTGTACCAGAGAATAGCATAATTACATTCACTGTATGATTACTACTGAGCTAAATAACCTGCCTCCAGAGGTGGTGAATGCTCCAACACTGGAGGTTTTTAAGAAGAGACTGGACAGCCATTTGCCTGAAATGGTATAGGGTTTCCTGCCTGAGCAGGGGTTGGACTAGATGACCTCCTCCTCCTCCTCCTCCTCCTCCTCCTCCTCCTCCTCCTCCTCCTCATTATTATTATTATTATTATTATTATTATTAAATCATGTTAAGAAATTGAGCAAGCTGTGGTAGGGAAGAAGAGCAGTACTGAAATTGCAGCAAATACAGGAAGCAATGTAATCAAATGAATGAACAGACTTAAGAAAAAGGGTCCTCTGCCTACATAATTTATATTCCCAAAAATAAATATATGAATCAGTATGATTCAGAAAAATAAGCACAGAGATAGGGCTTGTCTGCCATTACCACAAGCAATGCTGTAAACTAGGAAAATAATCCAATATAATATGTGCAGAGGTAATTATTATGTGAGGTAGGTTTCATATTTAAAGTATTTTTAAAGCGCTGTTTTTCACTGGCACTCTTGCCAATTCTCCATCTACACAATAAATTAATTCTTCCCAGTAGACTCCAGCAAAGCTGCCTCAAGATTCACTATGCTTCAAGACAGGCTCTGCTGTTACTTGAGCTCTGCTCCAGTTTTGGATTTATGCCAGAAGCAAACAATTAGAAAACCTGCTGGAGACCTGAACCTGTATCATCTTATTTCCCCAGAGGTGGCTACTATGGAACTCTTGCCAAACTCAGGACCCATTAAATTGCTGAATCATTACATTTTTGGCTGCAGCCAGCTGTCAAGGATATAATTTGGTAACTGATTGTCAAGTATCTTGAGCCATTGCATTCTCTTCTGTTTGTTTACATAAGGCCATAAAGGATGCCACAAGGTGCACAGATTGTAACATAAATAAAACAAATGTGAGGAAAATATTATTACAGTACAAGTAAATTGTAGAACAAACATGACATACAGTTGTCAAATAATATGACAGAGACTGCGTTATTTGTTTTTAGCAGCTTGTACTGAATATATGGGTTATTATTATTTTTTTAAAGAGCTTGGGAAGACAACCTGAATCTTTAAAATGTGAAACAGATTCACAAAAGTTGTTAAACTTTTTCTATATGGTTATAAAAAACAGCTGAGAGATGGGTTCAGAGAAGGACCTAGGCTTTGGAACAAGAACACATCTGTGGGTTGTGGAATTGTTAAAGCAAAATGTGTGGAAGACATTCCTTAGAAAGTAGGAACAGAAAGTGGACACCAATTTTTTTTTAAAAAAGAACTTAAGATCTTTAACATTTTGGGAACATAAAATAAAAAGTACAGATTCTATTTTGCTGTGTTGTAAAGACATTAATGACTAGAATTACTCTGTGACTGTCAGGCAAATTCACCTGGCATGCTGATAACCTAGTCTGGAAGGCACCAAAATTCCAGGATTATGGTGGAATTTTATTTACATACTTATATTAATTAATTAATTAATTAATTAATTAATTAATTAATTCATATTTGCATAACTACCCATCTAACAATATCTGACTGTGGGTAGTTCACAAAAATATTAAACTAATAATAATATAAAAACAATTAACTAAAATGTAATATTACAAAATGGCAGTGAAAGTTGGACCATAAAAAAGGCTGAGCGCCAAAGAATTGAGGCCTTTGAACTATGGACTGCAAGGCGATCAAACCAGTCAGTCCTAGAGGAGATCAACCCTGATTGCTCTTTAGAAGGCCAGATCCTGAAGCTAAAACTCAAATACTTTGGCTACCTAATGAGAAGGAAGGACTCACTGGAGAAGAGCCTAATGCTGGGAAAGATTGAGGGCAAGAGAAGAACGGGACAACAGAGAATGAGGTGGCTGGATGGAGTCACTGAACCAGTAGGCGTGAGCTTAAATGGACTCCAGAAGATGGTAGAAGACAGGAAGGCCTGGAGGAATGTTGTCCATAGGGTCGCGATGGGTCGGACACGACTTCGCAGCTAACAACAACAAATATTACAAAGGCAAGGAGAGATCGACAGATGGAGTAGGACCTTGGAGCCCCCAAGCCTGATGATATAGCCAAGTCTTCAAGGGTGTGAAAAGTTAACTGGAATGGATCCTGACTGATCCATAAGGAGGGGCACCTTTTCAGGAAAGTCCACCTCTGGGGTCCTGCCAGATGAAACTCTTTAGCAGACAGGATCTGCAACATGCCCCTTCTGCCAGGTTTGATGGGATGGGCAGATGTAATTTGGAAGGCCATGAAGGGCTGTAAAGATCAAAACCAGGACTTTTAATGCAATTTAATGCAATTTGTGGATCAGGGGTACGATGTGTGCCATTCTAGCTGAAGCTTCTGGATACTTTTCAAGGGCTGACCCATGTAGAGTATATTACAATATTCCCCACTCATATCCTGGAAAATGACCAGGGAATGAGTGACTGTGAGCAAAGATTCCCAATCTAGGAATCGGCACAACTGATGCTACATAAGGTAAAGGTAAAGGTTCCCCTGCACATGCGTGCTAGTCGTTTCCGACTCTAGGGGCCGGTGCTCATCTCCATTTCAAAGCCGAAGAGCCAGCGCTTGTCCGAGGATGTCTCCATGGTCATGTGGCCGGCATGACTAGATGCCAAAGGCGCATGGAACGCTGTTACCTTCCCACTGTAGTGGTCCCTATTTTTCTACTTGCATTTTTACATGCTTTCGAACTGCTAGGTTGGCAGAAGCTGGGACAAGTAACAGGCGCTCATTCTGTTATGTGGCACTCGGGATTTGACCCGCCGAACTGCTGACCTTCTGATCGACAAGCTCAGCGTCCCAACCCACTGATCCACCGCGTCCCAATGCTACATAAGGCTATGCAAAGTCCTCCCTGGTACGACTGCTACTTGCTCTTTGAGCAGGACACTTGACTTGAGAAGAACTCCCAAGTTGCATAACAGGATTATACTGGGGCCGTGCATCCCCATCCAGAATCAAAGATGATATAGTACCAGGAACGAAAAGCCCCAAAATCCAGAGCCACTCAGTCCTGAAATACGATTGATGGGGGGGGGGAGCAGAAAAGGTTGATGTCTTTCAGCTATTGCTTTGGGGCTTATATAAGTTGCTCTAAGAAGTTGCACTTGGGTTAGTACAACTTGGTTGGTGTGATCAAACTGGTTCCATCTGGCTGGTTAAGTAAGAGAAAAGTAGAATAAGTGAGTTTGGATGCTTTTTTGCATCCTCTCTGCTACCTGATGGTACAAAGTCACCTAGCCCAAGAATTTATATCTCACCTTAATTGATATTCTAAACTTAGTTAGCAAAAGCTGGTGTGCTTTTATTATTGCTCAATTCACTATCAATAACAGAATTACATTGTGTTGACAAGTAATAAATTAAAATAAAATTAATTAAATCATGGTACCATGGCTGTATTGAAGCACAGTTTTCTTTATCTTCTTTATTATGTACAAGGGACGCGGTGGCTCAGTGGGTTAGGATGCTGAGCTCGTCGATCAGAAGGTCGGCAGTTTGGCGGGTCGAATCCCGAGTGCTGCGTAACAGAGTGAGCGCCTGTTACTCGTCCCAGCTTCTGCCAACCTAGCAGTTCGAAAGCATGTAAAAATGCAAGTAGAAAAATAGGGACCACTCCGGTGGGAAGGTAACAGCGTTCTGTGTGCCTTTGGCGTCTAGTCATGCCGGCCACATGACCACGGAGACGTCCTCGGACAAGCGCTGGCTCTTCGGCTTTGAAACGGAGATGAGCACCGGCCCCTAGAGTTGGAAACGACTAGCACGCATGTGCAGGGGAACCTTTACCTTTACCTTTACCTAAGCTCACAAATCAGTGTGGATATTCTTGCCAGCTTTTAATTCTAAAGTAATGAGCCCTTGTTGTTTTACTTGGTAATATGAATATGATAGTTTAAACTATGTGATATTATCTTTTTTTTCTTTTTTCTTAACTTATTTGTGAGAACATTATCCAGTAGAGGGAGTTGGATAATTTTGGCCTTTTGATTTGTAAGATAGTTTAAGCTATCTAAAGCCATTTTGGACATCAATGTTCATTTATAAACAATGATAACCACAGCCTTTCAGACTTCTTTATATTTGTAATTACTTAGAGACCAGTTCATATGAAACCATTGTAATTTATGACCACTATTGCATCATTCAAAAATCTGGCCAATATCATACATATTATTAGACACAGCAAAGCGAAAGCACTGCAATCGATCCAGTGTTCAACTAAATTTTATAATGGTTTAGTAACTTCAGAAGGTGCAATTTCTGATGGTGTTGATTGTGGTTTTCTTTTTGGAGTACTTACAATTTTCCACGACCTGCATTTGTTTCTAATGATTATGGTAAGGTTTCAAATGGTGATTATTTCTTACAAGGTATTCTGCAACTTGATGTCCTCCAAATGTGTTGAGTGTTGCCTGACAATCAAACTAGACATGACATGGGACATCTATACTGAAATTACACTATTATACTATTTTTGCAAAAAAAAGTAATTGACAGAGGCAGAGCTATATAGATCAGTAGAAGATTATTAGTTTGCTGGAAGTAGGTGGATATGGATTGAAAAGATTTCAACATTAAAATGGCCTCAAATTGTCCTTGGATATAGCAAAAGTATGGCCTACTGCCGTTTTGAATCTTTAAGTAGTTTACAAAACACTTTGTACAGTATTGTTGGTTTCCCACTACATGGAAAATAGCAGTTGTTTTGAACAGGGATGAGGGATGGTTAATTTTGATTCTTCACTACAGAACTGATCATGTATGTAAACAATTCCTAGTTTGTTCGTTCATTCATTTCTTCATTCTTTCAAGCTACATTAATGTATATACATATATCTATAGTGTATCCTGAAAATATTAAAAGATGTATTTTTTCAAACAAGAATAGAAATTAAACCACAGAAATTTGTAGCTGGATGGTGTGCAAAGTACAAAAGCTTTGTAAATTAAAACAAGTAAATAGTGAAATGTGATAAAATAAATAAATAAATAAAGTTTTATCAGGGAAACTGCTGTCTGGAGATATGAAACATTATTGAGCTAGGTAGCAAAATAGTCTGATCTGTCATATATATTCTTATGATGAAAAGTCTCCTTTTGTGATGGTATTGTGGAAAACCTGAAACAATTAATATGCAAAAGCTCTTAGCAGTTCAAAGGTTAATCCATTTAGAGACATTCTGGAGCTGAGCAGCCAACAAATTTAATAAATAAATAATACATAAATGCAGGTATTTAACCTTCAGAAACGTCCCTTGGCTTTTTAATATCATCCATTAATATATGTTGCTGTATTCTTATTTGCACAATTTACTTTAATAACATTATACAGTAGATAGGGAAATTACACTTTGGGAAAAATTCTTAGTTCGCTTAGAAGGAAGGCTAATTATTAGGTAGCTTTAAGGATTTTTCCCCTTTATTTTTCTGCATAGCTCAGCACTGGTACAGTATTATAATGTTATCAAGCAATCCCTTTTAGGCACGTATAGATATTTTTATATTACTAGCTATATTTTTAAATTAGGCAATAGTTTGTCTGACAGGCTAACAAGAAGCATAAAGACATTTCTGTTTGAGGGAAAACTTCTCAATTACTGGTATCACATAATGCTAATTGTAGTACAGATAGTCCTTGACTTACAACCATTCATTTAGTGATTATTCAAAGTTACAACAGCACTGAAAAAAGTTACTTATGTTCGTTTTTCACACTTACAACTATTGCAGCTTCCCCATGGTCACGTGATCAAAATTTAGATGCTTGGCAACTGACATGTATTTACAACAGTTGCATTGTCCCAGGATCATGTGATCCCCTTTTGCAACCTTCCGACAAACAAAGTCAATGGGGAAGCCAGATTCACCTAACAACTATGTTACTAACTTAACAACTTCAGAGATTCACTTAACAACTGTGGCAAGAAAGGTCATAAAGTGGGACAAAACTCACTTAACAAATCTCTCACTTAGCCAAAGAAATTTTGGGCTCAATTGTGGTCGTAAGTTGAGGGGTACCTGTATTCCCTGGACTGTGAAGATACATTTTTCCAGATTAAAAGCATATGATTTCTTTAAGGTAAGAAGATCATTTGTAGGAAAAAGATATTTAAAAAAAAGATAAACATTTAATGTGAAGAAATGGGACAGACACTACTGGGAATAATAAAGAATGAAAACAAATGATAGCTATTTCTTTAATAATCATTTACATGATTTAATAAGTTAATTGTAATAGTTGCCTTTTTTAATGAACTAATTTCTTTAAAAAAAAAAACTTCAGGGAGCATTCTCTCAAAAATCATGGACGAAGATGCCCTCAAGGTTCCTGAAGAACAGGAAGAGGTTCTGTCATGTTTGGAGGAGAAATTCCCAGAACTTTCACCCCGAAAAGACATTATCATCTTCCTTCAGGAGGCACAGCTACATGCTGATGGTACACCACTGCCTTAATTTTTCCCTTTATTCTTTATTTGAGCTGTCTGACACTTTCTTACTAAATACATTATTTATTAGAATAATGAGTAGTAATTGCTGGTTTAGTTCCTAGTCTAAATTCTGGCTATAATCTAAACAACACACGATGTGAGATATGTCTCCATGAGATTCAAGGTGCTGGTGATGACCTATAAAGCCCTAAATGGCATGGGTCTGGATTACTTACGGGAGCACCTGCTTCCGGCATCAACTTCCCTTCGTCCTGTGTGCTCCCACAGAGAGGGCCTTCTCAGGGTGCCATCGGTCAGAGAGTGCCGGCTGGCGGCCCCCAGGGGGAGAGCATTCTCTGTGGGCGCACCAGCCCTTTGGAATCAACTGCCTGTTGAGCTCCGGATGGCTCCCGACCTTCGCTCTTTCTGCCGTGACCTGAAAACCTGCTTATTTGAACAGGCCGGCCTGGACTAAGGGTTTGGGGTATTTTTAACTATTTATTGTTAGGGCTAAATTAATTTAATTTTACTTTTAACTTTTGTATGTTGTATTTTAACTGCCCTGTACACAGCCCTGAGTCCTTCGGGAGAAGGGCAGTATAGAAATTCAATAAATAATAATAATAATAATATTTGGCTTATTTTATGTTGGCTCAGTACCAGTCATTTTGAACCAGCAATTCTGAAAATGCTTAGAAGAGAGCTTATGTTTTTTTTATTGCATCAAAATGTTTCCACTATATGGGCCAGAAGATAATACTTTGGGAAAATATCTGGAAGTTGGTATAGATATAGATATACAGTAGATCAAATATTTCATATATTGGAAGCCAGGTCTCAAAGTCCTGAAATGCAAACACAATATGGACTCCATCTTCTCTGTACACCCTAATGCTACTGCAGCTCTCTCTGCAGTGGGTTGCTATTCACTGAATCTCTACATGAAAACAGGTCTGAGTAAAAGATTAAACAATAAATATGATCTGATTAAAAGAGTAAATATGAAGTTTGCTGCCCCTCCTTCATTCCTCTGTATCAGAATCCTTATATTACAGAAATTGTTCTTGACTTGAAAGGAAATATATTCCAACAGATTCCTATTATGTGTGCATTGATAGATACTTTTGGTCATCTAGTTTTATCTGAGATTGATCAAGCATAAATGAATCTTGTTGATATCAAAGGGCTTTTGAATTATCATGTTTTCTTGGAAGAAAATTACAAATCTTACTCCTTCTCTTGTGTATGTGTGTGTACACACAGACAAACATATACTTAATAAAAATGATTTTAAGCAAAAGTGAATAATTTTCTATCTGTTCCACAGAGCTGAGGATTGAGGAAGCTTTGGTCAAGGATCTCAAAGAGGTGTCAGATGGAGAAATAAAAGTAGCAGTTAGTACCATATATATCAATTTAGAGGTAAGGAAAAATGAAAATGGAGGCTTTTACCTGAAATTACCTGAAGAGTAATTCTTATATATATATTTTATTGCTATATGGATTTTTAAAACTGTTGATAGATTTCTTTTGATTTAATTTGTGTTGCTAATATTCTAGAATAACTTTTTCCAATGCAAACATTTGAAATATATTCTCAAACAATCCTCAAACAACACAAGGTCTGAATCATTCTATCTAAACTATAGACCCTAGATTGCAGAAAGCCTCTTAAGGCCTGTAGGTGCATTGTTGTTGTTGTTAGTTGCGAAGTCATGTCCGACCCATCACAACCCCATGGACAACATTCCTCCAGGCCTTCCTGTCCTCTACCATCTTCTGGAGTCCATTTAGGCTCACGCCTACTGCTTCAGTGACTCCATCCAGCCACCTCATTCTCTGTCATCCCCTTCTTCTATTGCCCTCAACCTTTCCCAGCATTAGGCTCTTCTCCAGTGAGTCCTTCCTTCTCATTAGGTGGCCAAAGTATTTGACTTTTAGCTTCAGGATCTGGCCTTCTAAAGAGCAGTCAGGGTAGGTGCATATCCTAACTAAATCCATAGAGCAGTGATTCCTAAACATTTGCCTTCGTTATCCAAAACCACTTATCAGAAAGTCCTTCTTTAACGTCTGTGTAGAAATTAGAAAATGGGTTCATGCATCTTTACCCAAAGAAAAATCAGTTTAATCCAATTTGGGGTAGTTTACCTAGGTTTGGGAAGCATTGCCATAGGGGGTGACTTATAACTGGAATTTATCATCTTATTAACATTCTGTCTGTTGTGTATGTCTACCTACATATAACAAGATAGTAATGAAAGAAGGGCATCCCAACCCTAATCTTACAAAGAGACATGGCTCACTACATGTTTCCATGTAAAAAGTTCCAGATTAACTTCTATTATCTCCATTAATGTTTTGAAAGAAATAAGAATCAGAAAAACTAATCCACACATTTCAGAGCTAACAGCATTGGCAAAACAAGGTTTTAATTTTATAATACACAATTGCTCACCCTCTGTAGTCTCTCTATCCTTATCTATGGCTGTCAAGGTTGAAGGATTATAGTAGTAGTGCAACTGCCATTATACCGAGATAATTCCTCAATTGTTGGGGACATGTTCTATAAGGCAACTAAGTAGAGAAAGGTATGGGTATCAATGAGCCAACGTAACCATAATATAGTTGCTTAAAAATAATTGGAAACATGGATTAAGTATTGTTTGGAAAAAAAGAAAAAGATTATGTGTTCACCCAGATAATGTAGTATTTTCAGCTTTTCTAATTTTTCCATTAAAGAAATGCATGATATCAGTGATTGATTATTTTTGCATACATATTTATCATAATGGTATCTGCTACATGGTTAAGAGATATGTACCACATACTGTGATTGGCATATTTATTTCTTTGGAATTTAAAATTATTTGTTATTGGGCATGTTGCTAAGCATTATAGATTGAACCACAGCGTTGATATCTGCCATTCTGCTTGGCTTTAAATTTAAATTTTGGGTGTGTGTGGGAGGGGGGGGAAAACATTACAAAATATAAATTTGTCAAATATATCTATTTAATGTTGATGGTATGTTTTGAAAAGTAGAAGTGTAAATCTCTAGTGGAAAACTGTTATTGAGTAGCACTGTAGAAGATAATTGCTACCAAGAAAACTGTTATGAACATAAAATCACCAGAAGTTGAGCTGGACATAAGAAGAGTTTATTTTTTTAGTTTTGATCACATGAGAAGCCTTGTATTAGATCACAGCTAGACACAACTTGTGATCCATTGACTAGATTCCTCAATGCTTTCAACAATGGCAGAGCTTCTAATATATTGCCTTTTCCAGTGCCTTCATTGAAAATGTTCTTAAAAATTCAGAGATGTATCTGCCTTGAAAATAGTTCATGTTGAATCAAAAATCAGGAGATGGCCACATGAAATATTATATGTAATATTTTGTATTATGTACTAAAATGTTTTATATGTTTTATGTCCTAAAATGTTTTGCAAAACTTGCCAAATTTCAAGTCATGGGTTCTGGATTTTGGATGTATTCTGTAAATTAGCCCATTTGAGATACCTTGGTTCAACAGTTATTGCCCTATGATATACCCTTTTGCCCAGTTAAAGTCATGCCAAAGAGTTTTAATTAAATCCAAATTGTACAAAGTCTTAACGCTACTTTATGGACTACGTTCAGGCTGATTATAGAAATTAGATTTCAATTGAGAAAATCCAATAAAAGTAAGGTACTCTTTAATATTTTAGTAATGACACATGAAATAAATTTCAGACTTTGTAAAAAAAATTCTCCCGATGCTTCTTACAAAGATATAGGATACAAAAAATAAATGATGTATGGAGCTGTAGGAATGTGACTTTTGCAGACTACCTTATGTCTAAGGAACATTAAACATAGAGTTTTCGTTTAGCAAATAAATAACCATTCACTTCAATGGTTGCATAGTCTGGACTTCTGTGCATATTTTTGCAAAGATAAGGAGAGGCCATTAGGGATTTAATATAAAATAAATCGCCAAGGGGTCTTCTTGTAGTGCTAGTCTTTCTGCCACATGGTGTGTTACTAATGTGCATAAATGGGCTTAAATGAATGTGTTATCTGTACTACATTTGCAGTGTGTATATAGATATTATTTTAATTGCATTCTTTATAAAAGAACATATATCATGTTTTTGGATCTTGAAAATATTCTACTCATAAATAGATTAAGTTTATTTTCAAGTATCAGATAATTTTTGCCTATAGGTGATATTGTGATGCATCTGTAGTACAGCAGGAAGTATACTTTGATTTTGTCCTGTCATATGTATTCCTAGTTAAGTAATCACCTTCTAAGAATAAATGGGGCAGGCAGAGATCCATTATGAAATACCTTCTGTTCACGAGGCTATAGTTTAAACCTGTGTACCACAATGGAGGATGGTAGCTGTGATATTGTTGATGCTCTAGGTCAAATTAAAACCCACATCTACTGTATAATGATAAATACCACATCTGCATAGGCTTAAAAATGTGATGCTTTCTGAGACAGAGTCTGGACATTTTCATAATCATCTGTTTCCAATTTAGATAATTACTAAAATGGACGTGAAACATCCATTTGTTCATACAATAAAGTGATACTTCTTTGCTTTGCCCATACATAAAAGTGATAGATAACCAGGAATTTAGCCAGCTTAGCCATCTTACTAGTCTTTGCTTTTGAACCTAGTCATTGTACCGTAATTATAAACCATGTTTTATAGCTTAACATATGCCTACATAACTAACTTTGGTTTATATAATAAAGCATGGTTAAACAAATAATGGTTCTACGTGATGCATGTTGTTTGGGGGTGGGTGGAGATTCTTTGGAAATCCATATAAAAAGAAAAATCAGCATAGAAATCATGGGCATCATTGGGAGGGCAAATGGCAAAGTAGTGGCATGGCAATGTAGTGGCCCTCCCTCTTATATTTACATGATTTTGACAAAAATCCACTCTACATGTAGACATCTACCATGGAATTATGTTATTTGTCCTGAGGGTGGATTTTCTCACCATCCCTGTCTATTGATTTTTCTCAGATTATGTAATGGCTCTATGATTTGTACAAGCTTACCAGCTGCCTGGCTTCCATTCCTCCCAAAGTCTGTAGGAAGTCAGGCAACATTTTGGGAGGGAGAATTTTGTTATTGTGCTGCTGTATATAAGCACATACACACTTCTTGTAGTTTTATTCCATTCTTCATGCAAGGACTTCACAGGGTCATGTGTTGTGTTCTCCATTTCTATCCATCAAGGTAAAAGTTCCAAAGGTGCTTTTTTTTTGTTGTTTAAAGGCAACTGGACTTTCTTGGGACTTTTTTTTCTTTGAAAGTGTTTCACTTCTTGTCCAAGCTACTTCTTCAGTTCTAACTGGGGGGGAATGTAAGAAGCTTCTTAGATGAGAAGCAAAATGTTTTCAAAGGAAAAAAAACACCCAAGGAAGTCCAGTTGCCTTTTGGGGTGAAAAAAGCACATTTGGGAACAGCCAGGGCATGAATGATTGAGATTCATAAACAATAGTAATAATAATAATAAATAATAATCATAAAGTTGGAAGGGACTTTGGAGGTCATCTAGTCCAACCCCCTGCCCAGGCAGGAAACCCTATACCATTTCAGGCAAATGGCTGTCCAGTCTCTTCTTAAAAACCTCCAGTGTTGGAGCATTCACCACCTCTGGAGGCAGGTTGTTCCACTGGTTAATTGTTCTAACTGTCAGGAAGTTTCTCCTTAGTTCCAGGTTGGTTCTCTCCTTGATTAGTTTCCATCCCTTGCTTCTTGTCCTGCTTTGGAGAATAGCTTGACTCCCTCTTGTTTGTGGCAGCCCCTGAGATATTGGAATACTGCTATCATGTCCCCACTCATGCTTTTCTTCATTAAACTAGACATACCCAATTCCAGCAACCGTTCCTTATATGTTTTATATAATCATCGTTGTTGCTCTTCTCCGTACCCTTTCTAGAGTCTCAACATCTTTTTTACATCGTGGTGACCAAAACTGGATGCAGTATTCCAAGTGTGGCCTTACCAAGGCATTGTAAAGTGGTATTAGTACTTCATGTGATCTGGATTCTATCCCTCTGTTAATGCAGCCTAGCACTGTGTTGGCTTTTTTGGCAGCTGTTAGGTACACTAGATTCAGACAGCACTATGGTTCAAGGCAATGAACTTCATAACAAGGCAGGATGCCAATGTTTACTGCTTGAGTACATGAGTATATTTTATGTTCATAATGATTCCATGTAATGTGAAGCTAAGATGACCAAACTGCATCACTCCAATATTTCCAATAAAAAGATTAACCTATTGACTTTTTGGTCCATCATACGTTGGAAAAGAAAGTAAAAGTTAGATTTTCTGGCATGCCATTTCTGTTCTGGGGATCAGACTTGCTGGAAGCAGACTGCAGAAATTACTACCTGAACCAAAAGAGTTAAAGGTTTCTATTCCTCTTTTTTTTTTCTTATTGTTGCTACCATGTTATAGTAAACAGGTCTATATACCGTAGTTTCCGGCGTATAAGACTACTTTTTAACCCATGAAAATCTTCTCAAAAGTCAGCGGTCGTCTTATACGCCGGGTGCTGAAAATTTAGGGACAGGGCTGGCTGGAAAACCTGGAGCGGATCTCCCATTTAGTCTGCGCAGGGAAAGCGGGACCAATTGGAGAAGAAGCTGCAGTCTGTGATTTTTTACAGGCTGGGGTCTGGGCGTCTTTCCTTCTAAAGTTGAAGAGCAGCTGTAGTATATCCCAACTTGAAAGGCAGGTGGGGAAGGCAGCAGCCAGAGCAGCGGCTTAGCTCTAAGGACACATTTGACTCAGGAGCTGGGTGGGCTAGCTGGAAAACCTGGAGCGGATCTCCCATTTGGTCTTTTTTAAAAAAAATATCCCATTTATATCCTGCCCTTCTCCGAAGACTCAGGGTGGCTTACAATTTAAAGCACAAATCAATGTGCTTAGCAATAGCCTTCATTCTGTGTATATGCCTGTTTATTAGGGCTTTCACCCTCCCCCAAGCAGCATTATTACAAAGTCAGCTTATTGCCCCCAACAATCTGGGTCCTCATTTTACCTACCTTGGAAGGATGGAAAGCTGAGTCAACCTTGAGCCTGGTGGGATGCGAACCTGCACTAATTGCAGGCAGCTGGTGTTATTTAAGGCTCTACGCAGGGAAAGCTTTAGAGTGAATAAGGAAAAGTGAAAAAGTGAATAAGGAAAATAGGGAACGGTTGCTGGAATTGGGTATGTGTAGCTTAACGAAGAGAAGGGTGAGGGGTGACATGATAGCAGTGATCCAATATCTCAGGGGCTGCCACAAAGCAGAGGGAGCCAAGCTATTCTCCAAAGCACCTGAAAGCAGGACAAGAAGCAATGGATGGAAACTAGTCAAGGAGAGAAGCAACCTAGAACTAAGGAGAAACTTCCTGACAGTTAGAACAATTAACCAGTGGAACAACCTGCCTCCAGAAGTGGTGAATGCTCCAACACTGGAAGTTTTTAAGAAGAGACTGGACAGCCATTTGTCTGAAATGGTATAGGGTTTCCTGCCTTAGCAGGACTATATGACCTCCAAGGTCCCCTCCAACAACTTCTTCTTCTTCTTCTTCTTCTTCTTCTTCTTCTTCTTCTTCTTCTTCTTCTTCTTCTTCTTCTTCTTCTTCTTCTTCTTCTTCTTCTTCTTCTTCTTCTTCTTCTTCTTATTATTATTATTATTATTATTATTATTATTATTATTATTATTATTATTATAATCCACTTGCACTATTTTATGTTTACATGTTTGATGACAAACAGCGTTATGTTTATAAGTGACAGTTTTCCTACTAAGCACCTGCATGTCATAAGCATTTGAATTAAAATTACCATATTAAAATCAAATCTGATGTTTTTTAATTTTTATTTGGTGTGCGTTGGAAGAGGGGTAGTCTTATACGGTGAGTATAGCCCAAACCCTATAATTTAACAGGAAATGTAGGGGGTCGTCTTATACGCCCAGTCTTATACGCCGGAAAATACGGTAGCATGTATTTCTTCCATTGCTATGGATCCTTGCTGACTCTTTCCTGTTTTGGCTGCTGTTTCTCCTGAGCATACATTTACTGATCTAATTCTATTCCTTATGTATATACCATAATAACTAGCTTTTTATATTAGGGTCATACATAAAAAGGGTTCATAATAGGGAGAGCCTGGATCTGATTTGCACATTTCACCAGGAATCCCTTTTAGGGGTT
Organism: Vipera berus; assembly: GCF_964194415.1. Taxonomy (NCBI): domain Eukaryota; kingdom Metazoa; phylum Chordata; class Lepidosauria; order Squamata; family Viperidae; genus Vipera; species Vipera berus. The sequence continues at coordinate 68,309,868 of NC_138203.1, forward strand.
TATACGGTAAGAGTTAGCATCACATCTTTCTTTGGAATTAATGTGGTCTCAGGTAGCTGAAAACTACGTATTTAACATCCCCAGATTGCCTAGCAGAAAGACTGAGGCCTTTTCATCAGTAAATGCACTATTAGTCCTTACATATGCTCTGTAACTAAATTCACAGAAGCTATTGATAATAAAAACTTTGCCTTTTCTAAACCCCAGTTCTGGGTCACTTCTCTCCCACATGCTTTCATCCTTAGGCACATACAATCCTAATTACTGGATCTTCTCTGTGAATGTCAGATGCTGCCATTGTAGCATTTAATAGTTGAGCCTTGCAGTTAAAAAATTTATATATGAGGCTCTTGAAGACGTGTCATTACCTATGTCTTTTCCAGGGAAACTGAAATTCTATTCTATTCTATTCTATTCTATTCTATTCTATTCTATTCTATTCTATTCTATTCTATTCTATTCTATTCTATTCTATTCTATTCTATTCTATTCTATTCTATTCTATTCTATTCTATTCTATCTATCTATTCTTCCAGATCTGATCTAATCAGTTAATATTTCTAGCCAATATGCCTGCTTGCTGAGCTGATTTAAAGTTTTATCCCTCAAGGTTTTTGTTTTTGTTTTGTTTAAGGCTCAGTAGAACGTCACTAAAGTTTTATATTTTTATTATATTTTAAAAGTTGCATTTGTTGCCCTTGATGTTATTTCAAAATATTATGCATGGTGGAGTAATATCAAAACAAAATTTGGGCCGTTTTAGCTATTGAGAGGAGATTACTCTCTTAATCTTTCTTCATGGCACAAGGCATTTTCTATGGAACTTACAGTACAGTATATTCATTTATTGTGCTAAATCATTTTATATCAGGAAACATCAGCTTAATGCTAAAATTTGTGCATCTCTGGCCTACTATTAGAAATGCAAAGACTAAACATGTTTCAAATAGCACTCTGTGCTGCCAATGATGTATCAACACTCTATGCCATTACTCTTCTCTAAATGTGATAATAATGTGATCAGTTAACATAAAAAAAAGTTTGATGCCACAAAGCAGCTGGAAATGGACAACTGAAATATGCATATATCTAACTCTTATCATCAAATGCACAGTTTGATCTATGTTGTTAAAAGCTTTTCTTCTCTTTCTGTTCTTCTCAAGCAAAAATAGCAGCTTTAAAATGTAAATTGATAGGTTTTGTAACACCCATTCCTAACTGAGATATTTTACTAGTTCCAAAAACTATTGGGTGACTAGAGATAGCAACATTTAACCTGAAATATTTTTATGCTAGTAATGTCAAGATTTGTTGGACTGATGCTCATGAACAATAGCTGTGTGGAGGCTAGCTTCAGTTGTTCCCTATGCATGTGCTTCCATAATAGTTTTGCTGCTATCTACTGGGTTTAAATGTGAAATTCTTCTTTCAGAGAAAATGGAAATTCATGTAATGCTTTTGCGACCTTATTTTTGATTATCAATTCTTTTGGCCTGCCTTAAAGATCTAGCTGTAAACATCCCCTCTGGTGTAACTCAAGTGCATTTTTTTTTGTGAAGTGCAGTGTTGGACTGAGAAGTGGGATTGCAAATCCCCTTTGGGTACCTGAGAATCAAGGATATGTGCTACATGAATGCAATATGCATCCTTGATTTCTTGTGTTAATCTTAAGAGCTTTCTATCCAGATTCAGCGGCTCTTACTCAAGTTTTTCTCTCATTGGATATTGCTTTGCAACAGTACAAATTAACTTTGTCAGCAGCTGGGTTCAGGATAGACCCAGTAGTTAGAATCAGTTCAATATAGAAATCCTCTCTTATGCTTGCTGAATGTAATTTGTAATGAAAGATAAAGAATCACAAACTTAAAATAAAATACGTTATAAGTGCATTAGCATGTATGACCAAGAATTATTCTCTCCCCCATTTCCTGTCCACTTGTTCTATTACATCAGCAAATGTTATGGAGAAAATGTTGTGGACTATTCTCATAAATTTAATAAGATAGGGAGCTTGGGTATACAAAAATGGCTAAAATGGTAGATATGGTCAATTACAAAGTATTCAATTTATTAGCACCCAAACTAAGGAAGAAACTACAAGTTTCTTTTTGTCAACTCCTCTCATTTTCCTATTCCCTCTTCATGCATCTCAGACATCTATTGTGGTAACATTGAATGTAGACCTATGTTGACAAACCTGATAATACTCAACTTTGGATGTTCAGGCCTCTAAAACTAAGTATTGAGGTTGCACCTGTATTATCACCAGAGACACATATTTTAAATTCTTAACAATTTTACTTACAGGTGAAACTCAAAAAATTAGAATATCATGCAAAAGTTCATTTATTTCAGTAATGCAACTTAAAAGGGGAAACTAATATATGAGATAGACTCATTACATGCAAAGCAAGATAGTTCAAGCCGTGATTTGTCATAATTATGATGATTACTGTATGGCGTACAGCTCATGAAAACCCCAAATCCACAATCTCAGAAATTTAGAATATTACATGCAATCAATAAAACAAGGAGTGTACATAGAACAATATCGGACCTCTGAAAAGTATAAGCATGCATATGTACTCAGTACTTGGTTTGGGCCCCCTTTGCAGTAATTACTGCCTCAATGCGGCGTGGCATGGAAGCTATCAGCCTGTGGCACTGCTGAGGTGTAATGGAAGACCAGGATGCTTCAATAGCGGCCTTCAGCTCTTCTGCATTGTTCGGTCTCATGTCTCTCATCTTTCTCTTGGCAATGCCCCATAGATTCTCTATGGGGTTCAGGTCAGGCGTGTTTGCCAGCCAATCAAGCACAGTAATCCCACAGTCATTGAACCAGGTTTTGGTGCTTTTGGCAGTGTGGGCAGGTGCCAAGTCCTGCTGGAAAATGAAGTCAGCATCCCCATAAAGCTCGTCTGCAAAAGGAAGCATGAAGTGCTCCAAAATCTCCTGGTAGACGTCTACGTTGACCCTGGATTTAATGAAGCACAGTGGACCAACACCAGCAGATGACATGGCTCCCCAAATCAACATAGACTGTGGAAACTTCACACTGGACTTCAAGCATCTTGCAGTGTGTGCGTCTCCATTCTTCCTCCACACTCTGGCTCCTTGGTTTTCAAATGAGATGCAAAAGTTGCTCTCATCAGAAAAGAGTACTTTGGACCACTGAGCAACAGACCAGGTCTGTTTTTCTTTAGCCCAGGTAAGACGCTTCTGACATTGTTTGTTGTTCAGGAGTGGCTTGACAAGAGGAATACGACATTTGAAGCCCATGTCCAGGATCCATCTGTGTGTGGTGGCTCTTGATGCACTGACTCCAGCTTCAGTCCACTCCTTGTGAAAGTCCCCAACACTTTTGAATGGCCTTTTCCTGACAATCCTCTCCAGGCTGCAGTCATCCCTGCTGCTTGTGCACCTTTTTCTTCCACACTTTTCCCTTCCACATAACTTTCTATTAATGTGCTTTGATACAGCACTTTGGGAACATCCAACTTCTTTTGCAATTACCTTTTGAGGCTTTCCCTCCTTATGGAGGGTGTCAATGATGGTTTTCTGCACAACTGTCAGGTCAGCAGTCTTTTCACAATATTCTAATTTTCTGAGATTGTGGATTTGGGGTTTTTATGAGCTGTACACCATAATCATCACAATTATGACAAATCACGGCTTGAACTATCTTGCTTTGCATGTAATGAGTCTATCTCATATATTAGTTCCCCCTTTTAAGTTGCATTACTGAAATAAATGAACTTTTGCACAATATTCTAATTTTTTGAGTTTCACCTGTATATGCATAGACTTTCATCTTCTACCTTAAATCTGCCCCTCCTTTCATCTTTTATGAAACACATCCTTTCTTTGAAAATTAAAGTAACTCTTCTATTTCAGTTCAAGTTTTATCATAATATTCTAATTTAATTTCCTATATTTGCTGAAGAATGTGAGAATTTTTTTAAAAAAATAGCTAAATGTTAATGTTGACCTTTCATGAATTTATATCTACATTTAGTATTATACTTTTGATACCTTTTATATTAATAAGTTCCTTTGCAAGCTTTCTTTTTTGTTTAAAGTGCAATTATATTGACATATGGTGATAATGTGATAAATCTTAAGGGTTAGAGGTTGAAGGAACCATGGCTTGTCAATTAGCAATGTAAATGAAACATTCATTATCCAACATGCTGAGAAGTTGATGAAGTGTACAATAATCTGAGCCCATTTTTTTTCTGAAATAAGTCATTTTAGACAATAGGATATTTATAAGGATTAAGGACAATGGTTTGGATTTCTTGTTATTTTTATTTTGTTTCAATATTTAGAAGAACATAGCAAATTTTGAAATATTATTACATTTCAGTGTAGCAGAAAAATATTTAAGCACTGAGAAAATTCTTCTCAATCCTGTATAACCTGACTTAATTTAGCTGAATTATCAGTATTAAATACTTAAAGTTGCATATGAAAAAGTTCAATAATGCATGAAGAACTATACCTAATTTTGGGATCCACTTTAGGAAAAATTGCAAATAATCCTGGGATATAAATGCATGTGTTTACTATGGTCGTCACTATAACGGAAATTGCAGTCATTTTTTGTTATTTTTTTATGATGGCAATTGAAATCAGCCTTTCATGATAATATTTTCATTCATTATTTGGCCGTTGAGACTTTTGGCATAATGGGTAATTACTTCCATCAGTATGAATACAGTTAGCATCACCATTCTTAGGCACGTGGAAGAATGATATATAATAAAACATGGAGTTTTACAATCTCTGCAAATGTAGATTTGTTTTTTTAAGAATTCATTTAGTCATTTATTACATTTATTATCAGTCATTCATACCACTATTCATACACTATTTTTCCAAGAAGCTGAGGAATGTGTATGTATTCTTCCCTTTATCAGTGCAAGAATGCCGTTAGGTATGATGGGTTTTGGGATTTTATTATGTTTTTATGTATTTATCTGTTTTATTGGGCATTATGGTTTAATCTCTTCTTAATTTTTGTACTTTGTATTTTAGTATTTATTGCCCTGTTCACCGCCCTGAGTCCTTCGGGAGAAGGGCGGTATACAAATTAAATTAATAAATAAATAATAAATAAATAAAGCTCACTGAAAAGGAATTTCTTGCCTAGGGTTCCTATGGACCCTATCCTGAAATTCAAACCATGCCATCATAGTGGCTTTGTATCCAGAAACAAAATAACAACAACAAAAAAGAGCACTGCAATTTCCCAACCTATCATGACCAGGCATTGCATTGATGCAATGCAACTTACAGTACAGTAGTGGCCAAAATTGTGGGAATTATTTTGGGAAAAATGCCACCTTTGGTTAAGTTTCCACCAATTTTTCTTCTAATTTCTTTATAACGCTAGCCTTGTTCACTTAATAATACTATTTTACATCGCTTTTTGGGCAACCAGTCAACTCTTTGCATCATTACTTTGATTTTATTACGTTTTACAAGCTCACTAAATGAAAAAACACAAAAAAACCCAACCAACTTGATAGCGATCCCATAACACACTGACAAATGTCCTCCTCTCAGCTTCAATACATGACATCAATAACTGAATCCTACTGTGATCTGATTGGCTTATTGCCAAAATAAGATGACACCTGATTGGCTCTCTAAACACTCATGCTCATTGGCTACAATCAGATGAAGGAAAGCTACCTGATATCAACCTAAGCAAGTTGTGCTTCCTTTTTCTGGTTTTTTAGCTATAACTTTTCATAGAATACACTACAGATAATTGAACAAACTTTGTTGCATTACATTCTTGATTAAATTATCTTTCCATTGATATATAATTTTATGGTACTATTAAAAAAAGTGGTGTTATTAGCCATCAAACCTCAAAAATACACTTTTCCCAAACGGTTTCCACAATTCTGGCCACTAGTGTATATCCAATACTTTCAAATCTGCTACTGTGTCAGTGGAACTCAATGTATATAAACCCCCAAACACCAACTTGCTTGTTAGACCTTAAGAAGCATACTGTGTAAGCTGATGTTTCTCTGGAAAGTTGCAGCCACCCAGTGGCCAGAAAACATAATTTCAAAGCAGATATTCATATCCAGAGATAGTCAAACAATAACCTGAAATGCACAAAGGCATTTCAAACTGTTTTCATATGAAACAATACAGTACAACTCATTCTCACACTGGACTAATGTCAATAGTTCATTAATTTAATATTTTCAATATACAGTATCTAATTACTGAACTAATGACATTAATGCAGTGTTTCACGTCTGATGGAATTCAATACTTTACATTTTTAAAATTAAAGAGAATTCTTTTTATTGTATGACAGTCTGCAGATAACCTTCCTTCCAAAAGCCCATTATGTTCTTTAAGTTTTATTGTTTAAAATATTTTGTCAAAAGTTGCATCTCTTTGTATGAGTTTGAACAGTTTCCATCATTTCTAGAAACTGTAAATGACTAAGAAAGCAAACAAGAATAGAATAGAGCTGAAAGGGACCTTGGAGGTCTTTTAGTCCAGCCCCCCAATTCAAGCAGGAGAACCTATACCAGTGATGGAGAACCTTTTAGAGACCGAGTGCCCAAACTGCAACCTAAAGCCCACTTATGTATCTTCAGGTGCTGGGTGGGCGTGGCCCATTGGGTGGGTGTGGCCAATTGGGTGGACGTGGTCCATTGAGTGGGCATGGCTGTGGTGGTATCGGCAGACTTGGTGGGACTAAAAAGTTCAATCAATCAATTCCAACTTTGTGAGATCTTTTTTTTCCCACGAGAAGTTGAAATTGATTGATTGACTGAACCTTTTTTTTTTTTTGCACACGGCGGCGGAGGCCTAAAGTGAAAAGGTTTAATAAAACCCAGCTGAAGGCCTAGGACTGGGCCGACAGTGCGCGTGCCCACAGAGAGGGCTCTGTGTGCCACCTGTGGCACACGTGCCATAGGTCCGCCACCATGGACCTATACCATCCCAGACAAGTGACTGTCCAGTCTCTTCTTAAAAACCTCCAGTGACTCCAGAACTTTTGTTGAGATGAACGCCTATGAATAGATGTAGGTCAGGCTAAAGCACGATTGTAATGAATGCGGATTGCATGAAATATTTAGAATTATTAGAGTCTAATATTTAAAAATAATAGAGTTTTGGAATATTAGCCTTGGTTTTTATTTTGAGTGAGTATTACTTGGGTGTGTGTGTGTTGTTTGGTGGTTTATCACACAATATAAATTGTGGGGAGACTGTTTAGGTATTTTGACGTAATGAAAAACATGGCCTTTATAATGAGGAGGCTCATGGAACTGCACCTCTTTAAAGAGTTACTACATGACTGTTTATTTATTAGCTGACAATCCTTACCACTGCATATTGATACCAGAGCCAAAGAAATAAAGAGAGGTTCACTTGCAATCAGCTGTATCTCCTCTACAGTGCTTATCCGTCTGTTTCTTTGCTGCTCGTACAACTCACTGATGACTGCTGGTGAGTTTTCCCAGCACTCCTTTTCTGTTTCCGGCAGCTGAGTACATGTTCTCATCCCATTCCTCCAGTTTAGGCATAGTTTTTGGGGTTGTCAATCTGGCAGAAAAAAAGAAAGAAAGAAAGAAAGAAAAGAACCTTGTGGCATTTATTTTTAGGTTGAACCAAAGGATTATAAATAATTGAGGGATGTTTGCTGGGATTAGACATAAAAGTCTTGTAAACTAAAAGAAAAAAAAGTTTGGCGGGTCGAATCCCGAGTGCCGCATAGCAGAGTGAGCACCTGTTACTGGTCCCAGCTTCTGCCAACCTAGCAGTTCGAAAGCACGTAAAAATGCAAGTAGAAAAATAGGGACCACTACGGTGGGAAGGTAACAGCGTTCCGTGCGCCTTTGGCGTCTAGTCATGCCGGCCACATGACCACGGAGACGTCCTCGGACAAACACTGGCTCTTCGGCTTTGAAACGGAGATGAGCACTGGCCCCTAGAGTCGGAAACGACTAGCACGCACGTGCGGGGGAACCTTTACCTTTACCTTTATTGAAAAAGTACTATTATGCTGTAATAGCTGCTATTAAAATCCATTGGCAATCTCGATGGCTTCTTTGAGTTTGATGCATCATTTGCTGTGGAAGGTTTTTTTTTCTTTAAAGGTTTTAGGAAAATGTTACTTAGTTTTCAGAATACGGTATGTTAGTAATAGAGTACTACTCATTATGTATCTGAGATTAAAACTTACGTATTTCTCATAGGTGAACTGGTGACTTATACATTTAAATATTATACCCTTGAATGCCTGGTTTTGGTATCTTCTGCTTTGATTATACTTGGATGCCTCTTTACATCTTCCGTCTTCACTACATTTAGCAAACATATTCCTTGTCTAACAAACTGCATAGACTGTTCTCTTAAAATGAAAGTAGTAGAAAGGAAAAGGATATGTAAAATTGAGACAAGCAACTTAATTATATTAAGGGGAATTATGTTTCATATAGAGCAAGGCTGGGCTTCAGTTAATCCATTTAATTTGATATTGCTTCTTCTGTCTGGCTTCCTTCCTTCTCAGTGGCTCTGGGTTGTTTAAAGTAGAAAGGGAACTTTCTGACTTCAGCATTTAATTCTAGAATTAAAAAACAAGATTGCCCTAGTAGAGTACAGATAGTTCAACATCGCCATCTGGTGGCTGTAATTGTTAGGAAATACAGATCTTTTTTCAATAGTACACATATAGGTACTGTAAGTCCTCAATTTACGATCACAACTACTGAGCTCTACATTTATTTTGCTAAGTGAAACAGATGTTAAGTGAGTTTTGCCTTATTTTATGATTTTTCTTGCCACTGTTGCTAAATGAATTATTGCAACTGTTTAGTTAGTAGAAAGGTGGTTAAGTGAATCTTTCTTCCCCATCGACTTTGCTTGCCAGGAGGTCACAAAAGCTCATCACATGACCCCAGGTCACTGCAACCGTCATAAATATGAACTAGTTGCCAAGATATCTGAATTTTGATCACCTAAACCAGGGGTAGGCAACCTTGGCTCTTTTATGACTCGTGGACTACAACTCCCAGAATTCCTGAGTCATAAAAGAGCCAAGGTTGCCTACCCCTGACCTAAACCTTGAAGATGCTGCAGCGGTCATAAGTGTGTGAAACGGTCATAAGTCACTTTTTCCAGTGCTGTTGTAACTTTGAACAGTCACTAAATTGAACTATTGTAAGTTGAGATTGTGTATCTGTACTGTACACACACTTGTGTTATTTCCTTTCAGGGTTGGCAGCGTTAGGCAAAGTACACTAATGAAACACAGAAAGACAGAAAAGGAATAATAAAATGTTAATTGTCAATATTAGGCAATGAGGGCAATATTAATTGACTTTAATTACTGACGTTATTATTACAATCTTAGTTTCAAGTCAGTATATTCTACATTGAGGAAGAAAAGATACAAAGTGAGGTTGTTGGTTATTTAATTAGATGCCAAGGGCTTTCTTCCATATTATTATTTTGTTTACCCTAATACTGAGAATGTCCAACTGAAAATTGCTGCAGAAGAACAATTCTAAAATAAGATTGTGGTCTGGCAGGGTAAAAGCAAGAATGGACATACTTTTTCATATCTCTGACATTTTCCAGGGTTTTAGAGAAAATCTCTCCTACTGGACAATAGAAGGGAGTTAATTTATAGCAAGTCTGAAATGTTATGGAGGTATACCCTCAACTCGTTCTGCCTTGCTGAAAGATTTATTATTATTTCTTCCCCCTTAGAGATTTTTCAACGTCCAAATTCCCAATTTTGCATTCAAATACTGCAGTTCTGTCCCCAACAGAGTGGAAAATTGAACAGTACTGTGTTCTGGGGGATCTTTTAAGATTCACATATGAAAATAATTTTTATTATGGTCACTGATGAAAATTCTATAGATAGACCAATAATTAAAACAATGTAACTGTCTCTGTTTCAAATAAAATAAGTCAGTACAAATTTAGAGCTAAGTTATTAAGACAATCACAGCATGTTCAGTTTTGAAAACAATGTAATAAAATTTAGTCCCATTCAAGGAAACAAAATTGTACAAAATAAATGTTTGGCTATTTGGCCAGCTAGGGAATTATAATGTGGGTCTTTACAACTTGATAAGGCACATTATGAGAAGACATGACAGCTATGAATCTGAGTTTTTCCCACTCTGTCCAATGAAACAATGTTAGCTTGAAGATGGGAAAACACTGAAGTGTGTTAATGTCTTCAAAGTTTGGGGACGGTTTGTTAAGGAATTTGTTGTGCAGGGTCTCCTTGTGCTACCAAAGAGTTGCACAGACAAGGAAGGGTACTGAGAGCAGCAAGAGTCACACAAGAGTACACTGAGTTGTAAAAGCAAAAAAGTAGTTTGCTTGTGAGGTGGTGTAAAAACAAAAATGCACAGTCAAAAATAAACAGTCCAGGTCATACACAATAGCAACAGTCCAAGGAGTAATCCAAAATACAAGGTCTTCTTACCGGTCCAGAGGTCAATACACAGTTCAGGTTTACAACAGTAGTAAACCAACAGCAGAGCAAAAACAGTAATAGTAGAGAGCAGTGAATTCAGAGAGAGAAAGAAGCTACATTCCTAGCTCCCTCTTATGGCCATGAGAACACTTACACACCCATTGGCCAATTAACATCTTAAAGACATAACATCTTGGTTAATATATTTTCAACCCAACATTGTAGGCTAACACCATATGCCTAACACGGTTATTTGATTTAAGTATCTTTACGGACAAAAGGAGGCCATAGCTACTCATAGTTATTCCTGGTTAGGGCAGTTGGATTAATTTGTGCTTCTAGTTTTTTAGTATATTGCATAAGTTCAATAACTGCTCAACTGTAACCCATTATTAGAATAGCTTGTTTTTAAAATCCCTCTTTATGCTAAATCAGAGGTGGGCAACTATGGCCCCTTTATGACCTGTGGACTTCAACTCCCAGAAATCCTGAGCCAGGCTGGCTGAGGAATTCTGGGACTTGAAGTCCACAGCTCATGAATGAGTCATAGTTGCCCATTCCTGTGCTAAGTCAGAAACAACACAACACAGGTTTTAGCACCATAGCAACACTCTAGATTTATGTTATAGTATTAATATATGCAGTTGCACTGGCTTCTATGCTGAAGTAATTATTTCCTGTGCTAAAAAATGGTAGGGCTGATATGCAAAGCAATTATGAAATAGAATCAGTGGGAGTTCAACATCCTTAACTTTAGTTGGTGCATACATCCTTGTGAATGTATTAGTGCAAGATATGTCATGTTACTAAACCCAAGAATTTTAATCCAGTTTAGTTCTGGTGAATATATTAATATTTTATATTCTGGGTCTTGATTGCTGGTAAAAGGACTAGGATTGGGAAGCAACATGTAAATTGCTGAGTTCATAAATTATAATCTTCCTTGTAAAAGGATAACCTTGACTATTACCGTATTTTCCGCCATATAAGACGACTTTTTAACCCATAAAATCTTCTCAAAAGTTGGGGGGTCATCTTATACGCCCAGTCGTCTTATACGCCGGAAAAAAACATAAATCAATCGAGCGTCCCCGTTCTTGCAAAGCAACTTCAAGCCTCCTTAGTCCAGTCTCCCCTCCAACGTGACTCTCCCTTCCCACCCCCAAGAGCCTCTAAGCCCCTTCCCCTCCCCCTTGCAAATGCCAGACCCCAGGAGCGGCAGGAAGCCCCTCCCCCTCACCCAAGCGGCATCTGAGCATAAGCAGAGCGCACCCTGCTACCCGCTATCTCTCCCGGCAGTCTGGACAGCGGTATTTGGCAGCCTGGCGCCCCTCTTGCCCGCAGACCATGCAGCGGCCCTCGCCAGCCGGCCTCGGCATGGCCGCCCCAAGCTGGGCTCTCCAGTGCATCTTCCGGGCCCGCCTGGCTGACTGCCTCCTGGGCGGGGCTTGGCTGCAGACGCGTGGCTGCTCTGTCTGCAAATGTGCTCTCAAAGCCGGATTGCACTCAGCTGCAGGCTGCCAAAAGGCGGGGACTCGGAGTTCAGACTCGGACTGCGGCTTCTGGCGTGCCGTTTGCAGAGTCTGGCCTGGAAGAGCGCGTCATGTGAACGCAGCTCTTGCGTTTATTCCAAAGGGTGGGTGGAAGGAAAAGCCCCTTTGGGCTTCAAAAGGGAGGCTTTGCACCATCTGCATCAGACGGGGCTGAATCGGGCTTGTGTCGGACACTTGGCAACTGGCATGTAAGTATTTTCCGGCGTATAAGACGAAAAATCTTAAAAATCTTCTCAAAAGTAGGGGGTCGTCTTATACGCCGAGTCATCTTATACGCCAGAAAATACGGTAGCTGTCCTCAAGAAATGCATTCTTTTCCCTTCTCCTCCGAGTTTCATATGTTTTCTTTCTAATTAACATTCAACATTCCCTAGCTTTTCAAATGCTTAATGCTCCTAAAATATTCAGTCCTCATCAAGCTCTTTGATCTTTTTAACCAAAACACATTTCTTTTAGACTTTCGCAAATCTCAAAATTTGGCAGACTGAATAGCTGCCTCCGTTAGCTTCATATTTCCCATTGATTGTCCCTGCGTGTGATAGATTCTATACTTCGACTTTTAAAATTTTAAAAAAAATTGACTGATTAAGCAATTAGAGACGCCTGTCCTACTTGCTGTATTCCAGGGAAAATACTATATGTGTTTACAGCTGGTGAATGTCCAACAACAGCTATTGAACATTTTGCATAGGATGGACATCTGGATTTTTTTTTCATTGTTGGTAGGATAATGACTCTTACCATTTCCTCTGAAGGAACTGACTGTTTAATAAATGAGTTGCTAAAGGCATCTTCTAATTCACATAACCATGAGTATTTACTAGCGTCTTTAGCAAAACAGCAGCAGAATTACAAAGAATGATTAGAATACTTCTTTTATGTTTTACCAATGTATTTTAAAATTCTTGATATAAAATAATTGTTTCGATTTCACTTTGTAATATATATCTATGTAAAAACATTTAAATGAGTAAAATAAATAGATTCAGTTAATGACAAAATATTTCTGTGAAAACTGAATTGTTTTCTCAGGAAATGACAACAGGACTGGTTTTTCACTTTTCAAGAGGATTTAATGGAGAAAGTATATTTTTTACCCTTGTTTTCAAACTCTGTTTCCTTGATATTCTCATCCAACGATATTACTGTACTAACAGCCTGTTATTATAAGGTATGCCTTTATGGCAATATTTTGGTTTTATGTTTGTTCTGCATTATGCCTACTGTATGGTAATGACATCTTGATGCTGTCTGGATGAGTGTAACAGTTTGAAATGCTCAAAAAGGAAAGGAATTAGCACTTTGGTTTCTGTGAAATGAAAGGGAAATTGTTAATTTAGCTAATTTGTGAATAAACCTTTCACAAAGGAAAACCTGAACTTTAAGGGAAAAAAATAGCTTGCCCAAGGAACCTAGGCACCTGGGGCTGAAGAGGATAGAGCAGGGGTCTTAAAACTTGGCCCTTTTATAACTTGTGGACTTCAACTCCCAGAATTTCTGGGAGTTGAAGTCCATAAGTCATAAAAGGGCCAAATTTGAAGAACTCTGGTACAGATTATAAAAAAGACTCTGAAGGAAGAATATTTCAGAAACAAGGTTGGAAGGGACAGATTTTAATCTAAGAGAGCTGAACAGGAAGATTTACAATCAAGCTATTCTCCAAAGCGCCCGAAGGCAGGACAAGAAGCAACGGATGGAAACTAGTCAAGGAGAGAAGCAACCTAGAACTAAGGAGAAACTTCCTGACAGTTAGAACAATTAACCAGTGGAACAACTTGCCTCCAGAAGCTGTGAATGCTCCAACACTGGAAGTTTTTAAGAAGAGACTGGCCAGCCATTTGTCTGAAATGGTATAGGGTTTCCTGCCTGAGCAGGGGTTTGGACTAGATGACCTCCAAAGTCCCTTCCAACTTCTTCTTCTTCTTCTTCTTCTTCTTCTTCTTCTTCTTCTTCTTCTTCTTCTTCTTCTTCTTCTTCTTCTTCTTCTTCTTCTTCTTCTTCTTCTTCTTCTTCTTCTTCTTCTCCTTCTCCTTCTCCTCCTCCTCCTCCTCATTATTATTGTTGTTATTATTATTATTATTATTATTATTATTATTATTATTATTATTATTATTATTATTATTATTATTATTATTATTATTATTATTATTATTATTAATGCTTTAGGTGCAGTAACCCTAGGTTTTCATATGTTCTGAATTCCAATTATGCATGGAAAAAAGTGGTTAGAAAACTTTATGTCTAGGCTGTCTAGGGAGAAAAACGTGTCCTTTCTGCATTTCCCTTTGGTGGTTAGTAACTTTATTCTGCTTGTGATGTCCATTCATATGAAAGATATAAAAGTTTTTCAAGACTGACATATTAAAAGTAAAATTTTCAGTCATAACATTTGGAAAAGAACAAAATATATAGAATATATTTTGCTGAAAATATCTGAATATTTTTTATTATCATCTCTTTTTTTTAGTTTGGGAGCTTTTTCCAGCCCAAAAAGTATTCTATATGCAATGCTTTATAAACAATGTCTTCTCTGAGTAAATATTTGATAAAATATAGCATTACCCTCCCTGTACTGGAAAAAAGCTAGTAATACCAAGGGTAACAACAGTAGAGAAAATCAAAAGTTAAAAATCAAAACAGGAGTAAGCTTTTAAACTATATTTATTGATCCCTACAGTAAAGTTTTTTTTAAAAAAATTAAGCTTTGTGAGCAAATAAACTTGCATTTAAGAACAGTTATTCAGAGCTGTAAAAAAAATCAGGGATAAAAAAATGTAGGTATTAATATACAGATTCATACTTAGATATGAGTCAAACTACATAAGGAATATAAAATGAAGGATTCACTAAGTAAGAACAATAAAAAGCCCCAATAAAATTTTCAATTATTTGTGACTAATAGTTTTTAGTTTAAAACAATAACAACAACAAAAAAAACCTCTACAATTTTGAGCTAATGTCTCATCTTTTTCAGATCAGTAGTGGTTAAACCAATAGTTAATGATGTTCATCGTGTAATTTGAGTGTCGAGTTTGTTTATGCTAGACCAACTTTATCCATACTCCAAACAAATTATCTCTTATAATCACCAGCCTGAAGATAAATCTGTAAATGTTTTTCTGATGATAGTGCTGTGGTTGGCAGGTGTTAAAAGTGCCTCCCAGGGACAAAGATTGAAGATGGGCTTGTTCCCACAAATCCTTTAGGCGATGATGTTTAGCTTTCTAGTCTGTCATCTGCGAAGGAGCCTCACATGGTGCCCTGCTAATGAAATATAATGGGCAGAGGTCACATATCTTTATGAAAAAGAACCAAAGCTACTGAGTGATGAATGGACTCTGTGGGTTGTAACAGATTTATATGTTGTTGCCGATTGCTATTTTTGCCAGAAGAACTTTTTCTAAGCATGTGGATATTTGAATATTGTATGCATATCCACTTAGAAAGTTTTCCCTCTGACTGCTGCGTTTATGTGTGTTGCAAAAAGGCAAGATGGCAAATGGAGAGTAGGGATACAAGCTCCACATATATCTTGAACGTATGTGGGAACCAATGCACATACAAAAAGGGTAGGACTTGCATTGTGGCGATCTTTTCTTTTGACTCTCCCCTGCAGACTTTGATGCCAAAGGATTTAGGTGCAATTTCTATCCAGTCTCTGCAAATAGAACTATCTCCCTGAGAAAGGAGTCAGCCTCATTGGCTGGAGTTCATCAAAATAGAGGCACCTGTTTTCTACGGGCTTTCCCACAGATGGCCTGCCTGGTTTTTCCTCCAAAGGAAAAACAGGCAATGTTCTCATTTAAAATGACGAGAGAGATATGCTTCGAATATGTCAAAGACTAGCAGCATAGCCTATCCTTGATATCTTTGACATCATCTCTCCTTTCAGGAATTTCAAATCTGACTGTATCAGGAAAAAAAAATAGCTGGAGAGGTTTGTGGAGACGCAGGAGGAGATGAATCTGATATGGATTTCACTCTTTGAAATTGGAATTCGTAATCCAAACATGGAATAAAAACTTATCTGGGATTCTGTCTCAGACGTTATATGAATATATTCAGTATACACAGAGAATTAGCTTTATTCTACTGCTGAAACTATTTACCCATCAGCACAATTGTGTAAAATGCAAACTTGCAGAATGGCAAGATGTAAAAGGTAAAGATAAAGGTTCCCCCGCACATGCGTGCTAGTCGTTTCTGACTCTAGGGGCCGGTGCTCATCTCCGTTTCAAAGCCGAAGAGCCAGCGCTTGTCCGAGGACGTGTCCGTGGTCATGTGGCCGGCATGACTAGACTATTTGCATCCATAGTAAAGTGCATTTGACAATATGCATGTGAAGGACATTAGCGGTGTCTTCAAATTGTTTTCCAAAGATTCTAACTTTATCATTTTGGAATACTCAATTGTTTGCTGAGCCATGATTCAAGACCTTTAAAAAATCTTTAATCTGTGGGAAGAAACTTAATGCATCAGATACTGCTGAACATTACTGAGTCTTTTTAAAAAGTTGTTATCAGTTCATTTGCTGTAGCAGTACTGCTGTGCTGAGAGACAGTTCAATAAATCAACTCAAGCTTGATGGATTCCATAGTCTATTGCAATGAGTGCATGGAACATGCAAGGAATCTCTTAGCCTTCCCTCTTTGAGAAAAGGATATGCAAAAGAGCCTGGATGGATGAATGGTTGATTAATTTTCCTAGAGATTTTCTTGACAGCAAGAAATACATTTCTTTATTACCATGTTTGCATGACAGCGATACTGCATGGGTGATGGTACAAATTTGTGCTTCTTAGATTGTAAGCCGCCCTGAGTCTTCGGAGAAGGGCGGGATATAAATGGGATTAAAAAAATATTACTGAATACAAATTTGCTCTTGGGACAGTCTTACTAATAGACAGCTCCTGGACAGTAACTGCCCTGGTCCTTTTTCTGCACAGTTTAGTACTTTATTACTTGCCGTCTGGCCATGGTAGTTTTGTCAAACAGCACATTTTTCTTGGTATCTTAAGTATAAGAACAGATTGTGGAAGGGTATACTATGGATCTGATTAGCTTTTCAAGAAAAGGGCTTTAAGTGTAAAGCAAGAAATTTTTATAGAAGTTTCATACTTAAGGAACTTTTGTACTTTAAGTTCCAAAATAAGAAGAAGGAAACAAGACATTGAATAGCAAAAGATCACTAGGGAAAACTATCCTTTTTGCTTATTCATAAATAATTTGGGGTTGAGATGAGCACTGCATTGACTTCTGGCCTCACATTACCTAGAATAGTTAAAAAGGGGCAGTGAAGAATTTATACTAAAGACAGTAAAGTTAAAAAGGGAAATGTGGCATAAAATGATGAATGTTGTGTCAAAAACCCCTTAATGTGCATATGGTTCGAGTTGATACAATTGACCAGGAAAGAATTCTAAGTCTAGTAGTTAATAGCCAGATGAAAACAAACTTCTGCTATTAAGAAACAGACATATAATGGATAATTTTTTAAAAAATAGAAGTATGTATGTATTTACTTAATTTATTTTAAAGTTTTATATGATTGCTCATCTTATCTATGTACTACTGAAGCTCTTGTTGTGTTGCCAAAAAAGCCAACACAGTGCTAGGCTGCATTAACAGAGGGATAGAATCAAGATCGCGTGAAGTACTAATACCACTTTACAATGCCTTGGTAAGGCCACACCTGGAATACTGCATCCAGTTTTTTTTTTAAAATTACATTTATATCCCGCCCTTCTCCGAAGACTCAGGGCGGCTTACAAGCTTAGCAGTAGCCTTCATTCTATGTATATGCCTGCTTATTAGGGCTTTCACACACACCCCAAGCGGCATTATTACAAAGTCAGCTTAATTGCCCCCAACAATCTGGGTCCTCATTTTACCTACCTCGGAAGGATGGAAGGCTGAGTCAACCTTGAGCCTGGTGGGATGCGAACCTGCACTAATTGCAGGCAGCTGGTGTTACTTAAGGAGGCATTAGCCCACTGCTCCACCAAGGCTCTTTTTACCAAATTACATCGTGGTTTTGGTCACCACGATGTAAAAAAGATGTCGAGACTCTAGAAAGAGTACAAAGAAGAGCAACAAAGATGATTGGGGGACTGGAGGCTAAAACATATAGGGAACGGTTGCTGGAATTGGGTATGTGTAGTTTAATGAAGAGAAGGGTGAGGGGTGACATGATAGCAGTGTTCCAATATCTCAGGGGCTGCCACAAAGAAGAAGGAGCCAAGCTATTCTCCAAAGCACCTGAAAGCAGGACAAGAAGCAACGGATGGAAACTAGTCAAGGAGAGAAGCAACCTAGAACTAAGGACAAACTTCCTGACAGTTAGAACAATTAACCAGTGGAACAACCTGCCTCCAGAAGTGGTGAATGCTCCAACACTGGAAGTTTTTAAGAAGAGGCTGGCCAGCCATTTGTCTGAAATGGTATAGGGTTTCCTGCCTGAGCAGGGGGTTGGACTAGATGACCTCCAAGGTCCCTTCCAACTTATTATTATTATCTATTTGTCTGCTTGTACCCCCAAGTTAGACTAAATGATACATTATACTGCAACAATTTTTGCATTGAGGTACCTAAAATCTGCTAACATAAAGAATGTGTAAAAATCTGGGTTCCATTAATCCTGTGCAATTGAAATTTCTACGATGTTCGGGCCAGTTTTAATTGCAAAATGAATGGCCACTGCATCATCTCCATGGTGACATGATCATGATCTCCAATGCTCCCTACCAGCTTCCCACAAGTAAAGTCAATGGGGGAAGTTGGTAGAAAGTCAGAAGTTGTTTTTTCCACTACTCTTTTGCTCATTCATGGTCATTCTGTGTATCTTTTTAGGTAAATAATTGATATTATTCAACTTCATTTGCCACTACAATTATTTTTTTATTTATAATATATACTCTTCATGTATATGATCTTGGGACTTTCTAGCATTGGATTAAAAAATATATATGGTCATCCTAAAATTTAAAGTTCATTCTGGTCACATCAGACCACACTACCTTTCTTTCAAAGGATGACCCAACTGGTCACAGGGTCGTCTAGTACAATATTAACCTTGAATGGCCAACAACAATAAATTCCTATAGACACATAAAAATATAGCAAAAATTCTACAGAATTAAAGCCGCACATCAATCTAGCTGCCATAGCACTTCCATACCAAAGCTCAGTGCATGGAAGAACAGCTAAGACTATGCAGCCTACTAGTGGGATCCTGCAGATTATAGGTTGGAGGCTGTTCCACAAAGCAGGCACTGCTATGAAGAAGACCCATTTCCTGAATGTCCCATCCAATGATATTGTTTGATGGGAATGCTAAAATGTGCCTCTCTTGTTTGATCTGTTGGCATAAGCAAATACCTTTAGAGAGAGTTGGCTCTTCAAATAACTGGATCTCATACCATTCAGGGCTTTAAAGGTGATAATCAGCACTCTGAATTTTACCCAGAAGGAACCAGGTAGTCACTGCAGCTCACCCAATACTGTAACGTGGGCAGGCTATGGGGCACACATAACTGCCCGCACCACTCCATTCTGGACTACTTAAAGTTTCTGGGTGGTCTTCAAGGACAGACCCATATAGAGTTATGCATCTCCGTGTTAATATAACATTTATACAAATCTACGGGTTGTAGAATATTAGATGTAATTCTGACCTGTGCTGTCAAAAAAGAATTAAAAGGGCAACCAAAATGAACAAGGACTGAAACAATATTGATATAAAGAAAAGTTATGTTTGACGGCTTTTTAGTTAGGATAAAAACAACACATAAATATGGTGGGATAGGGTATGGAGAATGATTGGAATATATAAAATTATGCAATGTATGAAAAAAGTGGCTAAAATTGGCTTAACTAATGAAATATAAAAATGTCAGATAAAAATGTAAGAAAAAGGAAGTAGTTCACAAAGTACACAATGGAGTTCATTATATTGTGTAGGATGGCTTCAACAGGACAGGAGATAAATGAATGGAGAATAATGAGTATTTCCAGCATCATTGGAATTACTGTATCTGGGGAATAAAATTAGGACTATATGAAAAAAGAAATGCCAGATGTTCAAGTTGGCTTTAGAAAAGGCTGAGGAACATGACATGTTATTACTGAAGCACACTGTATAATTGAGAAAGCCAACGAATGCCAAAAAGAAATCAGTATACAATTATCTAATTACAGAAAAGCCTTTATTGGATCAATCATATCATGTCGTGTTGTGGAATTGGGAAAAATGGGATTCCCAGAACATCCTCATATGAAAACTTTGCACAGGTCAGAAAGCCATAGTAAACACAGCACCATGAAAGTCTTGGAAAGATATTCAGACCCTGAAATGTGTTTGTAACAGATCAGAATACTGCGATAGTGTATTTCTATGACACTCTATGGAAGCAACAGTTGGAGTTCAAAGAAGTAGGAAAGAGAGTATTTAGGATGTTGGTGTTCTAGAAGACCTCCAAAAGTACCATGGAAAATAAATTAACCCAGAACTTTCACTCCAGGCTGAAATGACAGTGCCCAAATGATCCTTCAGACACATTATGTGAAAGTCTAGTTTCTGGAGAAAGTTCTAAGTCTGGGAAAGATGGAAGGAAAGAGAAGAGGACAATCGGCAACAAGGTGGATAGACTCAGCTACAGTGGTGATGGGTGCCCTGTTGAAAGCACTGAAGGGATAGGTTAGGGTTAGGGACAGATTGTCATGTAGAAAATCTAAGAGTCAAACTGACTTGATGGTACACAATCACCCAATAAATCCTAATCTATGTAAATAAGAAGGTGAGCCTTTCTTCCAATACGAGGGCACATAATCATTATCATTGGAATAGACCAGGGGTATCCACCTTGGTAAGACTTGTGGACTTTAACTTTCGGAATTGGATAAAACGTCCAAAAATAAAGGATTATATTTGTAGCTCAGGGTTGAAATGAGGGATCCTTGATGCTCTCTGAGCTTGGTTATTTTTTGTAGATTTTTCATTACCTAAACTAAGTAACATCTTCAGTGCTGATGATGAGCACTGATGATGTTACCTAGTTTGGGTAATGAAACATCTGCAAGAAAACAACCAAGCTCAAAGAGCACCAAGGACCCTTAAGTTGAAAAATATCTTGGAAATAGAAAATGGCTAATGATTTTTGTACTGTAACTAAGAAAATTGCATGAGTGTGTCCATTTAGTCATCAGGAACCAAGCTTAAACTGAGGGTATTTTTGTCTTCACTTTACTTCACAATTACGTTGCCTTAAGTGGTTGCAAAAAAGAAAAGAAAAGAGGACCATGGTTTCAGCAACTATAGGAATCTAGTTAAAATAGGCATCCAATGAGAATGCACAGACAGAACTTTTTAGAAAGAAAACCAAAATAAGAAGAAGGGAGTCTAGGAGGATAGGTAGCAACTTCCTTTTGTTTTCACAACAAACAAATCAGTATTATTAGCTGAAAATCTTTATCAAAAAATCATCCATGTCTGGGTTCAGGAGGGGATTTGCAGTAATTAGCACACATTTTTCAACAAACAGCACACAGGCTGTTGGCATGGCATGTGTGCAAAAACACTGGTGTTTACCCTATTATATTGCAATTTAAAGATGTCATAAAGTTTGCCCATGAGTTCATAAAACAGAAAAGAGCAACCTGAAGTATTGGCCATGAGCTATGAACAGTCTGTTCACTTCTCTGCTACTGAGCAGAGTTGAGTTTATCCCAGCTTGAAGATCATTGGGGTTCATGACATAATTGTCAATGTGAGAGAAACGCAGGGTAATGAGGAAAGAAATATATTCCTCATTTATACTTTGCGATAGTTGGATATTTTTAGCAAATGAGCTGTCAGCAGAAAGGCTTCATTAGACTCATCAGGATATCTGGCCATGAATAACAAATCCCAAACTGTACTGACAGTTTCTTTGAGCCAAAATGATGGAGCGCCTCTGACAAAAGCCATATTGTGCTCCCCAGGCAAGAAGTGTGAAGAACAAAAAAGACATCTTATTTTTAATTTGGGCAGGTTAATATTGACACAGTTAGTTTCTCCAGAGAGTCTGATGTATGAACAATGAACATTTACACAGGGCTCACTTGAGTAATCAACCTTCAGATGCCATCAATCAGAAAGTATTCTAACTATTTAGAAGGACAAAAACAAAACAAATTTCATTTCAGTTCTGTGCTTAAAATGGTGTTATTTCTAATTATGCATGTTTACCACAGCTTTCTCTCACAAAAAGAAATGTGACAATATATTTGACTGTATGTATATATTCTTCTTGCACCTCTATATCTTTCTATGTTGCACTTGAATTGCAAGTTAGCAGGATTTTTTCTGTCTTTTAAATAAGTGCTTTAAACATGTTCAGGTTTTTACAGGATAAAATAACACAAAATGGAAATTACCATATTGTTTTTGAGCATGTTAAGGGACTTATTCTTATGAAAATAATGGCAGCACAAGATTGAGTTTCACACAGAAAAGAATGAAAACAGCCAGTATTTTTTTAAAGTAAGAATTAGTTAGGTGCTATTTGTCTAAATAGTTTAGGACCGGCAAAGCCAAATGAAATCATTTACGATTCAAAGAATTGAAGTAGATTTCTGTCTTTCTTAAAATATTTAGAAATGAAATGCGACTGTAATGTATTACAGATTTAGGTTCCAATATGTGGGTGAATGATTCAAAATTTAGTCTGGATTTTTACTGTAGCTCAGTTTTAAGACATCATCCAATTGCTATTTGACTTCTAGATTTGAAAGATGTTGAATTATAATATGGAAAATGGTGGAAATATGAAGCATGAAATGTGAATGGCTATACTTAGCTTATTTAATGTTGTATCTAGTAAAAACAGTATATTGAACAAAGGGCTCTTGCATATTAGATTGCTTGAATATAAGTATTTATTTATTGGCTTATCTCTGCCTCAACTCTTGGAGGTTTATAGCTAATACAAGTAGTCCTTGACTTCAAACCACAACTGAGCACAACATTTCTGTTGCATCATCAGATGATGTTACCTAGTTTGGTAATGAAATGTCTGCAAGAAAACACCAAGCTCAGAGACCACAAGAGATGCCACTTTCAATAACTGTAGTACACATATATGGGAAAAATACTTTTTTAGTATTTTTCATGAAAGCATAAATATATTAGTACAAAAGCACTTTATTAGAGTGTATCTTAACAATTGTAAGCAATTTTATATACCTGTCTTTTCTTATCTGATGCCCTATAACCAGGGCTTTTTTTCTCATTGAACGCTCAGAACGGAGTTCCGGCACCTTTTTTGGATGGAACCTTGTAGGGTAGGCAAGGTGGGTTGTATAACGTGTGTGAGTTCCGGCACCTTTATCTTTTACAAAAAAAGCACTGCCTATAACTATGTTAATTTTAACTCACAGCTATCATTGAACTCAGTGGAATTTAATTTTGATTAGATATAGAGAGAGTTGCATTGTAAGAATATCCCAAAACAGATCCATTCCTCCCTGCATTGTCCATTATTGGTTTAACTTTCCAGTTAGCTGCTGATGTTAATTCAACTGATTTCTTAAATAAATAGTTGATTTGTCATATTTCAGGATTATCTGTTTCACAGAAATATCAATGAAGACCTGAAAGCATTTGTAGATAAATATGGTTTTGATGTCCTTGTCATTTCGGCCAGCTACTTATTAGAAGGACAAGAAAAAAAGCAAATAGCAGTTTATTCAGAAAACATGGAGCTAGGAAATCAGGTATGTATTTTGGAAAAGAGAATGAAATAATATAAAAACTGGCATTGTCATAAAGGATGCAATATTAGATCATATTTTGCCATTACTTTTTAAAAATAATACAGGATAAGAATAGAACAATAACTTCTACAATGATCTGAGAACAATATCACATCATTAGATGGTTAAATGATAGGAAAATTAGGGAAGAAAAAGCAATTGTAAATTTTTAAAACTGAGCTCTCTTTTCACAGTCTTAGGTTTTTATATTTTTTCATTTAACACATATGTCATGAATGTGCAGGGATTTCTTAGTATAGTTTTTAAATCTTCCTATTTAGATAGAATAGTCATAAATACTGTATATTAACAATAACCCAGTTTTCCTAATTTTTTTGCCATCTAAAGGTCATACCACAAGAATTACTCTTTTTTTTAACCAAAGCATATGCATATTGATTATTTTGGTTGAAAAAACACATGCTCCCTCTCCATGTCCCCTACTCTAGGGTTGTCTACAATATATTATACTATTTACTGTTCCTCGTTTGCCATTTACAGTTATATCTATCCATAAACTCTGTCTTGTGATAAAATTATAGAAATAATTTTCTGAATTCATATGGGAAAGATTTTTTTGTTTGTATGAATGTTACATGAGCATTATATAAGAATGTAAATTAATGTGACACTGTATCATAGAAAGATTTGGATATATTCATATATGTGAGAGTGAGGAGTGGCATTGTCTTGTTCACTTTACCTTTGAATTTGTCCACTATTTTTTGCTCTAAGGTAGTTCTCACTCATTGAAAACACTGTTGTAAAGTGAAATGTCATATGATGCATGGCATCACATGACCTTGAGTTGCAACTTCCCCATTAAATTTGCTTGTCAGAAGGCAACTGGGAAGATTGCAAATGGTAATCATGTGACTGTGGGATGCTGCAACTGTTGTAAACATGTGCTGGTTGCCAAGCATCAAAATCATAATTATAACAATATTTTCTTTTTCTTTTATTCTTTTATTCTTCTAAGAAAAGGGAAATATTAGGGATCAAGATCAGAAATACTAGACCAGTGGTCCCTAACCTTTCCAGCTTTATGGGCAGGTGGTGGGAGGGGAGAAGGATAGGTTCTGCACAAGCAGCAGGTGCACATGTGTGAAAATGGAGCATAAGTGGAGCTGCGTGCATGCACACACCCACCTGCTGCTTCTGCAGCCCAGTTCTGAATGGGTTGCAGCCCATAATGGCTGCAGCCTGTAATAGAGTCCCTGAGACCCAAAGGTGACAGTTTTATTTCATTTAAGTGCTGTTGCTTAAGCAGAAAATACTTGTTCAGAGTATGTTAGAACATGAAAGTATTATAAAGCAAAAACCTGGTTTCAGAAGAAATAGGCAATAAAATCAGTATTAATTTTTACCAAACTTACTTTTGTTATGTACAATTGATCAAACATCTGGTGTTCATTTTTTTCCTTAATAGATTTGCTGCGAATTAGAAGAGTGTCAGAATCCATGCTTGGAACTGGATCCTATGGAATATGGATGTGACCAACTTCTCATTTACCAGCAAGAGAATTACATAGCAAATGGTGATGAAATTTTTTTACTAATGAAAGATGTTATCAGCAGAAGACATCCTGAAATGGCACCAAATAGTAGAACATCTTCCACTGAGGCTGTTGCTGGAAGTGCTCCACTTTCTCAAGGATCTTCTGGTATTATGGAACTATACGGTTCAGACATTGAACCACAACCAAATGTTGTGAACTTTATAGAAAACCCTCAAGATAATAATGGATCAGCGCAAGCCCAAGCTGATGTTAACATAGATCTTGTGAGTCCTGACAGTGGTCTTGCTACTATTAGAAGCAGCAGATCATCTAAGGAGAGCTCAGTTTTTCTTAGTGATGATAGTCCAGTAGCAGAAGGGGGTGCATCTCATCACAGTTTTCTTTCTGGATTTGACTCTTATAGTCCCATTCCTGAAGGAGCAGTTGCTGAAGAAGAAAATCCTCCATCTAGCAATTGCAGTGACAATTATGATCTTTTCAATTTTGATTTAGCACCCATGCCTTCAGTTGAGACACTGCCTTCAAATTTGGTAGACTCTTCTGTGGATGATTTCTCCCATGACAGCGGTTCATCAGAAGGACAGTTGTCAGCTAGTTCAAAAGCAGATGACAAGACAAATTCATCAGAATGTGATATTGCAAATTATTCCATAGACTTTCGAAGAAGAAGTGAAGATGATGATATAGTAACGTTGAATGAATCTGGCCACCAAGAAGAGAATCATGCAAGTTTCTCTGATAATAAATCAAATTTAGTTGACTTGGAAAATGAATTTTCCTCTTGTCCAGAAATCTTGAAAAGTGCTGAGAGAAGAACGCCACCAACCCCAATGAATAGCCTTGTAGAAGCATCACCTTTAGATAGTGGGCCACCTTTATTTTATCCACAAGATATAATTGAAAGAATTAATGAAATCGATCATGTTAAAAATCCTCATTCTCGTATTAGATATGGGAGTTGGTGGGATGGTTTTGAATTAGATTCCAAAAATGTTGATACATGGAATTCAACTGAGCCAGAATCTGTATTTCAGAGTCCTGATTCATGGAAAGATTATAAAGTAAATATGTTACTGAGACAGCAAATTGATAGAAGAGCATCAGATTCGGCATGTATACAAAAGCAACCAAAACATATAGAATCATCAAGAACAGATACTTGGAAAAAACCATTTAGTCCTGCCCAAAATAGTTTGAAGTATCAGCAGAAAGATGATGAACAGGAAATAGAAGAATTTGCTAATATGTGGAACTCCAGTCAACCAGCTTGTGGACCATGGAATAACAGTGGACAAATAAAGACAAATTTGCCTAATGTTTGGACAGAGTTTGATCATGATACTTCAGGACTCACAGAGCATTCATGGAATGTTCCTCAAGTGGAATTTGATCAGTTTTCACAAAATTTTGACAAACATTCTATGTCTAAATGTTTACTGGAATTCTCTGTAGATAATTTAAGTGAAGATCCAAAAAATCAAATAGATTTCAGTTCTCAAAACAATGGGCGGGGTAGCTCATTAGAAAATCATACAGTATATAAAAACGCAAAATCTAGTTTTGGCATTGTGCAGAAAGATGTTAAATTGATTACGGAAAACCACAGCAATGCTAAGTCCAGACAGTCTGACGATACCACTGTATGGGATGCCTGTGATTCAAACATCAGAAAAGATATGCTTGGAAACCTTGCCTGTTGGGAAGATCCCTTCCTGTCATACAGAGACCCAGAATTTGTTGCATCAAATACAGGTGAAGATCTTATTGTCTCTCCACCAGATACAAACTATTCAACATCTGATTCGTATGTGTCACCCACAGGTGTTGGAGATGAAAAAGATAGTGAAGACAAATATTCTGATAGAAAGCCAATTTTTGACCAAATAAGAAACTCAAATTCAGATGAAACTGGAACAGAAATATATGATTTATCAGATGATAAATCATTGCCACAAACATTTCCTGTATGTTCATCGGATTACAGTGAAGCTTGGAAACTAACCCTTAATAATGAAAAACAAGTAGAAGTTGAACATCCTGACCTTAATATAAAAGATCCTGTGGTTTTTGATTCAGAACAAAACAGTGCAGTGCTTTATTCAGGTGACTATGATGTTGATGACAGTAGTCCCTCTGAAAATAGTGGAATGATGTTGATCCCTGCACAAAAAGGTAGTAATTCTCCTCTAAGTAGTATCGTGTGCACAACAGAAGAAAATTGTGACAGGAATAATGAAATCATTTTTGAAGACATAGGATCTCCTTGTTTTGATCCAAATGATACAGAGAATGACATTTTAGTTAATTATCAACTTAAACAAAACAATCAATCAGATCAAAAAAGTAAAGTTCTAAATATGCAATTTGACCAAAGGCTTGAACATCTCCAGCACAATCAAGGAATTGCACTGGAGGATAATAATTTAACTTACTCCTCAACACTAGAAGTCATTGAAAATAAAGCTATTGTAGGATTACTCCCTCTTAATGATATTAGAAATGAAACAATCCAAAATGACAACATGCCATTATCACTTTTACTACCTCTTTCATATGTTAATAGTTCAGAAGAAAGCAGGACAATTTCTGATTATCCCAGTTCGCCAGAAAAAACAATAACTAGTGGAAGTCTGGAAGATGTAGCAGCAGAACCACCAGAAGTAAATATATCATTTTCCAATTGGACTCATCTTATCAAGGAAGAGAAGAATGAGGTATCCCAAGATAATAATGGAAAACAAGTTGTTATGTCTCCTAAAGAAGATAATGATGATTTGGAACATTTTAACATGGTTGAACATCAAAACTGCCATTCAGGGGAGGTATCTACACTAGTTTCTAAATCTTTTGATAAAGATCTTTCTGAACAAAATATTCCTGACATGGAAAGTCTCTCTTCAATTTCTCCTAGAGAAGAATGTAATCAAACGATGGTTGAAAATAAAAACATGATTAATAGATCAGAAATGAATGCTTCACAGTCAGAACAATCAAATCTTTTTTTGCATGGTGAAGAACAACCATCAGCAGGAGAAGAGTCAATACTTAACCTGAACACTGATAAATTTGAATTGGAAAGTTGTGAAGATATTTCAGAAATGCTTGACATTGAAGATACAACTTCAAATGATGAAAATCAAGGAATTCCACAGAATCTATATAAAGAATGTATTGAAGCCCTGGACACAACAGATAAGCCACAACCAAGTAATTTATTACCTTATAAAGCTGATTCTTTTGAATTAAGTGAAACCCCTGAAAGTGTGGAGAGTGAGAATGAATTCACTCATGAAAAATGTATTGATATTATACTGCATCATGAATTGTCCCAAATCCTTGATGCTTGGAATACATCAGTGAGTGAAGAAATCCAGGTTGCTGGATTAAGGCCCATGAAGAATGAAATGTCAGAAGGATCAAGTAACTCCCCTGCAAATACTTCCTTCAAAATTACTGGTGAGGAAGATAATAGCAGTAGTGGTTCCATTAATAATGATATATACTCAGGTCCAACAAGCCCAGATATAAGTGATTCTTCAATTAATATACATACCAGGGAGAATTTTCAAGGAAGTAATAATCAGAACAAGAGTGAAGATATATGGGACATTACAAATGATATCAAAATACATGAATCTGGAAAGGAATCCCTTGAAAATAAAAGCCAAGAAGATTTTGAAACAAACACTGATCATAAAGTTCCTAAAAATTTAGTTCTGTGGAATGCTCACGTGGATGATGATACATCTTCTTTATCAAGTCCTGGAACAGATGAAGTTTCAGAATATTCAAATATACATCAGGGAGGAATAGAGTCAGATATAGACTCTGACCAATTGGAGGATGCTGTGAGAGAGAAGGAATCTCTGCATTTCCAGGAAAGAAATCTTATAGCTGGTTCAAAAAATTCAAATGCTAAACCTAATTTGAAGGAAAATGTCCATGTGGATGCATTAAATAAAACCTCTGAAGATGTTAATATTTTAACAGAACACTATGTCCATGAAACATCTGAATATTTTATAGAAAGGGAAATAGATCAGGATGATGTACATAATCACACTGCACAAACATCTGCTGTCAATAATGAAGAAATTTACAGTCCAAATAATTTAGATGCCTGGGATATTCTATTGCAAGATAATGCAAAAAGCTCATTAGATGAAAATAAAAAATCCATAGAAGAATGTTTTGGATTTCCAGATGATACATTTGAATGGTGGAATTTGGAAAAACAAAGTGAAAGTTCACTTGGATTGAATTCTAGAAATGATCTACAAACAAACTATGCAGGAGTTATCCCTGATAATACATGGGCAGTACATCCAAAAAGAAATGAAAATATTGAGGAACGAAATCTTATGGCTACTTCTCCATATGAAACAGAATCTACACAATGTAACAATATACCTGAATATAAAAATGAGGAACCCGTACTGACTCATCGGTATGAAGGTTGTGCAAACACTGGAGAATATGATGGACTACTGTGGCCAAATATTGATGAAACAGAGAGAAGACAAGAACTATCTCTTAATACTGTTAAACAAACTGTTCCAGAAGACTGGCAGACAAGTCTGTTAACTGCTATTGCTCAGGAAGATCTAAAACTTGATCCAATTATAATAAATAGAAATAGATTTGTCCCCAGAATAATAAATCAATACAGTGAAATGCACCCAGAGTCTATTAACAAATCTCCATCTGATCCTTCACTGTCTTTAACAAAATCTTTGAGCACAACACCTACTGAAGAAAGAATTATTCAAGGAAATTCATTTGCTCCTGACATATTACAAAACAGTACCACTGGAAACTGCCAGGTATTTAGTATTGATCCAGATTTGTGGACTGATGTAGACCAGCCTTTCATTTTGAGAACAAGCAGAGAAAACCCAGATATATTAAATCACTTTGATCAAGACAGCAGTTCACAGGCCTCCAGCAGTCCTGATGTTTGCCAGTATGAAAGCAAGGAAACATGTGCACAGAACTCTGTCCTAGCTGAGCACGAGGAGCCCAGTGTGATGTCCCCCATCTTGTTTAAAAACACTGATTTTCATTTTAATCAGCAACTGGCAATTGACGGAGAGGAATTATGCCCTGAAGAAAGCGGCTCATGTCTTGCAAATAAGTGTGAGACAATCTACCAAGGAACATCTCCAAATGACAAACTATCTGAAATTGAAAAAGAAAATATTATTCAGGAATCTGTTTTGGCCACAGATAATTTTATGTGTGATAATTTTCCTGGAAATGATCAACTTTCAGCCTTTGGCCATGAAACAGGACTAGTTGAACAGCTGAAAACAATGCATACTGCAGTTGATGACACTGGAAAAGAGTATACTATGAGTAAGATACCAATAATGAATAACCAAACTATGAAGCTGAATGAAACTAATCCTTTAACAGTCATTGATGGATCAGAGAAAAGAGTAGAAATTCATCCAACACTTACAAAGAAACCATCACCGCAAGCCTCATTAGAAGTAACGGAAGATGTCCTAAATAATATAGAAAAACAATATTCTGCAGATAGTCTACAGAAGCTTCAAAATACACAGGAAAATTATAGTCCAGAGTTTATAGAATCACCCCATAATCAATTAACACTAGCATGTGTTTCTCCTTTTGGTTTGGACACTCTTCAAAAAGACAGCACGAGCAGTTCAGGATCTAACATTACTCTCATAAAAGATGATACAGCTGAATATTCTCAACAGGGCTGGGGATCCCTGTTATTAGAATCTGATGGGACTCCTGGATCTTCATGTACTTTGAAAGCATTTGAGTTTGAAACAGATTCAAGTAATATTGAATCTCCAGTTGCTGGTAGTGAAATTGACATTTTGGACTCTAAAGCTACCGGTTTAAAAAATGAGATTGCAGGGGATCAAGAAGATCAAGGCTGGGACTCATTTTTATTAGAATCTGATGAGAAATTGCAACCCTCGTGTGTTTTTGAAAAACCTGTGTATGAAATATATTCAGATCGTATTGATTCACCAACTAGTGAAGATGAAAATAATATTTTAGAAAAGAAATCTGATGATGTAAATAGCAAGGCTGGGGAAAGTTTTGAAAACTGGGGTTCTTTATTGTTAGACTCTGAAGTAATTCCTGAGTTAACAGATGATCTGGACAAGTGTGAATACGAAGCAAAATCAACTCATATTGATTCACCAGCAGGTGGAGTCATAAGTGTAGACAATGGTGAGTAAAATTAGCACTTTTCTAGTCAAATAAAAATCTTTTTTTCATATATTATAATCTGCAATGAAATGGTTTAGAAAGAAATTACTTACAAAAACTTTTCCAAATAAAATTCCCAAATAGAGATACTTTCTTTTTTCCCCCAAAAATATATTTATTTTAAAAAGAATATTTCTCTTTTTAAAAAAAATCAAAATGAATACAAAATGAATTCACATACCATAAATGCGTTTTGGAAATACTCATTCACTCACACACCCTATAATTGCAATATTCTTTTCCAGCTATGAATTGTCTAGCGTGTCTTATTTAACTGAAAAGTTATTTTAAGCAAAACATAAAACGACATAACAAGAGGCTATACAAATCAAACTGATAATTATTTCCTGTTTAAAATTAGAAGGAACAATTGACTGCTTTAACTAAAACTGTTTTGTTTAATTTCAGAAGCTGTCTGTGATGTGTTTAATTTTGACAGCAATTTGACCAAGTTCCCAGAAAGGACAAGAAAGGGCAATAAGGAAGATAAACAATTACAGGAAGCAGAAGAACAGTCTTCTTTAGAAATGGACTATGTCCTCATTAGTGATGAAGAAAATGGATCTTTGACAAAGGATTTATTGGTAACACAAGAAAGCAATTTCCCTTCAGCAGTTGCTGAACAAATGGATTCTCTTGAAACATTTCCAGCAGACTCCTCGGATACATTACAGTCAATCTCCATAATAAATGAAAGTGAAGGACAGTCTACCCTGGAGAATGAATGGGACTCTTTTTATTTAGAAGAAAAAGCTTCTGCTGTTGTGCCTCAAAAATGGGAATGTGAAAAGAAATCACCTAGCATCCTTGTACAAGACCGGGAGTGGACTATAGTAGACCAGAATGGAGAGCATGAGGTATCATCTGAAGATAACTGTAGTAAGCCAGTCACAATAGAGTCACTATGCAGACAATCTATTAAAGAACTAGACAATGTTTTAAAGCAGGAACTGATCTCTGAGACCCAAACTGAAATCCCACTAGATAAACGCTCTTTCCAAGCCTGGGAACAACAGGACAAGATTTCATGCGATACCAAAACAGATGCTCCTTTATTCCAAGTGGTTGCTACTGAAGTTGAATCAGATGATCACCCACAACATGGAGACAGCATGGTTAAAGAAGAAGAAATGGAAGATGAGTCTCACTCTGTTGACAATGAAAGGGAGCTCAATCAAACAGTAGGGTAAGAACAGTATAAATGTTAAGGCTGATAAATGTTATTGCTGATTTTATTATTAATGAATCTTTTGATACATTTCAGAGGGTTGCTCATACCAGAAACAAGGAGTGGATACACTTTATATTAGAATAAGAGCTTCCTTTTATGCAAGGCAGACATCTAATTTTTACCAACCTCTCCTATATTCTGCAACAATCCAGTACAGAGCAATCCAGCAACTGACGATATGAACTGAAGATATACACATTGATGATCAGTACTGACTCTATCAAAAGGATATTCAACTTTTGAATTACGTTTAGAGTTGCATAGTCTCATTAAATACTGTAGGAAGCAAATAATAGGTAGCCAAAAATCAGATGGAGTCTGGTGGTACCTTTCCCAAGTAACAATATTATTAAAAGACATAAGGTGTTGTGAGCTTCAGTTTACTTCATCAGGTGCATAAAGAGGCTATGTGCCAGCCCACATGCCTGAAAACATCTACAGTTTGGGATACTTTGATATAATATTGGAGATATAATCAACCAGAACATACTTGTCTTTAACTTACAGGATGGATTCAGTTGTATTTGCAATTCTGTTAATACCAGTCCAAGCTTACACTTTGATACAGTGATATAGTGTTGTTACCAAGCAGCTGACCTGCATATTAGGAAGTCTGGATTAAAGTGAGTGTTGGGCACTCCCTGGCTAGAAAGGCAGCATGTAAATCAAATTAAATAATACAGTTTAAATCTAATTTGCCATTCAAAACAGCACTCAATTTTGATCTAGGTTTTATTTATTTATTTTATTTTATTTATTTAGATTTATATACCGCCCTTTCCCGAAGGACTCAGGGTGGGTTACAGGGCATTTAAAAACAGTCAATACAAACGTTAAAACAAATTAAAAGAGATTAAATAGAACCCTGAGAAAATTAAAACCCAGTTAAAATTAAAATTAAAAATATTCTCAGCCTGGGCCAGAGAGCTCGAAGAGCCAGGTCTTCAGGTCCCAGCGGAATGAACGGAGGTTGGGGGCAGTCCTAAGCTCCGCAGGCAGCTGGTTCCACAGGGCAGGCGCACCCACTGAGAAGGCCCTACCCCTGGGTGTTACTCGCCGGCAGTCTTTAATTGGCGGCACCCTGAGGAGACCCTCCCTGTGGGAGCGCACTGGACGAAGGGAACTTGATGCTGGCAGCAGGTGTTCCCTCAAATATCCCGGACCCAAGCCATTTAGGGCTTTATAGGTCATCACCAGCACCTTGAATCTCACCCGAAGGGCAACTGGAAGCCCTTTTAAGATATTGTAAGGTCCCTGTTCCATTACTTGAACTGAGATATCCTATCAATCTAATCAGATAACCCAAGCGGAGACTTCTTGATCAAGCAGCACTTTATTTGATCAAATTAAGCAGCTGGGTGGCCAAGAGTCTGGAACGCTGGCAGAGTTACGTCCAGAAGTGCCACACCTTAGAAAATTGGTAGCATTGCTTTATAAACTTTGTTAGCCAATGAAAATCAGACAACAGAGCCATTACATCATAAGGAAGACATCAACCATTCCTGTACACTTCCTTATTCCCTCCTTCAGTACATCCCATCCATGTACATGTTTCCCGCGCTTGCACTAGATTTCTCTGGTGCAGAAGCCAATTACAAAAAGAAAGAAAACAACAGTTAAACTAAACAATTTCCCTTTGTTCCAGAACCTTTCAGTATCAAATGTCAAAGTTTTAGTGAACAAAATTATTCCAATCATCTTCCTAGTTGTCTTCTTACCCACTCCTGTCTCTGGGCCTTTTTTTTTAAAGACATTGTTCATCCCTTTCATATATTAATTGAATCTTTTCCCTTCCTTTCAAATCAACTTTCACAGTTCTTACACATTTTTACTGTCACCATCTTTTTAATCTACCCTCTATTACAGGCAGTCCTTTTTGAGCTACTGAGTTGTTTAACAACTATTTGCAGTTATGATGGTGATGAAAAACTAATTATGACCATTTATGACATTCTCCAGGTCTATCAAGCAAAGGAAAGTTAAAGTAAGAGCATAAATACAGTCACAGTTTCACTTAGTGACTGTTTTGCTTAACGAACTGGTTATTGATCCCAATTGTGGTTGTTAAATGAGAACTACCTGTAGATCTTTTCTCAGTTCTTGACCTCTGTTCTCAAGCTTCACAGATTCTTTGGTAGAATTTTGGCAAGCTAGGGATCTGGCTTATCTATGAAATACTGCAGAGGAAAAATGATGGAAGTGACCATATGTATCCATTATTTTTAGTTCTGTGTCCTGTGTTGACATAAAAAACATGAAGTGATCCTGATTTCACTGGAGCATGAAAAATTGCTATAACCAGTTAATAGGATTTTAACTTTCTCCCCAGCCCTATGTTTATGTGCATTGCTCATTGATTCTTTGTCTCAGAATGTTATGCAACTTTTGCAAAATATATTACAAATGTTTTCGTTGCTCTTCTTGAAACTGTCTCTTAGCTGCAAATCTCATGACCACAAGAGTTGGGCATATAAACATATTTGGGTTTTCTCCTTCCTCTTATATTTTGCATAAACCGTACTTCGTCACCCCAGTCTATTAGAGTGTTTTTTTCCATGTAAAGACAGCTAACTTTATCAAATAATTTTATCTCTCTTCTTGTTTGTATAGATCTAAGCAAATATTTCAGAACATTACATTACTAATATGAGATAAACTTATCCATTGAATCCATTTGGTGCAATCTACATAAAATATGAATGTTGGCATCTACCTTTGCTCATGGCCTCATTTACATACATTTATCTATATATACATTTATATAAAATTGTAGAATATAAAATTTACCCATAAATTTATTTGGATTTATGTCACTAGTCTTTTTTTAAAAGAGGCCCTGGAACCAAATCATAACTGTGAGTATTGGCTGCAATTGAAATCCCAGGAAAATAAAAATAAATAAATTTTAATTTTGAAAGCTGAGAGCTGAGAAGAAACTAACTTGTTCTCTAGGTCAACTTTCTTCAAGTGGCAGAAATTTTAGCCTCAGCACATCAAGAAGTCTCTAAACTGGGGAAAGATAATTTTGATAATATGATACATATAAATCCAGCATGGGACTGACCAGATTTTTCCTAATGCTATTTTCTACACACTGGCAAATATTTAAAGATGCTTTTCAAGGAAAAGAAATGGTCTTTTAATCAATTGGATAATGCAGAAAAAAGTGGCTTCTGCCTACAGATCCCAGTAAAAATTCTCTATTCTGCCTGAAGATACACATTGAATCTGTCCTCTTTTGTGTTGTTGTTGTTTTTTAATGAAATTTTCCACCACTGTATGGCTTTAAAGTCAATTTAAGTGAGGTAGAGTACATATAGCTATTCAATACACAGCTTCAAAACTTGCTTTTAGATGGATTATAAGATTTATTTTATTTGGTTTTCACAATTATGTGATTACCACTAAGAAAGAAAAACAGTTACTGTTGTGTTTGGTGTTATTTGAGTGCCCGTTAGAACGGCTGACTGGATATGCACAGCATGGTATCCAAAGGCAGGTGATCATCTTCCTTATTTAGAACTGGCATTGGTCATGTGATCAGAAAAATGGTGAAGATCTCTGTTTCTAGTAAGCTGCCATGGGAAGGAGACCCTGAAATAAAGTCATAAAGCAGCTTTGCACTTTTCCTATTGCAAAACTGCTCTTTAAACCTCAAGAAGGTAAGCACGTTGTTTGTAGGGAGCAATTGGCAAAGATGATGCTTTTTTTAACAGCTCTATTATTGCAGTTAATACGGAGGGAGGGGAGGCGAGGGAGAAGAGAATATGCATCAGCAGGATGCAAAGCGTTTGCTGTGTCATAAGAAAATTAAGCAGCTGTGACTTGAAATTCAGTCACATCTGGTTATGAAGGAAACTATATCTTTTCAGAGATTTGTCACATTAGAATATGATGTGATTTTTGCAATTAATGAACAGAACTTTACTGTGTATTTTAATTGCAAAACCCTCTTCGTTAGTGTGATTTTGGTCTCTGCATCGCTTTTTGATGACGGTAATGAAGAAGAAAGAAAAGCACTTACACACTCTAAAAGCTTGCTTAACTAAGGGGAAGCACTAAACGCGCTTGAGGTTGTATCAGTCTTGCAAGAGGTGATTGTGTTGTTTTAGGTCTTTTTCTGTAATTGAGAAGCATATAAGGTTTCTTTCTTGAAGTATCCTCTGGCTGTTCAGAAGAAATTGGGTTTCAAGTGGACAAAGCATGGAAAACACAAAGCTTGAAAAATGAACAAGCATTTCTTAAAATATATGCAGAACTGTGGCTCTCTGGTATGTCTGCCAGTAAAAAAAAATGATGAAACATTTCTGTGAGAAACTTGTTTTCAGAAAATGCTTTGTGCAGTTAAAGAAATGACCACATGCACAACAGCTTTCGGAAAAGAAAATGCTTAATAGAAGGATTTAATAGAAATAGAGGAACAGGAGGATCTTTGCTGTGCTTTCTTAAGCCGCAAGAGGTTGATGTGATTGTTTGGAGCTGTGTTTTACTGTAACTCTCACATCAGCCATGTACTCTGCACAGCTCATTTGTTCTCTTGAGTCTATAAGATGGAACTTGTAATGTTTTGCCTCATGAGGCTGCTTGAAAAGGAAGGAGCTTATAAAACCATTAAGAACGACCTTCCAATGAAACAGTGTGTGCGTGCAGGTGTGATCTTTAGTGCTTCTTTGGATAAAGCATTGCGTATAAAAATGCCTAGGAAGTTGACTATGTTTTCATGGAATCCTCTTCCTCATTTTCTTTTATCCCTTTGTGTTGTTTCTGAAGAAAAGCTAAGTGTCTTCTATGCTTGATGAGAAAAATGAAACCTTTGTAGTTCTTCCCAGGCTATCAAGAATAAGTATAAATGACTTTTCTGGAATATACAGTACAGGGTTTTTTTTGAGTTCTTGCTTGTATTAAGTCCAGAGGTTAGAAAATTTACACAATGTTACACAGTAGTAAATAAGCAGTTTTCCCATCAATAATTCTTTTTCTTTAGTAAATTCCATTAACGTTCAACTAATGAAAACTGTGTATAACACATAGTTCCCTTCTACTGATGCAGCTCCATCTCTTTGAAATTCCTGTCTCATAGCCACCATATTTTTAGATTTTGTAAATCCCAATTTGACCCACTTAGAATCCATAAAAATGCTGTTGCTAAGGTTTGACTGGTTAATTGTTCATGTCCTCAGTTCTGATATCTCTTACTTTTTGATCCTTCCTCCCTTCAAAAAAATGTACATTTTTGTCACCTGAGGATTTTTAATGTCAATATCCTTGATTTAAAATTACATCTCCAGTGACAGTTTACACTCATTAGGCTGCATTAACCTGTTAAAACTACATCTAAATCAATATTTGTTTCATTTGCTTCAGTTCTGTAATGGAGGATGGTGCAACATAGTGCTATGAGCTCTGCCATGGTGCCTCAATTGCTGCTAATACTTTGAATATTATAGTTTTGTGGATGAGTCAGTGGCCTAACTTTTATAACATATAACATTTAACATCAACTTCTAATACAAGTAATCCTCGAGTTACGAATGTAATGGAGCCTGCCAATTACATTCATAACCCAATGATTCATAGGAGTGAATCACGTAACTTGAACATGTTCACTCCCTGCTTTCACCCACGCATCTGCTAATTGTATCTCAGGATGGGAAAGGCTATGGGGAGGTTAGTGCTTCCGACTACCCAAGGTCGCCCCTAACCCACTAAGATATCTCATGCTTCCCCCTCCCCCCATCCTGCTCGACTGGGTCGCTTATCTTACCTAGATCTCAATGTTCAAGGGGGCTGTCTCCTCTCCAGCCTCTCTGTCTCAGTTTTGCCTTGAACAAAGGCTTGCTGAGGCATGCGAGGATGAGAGATTGCATCCCTATAGGCTCCAATCATCTTTGCAAAAAGCCTTTGCCCCCAAGAACGGAGGCTAGAAGGGCGCATGCATCTCTCCAGGCCTCCGTTTATGGTGGCAAAGGCTTTTCCTCAAGGTGTTTGTCACTGAGAAGGGAGGCCGGGAGGGACATGTGCGCCCCTCCTGGCCTTTGTTCTTGGTGCCAAAGGCTTTTTGCAAAGATGGCAAGAAGCTTTGCAAACAGAGGGGAGGCTTTGGTGCTTGCAGAGCCTTTTGCCTCAGATCTTGTCCAGGCCTTCGTTTGCAGAGAACGGAGGTCTAATGTACCGTTAGATCATGTGAATCAGTAGTACGAGATCTCCCGGTACTTGAGGCCATTCTCTGCAAATGTACCAAAGGCCTGAAGCACGAAAGCAGGCCTAGATCTTTGCAAGATGACTATCCACAGGGCCAGGGCCTGTGGAGACCTGGGGATGGGGGAAATAGGCAGGGCGAGTGTTGCAGTGCCTCTGCAGTTGTTCATAAGAGTGAATGACTGCCATGGTGATGCAACATTTGTAACTTCACGACTGTGTCATAAGTACTTGGGGGGGATTATGTTGTAACTTCAAATGGTCACTAAGTGAACTACTGAAACTTGAGGATTACCTGTGATTGATTCTTGACGAAGGTGAAAGAATAAATAGTCTTTTACAGAAGGAATCTTTCTATAAAAAGAACTTTCAATCCAATACAATTACTGACTGATAAAATGGAAAAAGGTTATTTTCTCTGCCCAATTCTCTCTAGCTTCAGAGTTTTAAAATGTTATGTGGATTTTTTTGGATTGACTTATTATGTGTTATCAAGTCATTTTTTTGACTTGATGGTGACCACATAGATAGATTTTCATCATAATGATCTATTCCTAACTTGGTCTTTCACGTCTTCCAATATTGCATTCATCATCACTTAACTGAATACAGAATGGCATTGAAACCTTTTTAAGGTATACTTTATATATATTACTTTTTCTTTGGTTCTTAATTTTCTTGGAACTTAACAATTTTTGATTTGTATAAAATATTGGTCAACGATTCTAATAAACTATTTGAAAATGGTTTTGAAAAACTTTGGCTCTGGCACAATTGCAGTGCTTCTCTGATGTTCATTAAACAACCCATCTTTTTTCAAGCTTCTGTGCATGCCTGAAAAATATGTTGATGATTTAAGTAATCCACTCATTAAGGTTAATGTGACTCTTTAAAATATCATTTTTCCCCTCAGACCCTGTGAAAGTCTGAATAAAATCAGGCTACTTTCATGATTAGCCCAGAGGCACTGAGGTCTAAAGCACTTTGAATAATTTTAGAAATATACATAGTTATAATTACCTGTACTGATTAAACAATTTAATCAACTAAAATTACCTACAATTAATCAGCAAGCAAATTATAATTTTTTTGCTTTTTTAAGCACCAATGCTTGCGATAGCGGAAGCTTGAAATTCCCTTTTACAAATTAATATTTGTTCTTTCGTGAGATGAAATAGATTATGGATTTTGTTCTAAGATAAGGAAATATGATCTATGTCTCGACTGAAAACTAAGGAAAACATTTCTCTACTGAAAACTTAGGAAAATGTTTCTTCTTGTGAGTGATTACTTTTTCTAAATTACACTACTACTTAATGAGAAATTAAAGCCATTGTAGTCAATTAACCATGTGAGTTTTAAATCAATCCATGGAGTATTACCTAAAGCTAATATAGTTAATTCAGTAAGATTCCTTTCATGCCTAATTAATGCTGGTTTATTGATCATCTATCTATCTGTCTGTCTATCCATTCATCCCAAAGTTAACCCCCCCAATGTTGTTATGGCAGACTAGTGTGGTCCAGGTCCAATTCAAGATGTTGGTTCTTGCTTTTAAATTCCTTCATGGCATGGGTCCAGGCTATCTGAAGAACTGTCTCACCCCAAAGGAATTGGCCCACCACACTCATGCTGGCAGAAAAGGTATGCTACGGACCTTGACAGTTAAGGAATTCCAGCTGACAGAGACCAGGACAAAAGCCTTTTCTGCCATCACTCCTGCCCTTGGAACATTATGCCACCACCTCACTCCCAAAGGTGAGATCCACACACCCCTTTTGGCCTCCCAAAGGGCCTGAAGACCTGGCTTTGCCAGCTGGCTTGGAGCCCTATTGGGGGTGCATCATTCTGCTGGAGGTTAACAGACAAACATATGATCCCACCTATGCATTTTGTTCCCTTCCCCCATCTTTGTTAATTTTAAGCTATCTGTAATCTTACTAGTTATTGTTTTAATGTTTTATCAGCTTTTTAATGATTAAAAGCCACCTAGAGTCAGCACCAGGAGAGATGGGTACCATATAAGTTGAATAAATAATTAAACATCATAAACCTTTCTTTCTTTCTTTCTTTCTTTCTTTCTTTCTTTCTTTCTTTCTTTCTTTCTTTCTTTCTTTCTTTCTTTCTTTCTTTCTTTCTTTCTTTCTTTCTTTCTTTCTTTCTTTCTTTCTTTCTTTCTTTCTTTCTTTCTTTCTTTCTTTCTTTCTTTCTTCTTCCTTCCTTCCTTCCCTTCCTTCCTTCCTTCCTTCCCTCCCTCCCTCCCTCCCTCCCTCCCTAAACTCAGAAATGTGCTAGTCAAGGTTGGTGATAAAATAAACCCTGTCCATACACAATATCAAGCCATCATTCTGGCCAAGATAAAGGAAGGTATACAAGTCAGGATAAGGATTTCTTAAGGAAGCTTCATTTCCAGCAGGTTTCTACACAGAGGAGGCAAGCTGCTTGAAAGTTCTTGAGCAGAAAAGCCTTAGGCCGCCCTTCCTCAATCTGGTGCCTTCTGTCACACTACAGCACCCATAGTTTCCCAGGCAGTGTGGCCATTTGGCAGTTCTTGTTGGTATTGTGGGACTTGAAGCCTAAAATATGAGCAGAATGCCAAGTTTGGAAAAGTCTCCGTTAGATTATCAGCAAGTCAAAAATAGCAATCATTATTAGTTATGATTTTTCTCTCCTTCAGCTGTTGTTCAAACATTAGCAGACAATATTTACATACCATATTGTGTGGTGTATAAAATATGTGTTTAAACAGCTTTCCTACTACAGCAATTGATTGTGGATGCCGAAACATGACTTAAAATGTCCATGCTAAGAAATATGTCCAAGGTAAGGCATTTTTTTTTACAATTTTGTGGGAGGGGACAGATTCAAGTCAGGATTCCTTGGACTAGTCCCTGAAATTTTCTTGGCAAATTGTTTGCAAGTAGTTCGCCTGGGCCAAAAACATCCAGTTGGTTTCATGCCTGAGGTAGCACTAGAAGTCACAGTGTCCCAGTTTTTAATCTGGCTCCTTAACCCTTACACCAAACTAGCTCTTATTCTTTAGATGTAATTCTTTAATTATAATTTGTTAATTAAGTTGCTGTGTGTGTGTGTAGCTATGTAGGTGTGAGACAAGTTCATCAAATGAAATATTTCGTATCTAGTGAATTATATCTCCCTGTAGGTTATCAGATTAATTAGTTCTAGTCACATGATTCTAATGTAAGCTGTAAGTAAAAGAGGTATAATCTCTGAAATTTTCTTGCAGCATTTTCAGAAAAGTTTGTCATTTCCTTCTTCCTAGGGCTAACAGAGAGTGACTGGTCCAAGATCACCCAGA
Source organism: Vipera berus (assembly GCF_964194415.1). Taxonomy (NCBI): domain Eukaryota; kingdom Metazoa; phylum Chordata; class Lepidosauria; order Squamata; family Viperidae; genus Vipera; species Vipera berus. The sequence goes on from NC_138203.1 coordinate 68,352,213, forward strand.
AGGCTTCATGTCTAAAATTAGAACTCATAATCTTGTGGTTTCTAATGTGGTGATTTAATCATTATGCCAAAGTGGCTCTCTCCAAACCTTGCTTGAACCATTTAACAGAGAAAAGCAAAGAAATAATTTCTCATAAAGAATGCTTAGCAATGTGAATCCAAATGTTGAAAACAGTGAAGTAAATAGATTTTTAAATTTATATCACAGTACTGAAAATTTTAATGATAGATGTTGAGAGAGGCACAATATTTGTGCAATATATTCTGGTGACAAAAACTTGCTATGCTAATGTAGCAAGAAAAAAAAGGAAACTAGGTGCACCTGTATCATTATAAAAGTAGAATGCTGTAAAAAGCCATTTATTTTAAAAGAAGGAAATAGCAAAACAACCATGATTAAATGTCCACCATTTATCAACACGTAAAATATGAGTTCTGCCAGGAAGTTATTAAGAAAGCAGAAGTGCAGGAGGCAATTTACTTTGGCTCAACATAGGGTGGTATTAATAGCTATGGATCTCTAATAAGATTAGTTGGCCATGACTAACTCTGAGAAAAACACGGCTATCCTTCCTTTGAAATTAAACAGGGAGGAGTTTGATAGAGGCTTTTGCCCTTTTTAATTTTTATGGAGCATAGCAGTTTACTATGGAAAAGGAAATAAAGGAATCTAAATTCCTCCACCAAATATTTGTGAGGTAACATTTTATAGGATGCAGGAAGTTAATCCACACAGATCTCTAGGGGTGATTAAGAGAGAGAGAGAGAGAGAGAGAGAGAGAGAGAGAGAGAGAGAGAGAGAGAGAGAGAGAGAGAGAGAGAGAGAGAGAGAGAGAGATAACCTTTATTGTCATTTTTTACTGTAGGCACAATGGCACACATTAAAAATGAAATTTAGTTGCTTGCTCTCAAAGTGTACACATACACAACACACATGTAAACATACTATATACAACATATGTATAGACTACCTACACTCTTACATATAAGTAACATATAAATATTAATCACTGTCCATCTTGAATACATAATGGAAGGAAGAAGCTTTAGAGTTCACAAGGTTAATACTGTATGGAACAAAACTGTGACTGAATCTGGATGTTCTGCTTCGGATACCATGGAGCCTTCTCCCAGAAGATAACAAGGAAAACAGGTCGTGAAGAGGATGTGTAGGGTCCCAGACAATCCTGCGGACCCTGCTCAAGCAATGCTTATGTGCTATGTCCTGGATGGGAGGGAGGGAACTGCCAATGATCTTCTCCGCCATCCTCATCACTCTCTGCACTGCCTTCCTGTCTGAAGTAGTGATGCTTCTAAACCAGATTCTGATGCTGTATGACAGGATGCTCTCGATTGTCCCTCTGTAGAAAGTGGTAAGAATAAGGGAAGGAAGATGTGCTTTTCTCATGCAACGCAGAATCATGAGGGAGGGAGAGATATTAGGATTTCATTTTATTTTGTAAGCATTAAAAGTAAACTGTTTCCTTCAAAGTCATTCTTTTTAAGTCCTAATGGCTGCTTTGGATGGGTCTAGATTGTTCTATTATAGGTGGTCCTTGTTTAGTGATCACAATTTGGAATGGCAACTTAATAGTGATAGCCAAATCTTCCCCTAGGCTAATGCCTTGCATGCACAGATTCTAATAAAGCAGACTGAGGCAGGAAGATCGTTTTATTATAATTTATTCTAAGTAGTTTTGATAAAACAGATTCTTCTCATTCAAAGAGGGCACCAAGAGCCTCAAATTACTTTCTCTTTTATAGTTAACAAATCAAAGGAAAATACAAAAGAAAATTTGATAGACAGGAGAAAGGCATTCTGCCCTTTGCACAGGAAATCAGTTACACGAAGTTAAACACGTTACATATTTGTATTCCATAATACCATATATGTTCATTTAAATGAGCTCTAAAGACTGTTGTTGTTCTTAGCTGCGAAGTCGTGTCCGACTCATCGTGACCCTATGGACAACGTTCCTCCAGGCCTTCTGGAGTCCGTTTAAGCTCACGCCTACTGCTTCAGTGACTCCATCCAGCCACCTCATTCTCTGTCGTCCCCTTCTTCTATTGCCCTCAATCTTTCGCAGCATTAGGCTCTTCTCCAGTGAGTCCTTCCTTCTCATTAGGTGGCCAAAGTATTTGAGTTTTAGCTTCAGGATCTGGCCTTCTAAAGAGTAGGCCTTCTAAAGACTGTAGAGGCGTAAAATTAGCATGTCAATGAAGGAAAAACATCATAAAGTTACCTAACTCCCGGGAGAAACCAGGTGCCAACAAGTTCTCTGTTATTAGAAGACAAACTACAGACATTCTGTTAAGATAAATATGGTCCTATCCTATCCTGACCTGGAGAGCAGAGATAGTTTTATCTTGCAGTTTAGGAATCTTTAGGAATGCTAGAAATTATCCATCAATTCATCCAGTAGCAGAATAAAGAACTTTCTACAATCCAATCTTCAATGGTTTGATAAACTATTAATATCAGTTAAGAGAGGAGAATAAAATCAAATTAAAATACAAGAAAACCCAGGTTATTTATTTAGTACAACCATACTACAACGCCCATGTTGTGCGGCTCTCATTTCCCACCCTCTGATGCTATGAGGTTGTGATAGCAAAATCAGATTTAGGTTGTCACTGCTGTATTAAACTAGGCCACCATGGTTGAGAGGGCATTGATAGCTATTCACTTTTGAATGTTGTTTCACTTTAGTTATTAGGATAAACATTGTACTAAGGAGTAGATTTATTCAACATGCTAAAATCTAAACTGGCTATGTTTTACACAGATAGCCTGTAACACTAAAATATAAAATATAAATAAAAAATATAAAAAGTATATACATAATCTGTTTAAAAATAAAATCTAAACAGAGTTTAATATAATATTGCTGCATTCACATTGCATGCTATGCATAAAACAAAGATAAGGTGTAGCATGTCTTAGTTTGCACAGTGTATTAAGACTATACTAGGGTTTCTATATTATGCTGAGCCAGTTATATAACCTCATCAGTCTAGTCTAGCATGTTGTGCAAATCTGCTCTAGAGTGAATAACAGATCTATGCGCGTTCATGCAGAAGTAAAGTCTACTGTACTTTCATTTAAGTAAACATATCCAGGATTTCAGTTTGAGAGAAAAAATCTGCATAGCACATTTTCTGCCGGCAATGAGAATGAAGGCTTTAACCTTGCACCTTGGAATAAGCCTTACCAAAATGATATTTTATGAGATTCCACTCATTGTAAAAGATTCACATAAGATTTATTCTTACATAGGCTAGAGGTATATTGTGTTGCTGAGTCCTAAATTGTTTGGTTTCGGCAAAGTGCAATGTATGAATCCATCCATATGGGCCTAGCAAATCAGGCCACAATAGATTATTTAGAAACAACATTATTTAGAAATAACATTTAGCATGAAACTGCATTTAGATTCACACATTTTACTAAGCCATGGCTTGTTATCCATTTTTAATTTGATTCCCCTATAATGCTAAGTCATAAAACATGTTTTGTGAATCACAACGGCTGGGCTTATATAGTAAGGGGGGGAAAAACTATCATGTTTTGTTCTATCCTAATAATCTTTCAGGTTCTATATGAGTATCTATAGGGATACTTCCAGCTTAGGAATTATTCAATATAAATACTTAAAGGTAATAACCCACTTTTTACATTCTGCTCTTAACTCTCTTATTCAATTAGAGTTAGCTGTATCTTTTTCAGGACATGTGGAGTCTATTTTGTCATAAAGGTAAAAGGTAAAGGTTCCCCCGCACATGCGTGCTAGTCGTTTCCGACTCTAGGGGCCGATGCTCATCTCCGTTTCAAAGCCGAAGAGCCAGCGCTTGTCCAAGGACGTCTCCGTGGTCATGTGGCCGGCATGACTAGACACCAAAGGCGCACGGAACGCTGTTACCTTCCCACCGGAGCGGTCCCTATTTTTCTACTTGCATTTTTACGTGCTTTCGAACTGCTAGGTGGGCAGAAGCTGGGACGAGTAACAGGCGCTCACTCTGTTACGCGGCACTCGGGATTCGACCCGCCAAACTGCTGACCTTCTGATCGACAAGCTCAGCGCCCTAACCCACTGAGCCACCGCGTCCCTGGCCAAAACAACTTTGGAGAACATCCTTGGTTTACCTTCCCTCATTAGGATTTATTCATTCTTAAGAAAACAAATCATTATTACTTCAGCTCATTTTCTTGATCCTAGCTGTTATTTCTGGCAAAACTATAGCTAGTCTAAAGCAGAAGATTTAGGATTGTAAGGTCCCAGTCCCTTACTTTGAGATAGCCTATCTATCTAGTCAGATAACCCAAGCGGAGACTTTTTGATCAAGCAGCACTTTATTTGATCAAATTAAGCAGCTGGGTGGCCAAGAGTCTGGAACGCTGGCAGAGTTACGTCCAGAAGTGCCACACCTTAGAAAATTGGTAGCATTGCTTTATAAACTTTGTTAGCCAATGAAAATCAGACAACAGAGCCATTACATCATAAGGAAGACATCAATCATTCCTGTACACTTCCTTATTCCCTCCTTCAGTACATCCCATCCATGAACATGTTTCCCACGCTTGTGTGAGATTTCTCTGGTGCAGAAGCCAATTACAAAAAGAAAGAAAGCAACAGTAAGACTAAACAATTTCTCTTTGTTCCAAAACCTTTCATTTTCTAGATCTTCAAAGAGAGAAGCAGAATTTTCTATTTATATTTTGTTCAAATATCCCTACATTTTGTTCCATTTATAGATTCTGTTTAAATATCCTATGCATTTCACATTGGAGGCTTTCTTCTTTGACCCAAATTGGCAAATTACCTATTAGGGTGGCAGTTGGCAGATACCTTACATTCCCTATGAAAGCCATATTTGAATATGATCATTTAAAATGCTTGACTTTGTTTTTCACATTGTTAGAGTGCCTGCTATATACTAAATGGAGACCAGAATTCACAGTACTAATTGTTTTAAAAAAATCTTAATTATCCAATCAGCCTTAGTTGTTTTTTGGAACAGGAGACACTTTTCCTCCTGCAAGATCAGGCTTCAGCTCTTTCAAAAAAAGGTTGCCAAATTTCTAACAATAGTTACTTATGGCTTATGGAATCTACTTGGTGATTTTTTCGCATTAATTGTGTCAAAGGAGAAAATAAAAAACTCTGTATCAGAGGTCGATGAACTGTGGTGCATTTGACACATGGTGCACAACAGGTAAAAGAAAGAAAACCCGAAACATATTCTACTGTAAAAACTTTAATCAGAAAAACAAAGAAAAACTCGTAACTGACTACATGCTCTATCTCACCAGACAGCACAGAGAGAAAAAGAAAAGTCAAAAATAAAAAAAATAAAAACTTTTGTTTGGACATGTGCGCACGGTAGTAGAGCCAGACATGAAACCAAAACATGATTGAACATGTGACACTCACCATGGTTACAATGATAAGATAACAGCACAGCTGGCAAAGAGCAGACTGCAATGTGCTTAGCTGACAAACACATAAAAACGCAGTGACAACCCCTTCTTTGTCAGTAAAGCAGAACTCAGATAAGACACATTTTCTTACGCAGATACTCATGCTGGGCTGCAGGAAGTGGCTTGTTAAGCATATCAGCAATCTGATCATGTGTAGGCACATACTGCAATTCCACAAAACCCTGTTTAACTACTTGTCTTATATTTTGATAACGGATGTCAATGTGTCTAGACCTTGACCCTGTAAACCGTGTTTCAGATATATAAACCACAGATTCGTTATCTTCCATCACAGTGATCGGTCGAATCGGATGTGTCCAGATATCTGCGACTAAAGCATCAAACCATGTTAGAGAATTACATGCATCTGAAACACAAGCATATTCAGCTTCAGTAGATGAACAAGAAACAAAATTCTGTTTACGCACATGCCAGTACACAGGACATCCATTCAAGAATATCATATAACCTGAAGTACTCTTACGAGATTTCTTATTGCTCGCCCAATTGGAATCTGCATAACAACATAACTCTGCATAATCAGTATGTGTCAGTTCTAATAATAACTTTATGTTTTTAGTGTGTTTTAAGTATCTCAATAATTTTTTAACACATGTCCAATGAAACTGTTTTGCCTTGCCTATGTGTCGTGATAAGAGATTAACACTAAGTGCAATGTTGGGTCTAGTCCAACTACTAATATACAGCAGCGACCCAATTATTGAGCGATAAAGTGTTTGATCTTCGAACTCAGGACTTGGTTCATGTGCCAAGTTGTGAAAATTGGTTTGCATGGGTATACTCACTGTCTTAGCATCCTTCATGTTGCAGTGATGCAACAGTTGTTCAATTTTATCTTCTTGTGTAAGACTAAACCCCTTCTGAGTTTTGACAACCTGAACACCCAAATAAGTATTAATATATCCTAAAGGCTTCAACGTGAAATACTTTTGTAAAGCTTTAGCAAAATTCTCACTCATCTGCTTATTTGGACCAATATACACAATATCATCAACATAAACAAGAACTATCTCATACCCATTATCAGATCTCTTAGTAAACATGCATTTGTCTGTTTCGGACTTAATAAAGCCCATTGAATTTAGTTTGTCAGTAAGACATAAGTACCACATTAAACCAGACTGTTTCAGACCATAAAGACGTTTGTGTAGAAACCACATATCCCCTTCTTGTTGTTGGAACCCCGGAGGACCTTTCACGTAGATTTGTTCATCTAGGTCAGCATGTAGATAAGCCGTTTCAACATCGAACTGAAAAACCTCTAAACCAAGGATAGTTGCAGTGGCTAAGGCGATTTTCACACTCTCAGTCCGAACTGTGGGTGAGTAAGTATTTGTATAGTCCTCAGGATAACGTTGAGCGAAACCCTGAGCTACAAGTCTGGCCTTATACAACGACTCACCATTTGGCTTCTTTTTAATTCTGTAGACCCACCGAGTGCCAATAACTTTCTTGTTTGCTGGAGGGCTTGCAGCCGTAAACACTTGAAGTTTCTTTAGACGGTCCATTTCAGCCTGCATTGCCTCATACCATTTATCTTGCTCAGATTCAGGAAGATGTTCGATTTGAGTGAACTTATCAGGAGGAAGCGTAACATTACAAATAAAAGGTAAAGGTGCATTCGTTACGTGCCACGAATACCATTTTGGAGGGATTCCCTTTGTGGCCCTCTTGGAACGTCTCAGAATGACCGTCCGTTCTTCTTCCGTTTCGTCCTTGTCTTCATCATCATCGCTAGTGGCAGCATCGGCGGCTTGCAAAGATGGAACAGTAGGTTGAGAAGAACTCGTGGAAGGAACATTCGCCTGTGAATCTTGAGCATCAGGCTGCGTGGCATTAGCAGCATCATCTCTAGGAAAATAAACTCCAGGATCGTTAGAATGAATCCTGGACCAATCAGCATCTTCCTTGAAAGTAGCGGATTGGGAAATCACAATTACATGAGTAGAGTCAATATATTTGCTCCATTTTGAATTATCACCAATACCCATAAATCTCATTCTTTTTGCTGCAGGAGCTCCTTTCTTTCTTTGAGCTAAAGGAATATTCACCAACACATATGAACCAAAAATATGGAGATGCGAGAGATCAGGCTTGTATCCATATAACATGAAGTAAGGGGTCTGATTTATTACACCACTCCACGTATGGTTGATATGATTAGCATATTTAATAGCCTCACCCCAGTATGGGAGACTGAGGTTAGCGTCTTCAAGGAGGCAACGCATCATGGTTTGCAGTACCCCATTTCTGCGTTCTGCCACTCCATTCTCAGCCGGAGTGTAAGGAGCTGAGGTCTGGTGTAGTATGCCATTCTTATGCATCCAGTCCTGAAAACGCTGAGACATGAATTCAGCACCGCGATCACTCTGAATTCTAGCTATGCTAACCTCATGTTGGGTATAGACAAGAGCGGCAAAGTCTTTGAAGATCTGAAAGGTCTCAGATTTGTCTTTCATAGGAAATACATATCCATATCTAGAATAATTATCAACAATTGTCAAGAAATATCTTTTACCACCAATTGTTGGTGTAAAAGGACCCACTATGTCAGTGTGTACCAAATCAAAAATGCATATTGACAGGCGTGTAGCACGCTTTGGAATTGCTGCTGCTTTGGATTTGGATTTTTTGCAGACAGCACAATCCAAGAACACCTTACACCCCTTTAGACAGCACAATCCAAGAACACCTTACACCCCTTTAGATCCAAAAGTCCAACTTCACTGACCCATGCCTTGTAATTTCATCCTGACCGCTTCAATTTCGAGTCACCAACCAGTGGTACAATAGAGGATGCCTGTTGAGGAACATGCATTTGAGATACTGGCTGTGCAGGTTGTGCCATCTGGACTTGACCTGCAGGAGGCACCGGTGGCGCCTGTGCTAAGACTTGCGGCAGTTGCATTGGGGCTGCCGCTGGTACCAGTGCTGGTTGTGGCTGTACTTGAGCTGCAATTCCACCCTGGCCAGCAGAAGGCGCTGGCGCTTGAGCTGAAACATTAAGTTGGCCTGCAGATGGCGCTGGCCTTTGTATTTGAGAACCCAGTGGTACCTGCACTTGGGCTGAATGTTGCTGTGCTCCGTCTGGGACAGGAACCTGGATAGTAGCAGTATTAATAGGAATTCTAGCACCATCAGGGGCTGGAGCTCCTGATGAATGGATTGGCTTTTGTACAGATACAACGTCTCGAAGAGGTGTTGCAGCTTGAAGCAATGATTGATTAATAGACAACTGTGAAAATGTGTGCTGCATTCTCTGGATTTGCCCCTATAGTACATATAGTAATTCATTTCTATCTTGTAAAACAGATTCACCAGCAGATGGTGTTATAACATTAGATTCAGGCATCACTGTAGCCTTGTGTGTCATTTGATCCTGCACAACATCATGAGACTGTGATGCAGGTGCTTTCTGTTCCCGTTCGTCTGACACAACACCCACTTGTGGGAGTGGCTTTGGCTTGGAAGAAGAAGGCAATATGGCGGAATCTGGGATGTGAATCACAGCAGAGTCTCCCTTATGCTGCTTAATCAATGATGCATATGCTTTTGCCTGGTGCAGCCCCTGTTCAAATGCCTCAATTTGATCAAAAAAACTTTGCACGGCCTTCTCATGCAGGGTTTGTTCAGGGCTAAGAGGAGAATAATGAATTTCATCTTTCCTAAGTGGAACTTTAGGTCTGTAACTGAGCCACTCAAAATCAGCATGGGCCCCTTGAGTGTGAACTGTTTCTGGGGCGGCTGTCTGAGAGCTTGTAAAATCAGAAGACGATGTGACTGACCTTAAATTTTTTAACTTTTGTATATAGTAATTTTATTGTATTTGCCCTGTACACCGCCCTGAGTCCTTCGGGAGAAGGGCGGTATAGAAATTTAAATAAATAAATAAATAAATAAATAAATAAATAAATAAATAAATAAATAAATCATCGACAGGGGCTGCAGCTTCTTCTCCAAGACGCATGGCAGAAGCAAGTGGAGTCTGTAAACTTGAAGGAAGACACCTTTGTGAAATGGCCTCCTCCTCTTCATCAGACTGATAACGAGCCTCCTTTTTGCCTTTCCTCCTGCTCTTCTTTTTTGGCATATTTCAGTAATTAATCACAGTGTTCTTCAGTCGCTGACCTAACTAACTGACTAATAGCCTGAACACTTATCAGCATCTCTTGAAAGTAAAAAACAACCATCTTCTGCTACCATGTCAAAGGAGAAAATCAAAAACTCCGTATCAGAGGTCGATGAACCGTGGTTCATTTGACACATGGTGCACAACAGGAAAAAGAAAGAAAACCCGAAACATATTCTACTGTAAAAACTTTAATCAGAAAAACAAAGAAAAACTCGTAACTGACTACATGCTCTATCTCACCAGACAGCACAGAGAGAAAAAGAAAAGTCAAAAATAAAAAAAACCCTTTTGTTTGGACATGCGTGCACGGTAGTAGAGCCAGACATGAAACCAAAACATGGTTGAACGTGTGACACTCACCATGGTTACAATGATAACAGCACAGCTGGCAAAGAGCAGACTGCAACGTGCTTAGCTGACAAACACATAAAAACGCAGTGACAAATTGTTTAATGCTTTTCTATACAAGTTTATTGCTTTCTATATTTGCTGTCTGATATACTGCTGAGCAGTTATATTTGGACTGTAAATAAATATTTTTTTTAAAAAAACAAAACAAAATCCTGAATTCTATTTCATTATCTAGATAATAGTGTTTAGGCCTGTTGTTACTGCCCTGCAATAAGCTGGATAAACACTTGAAGCTGGAGTAGATATTATCCCTCTTAATTTTTTTCCTGCTATTAAGTAGTCATCTGGAGTTTTATAACACTGATATATAAATATAATTATGTTTATCTTGAAGCTACATTATAAGGAAGCGGGTGGAATGTATCTGAATGCAAAACTAACTCTGACCTGAGAGAAGAATTTTTTTCTGACAGTAAGACTCTGGAGTAAATGTGAAAGGAAGAAGGTCTAATGCATGCAGGCATCTAAAAACTGTGAATGCTTTGACCCTTGTTAACAGTGCATTCTTTTCAGGAAACATATATCCAGCTCTGAGCTTCCCTTGTGGAGTAACAAGCTAAAATATGTTAGAATATTTCCATAGTGAGGCCATCAATACTCTTAATTATAACAGGAGGCTGTTTAGACTCAATAGGTAGAGCATTTGTGCAAGTTAGGGATAATTTAGTGAACTTGTCATGGCCTCACCCTAAACCTAACCTTATGGCACCGCAGTCTATTAAAGCTTGCAATTGTATTCTACCAACAGCCTGGGTGTTTAGGCTAGGAATGACTAAATGTTGGTGTGAAGCTCTGCATGTCTGGAATTTGTTTAATTTCTAGTGGCTTTAGCTTCTGAGCTAGGCTGGGATCTCCTTTTTCAAAAAGTCAAATCTGGAGCATGTATGGCATCTACTCATAAAATGCTCGTGTGGAAGAGGGGCTTTCATCTGGGAGAGTGGAAAAAAGTCTGCACAGTATAGACATAAACCTTGCATGCTTGTAGTGCTTGTCTTGGACAGATACAGAATCTTACTGGATTCTACCTTCATGGGTTCAGCTCCTGAAATCTATACTTGCTATGACTCCGACCCTCTTTGTTGGGTACTTTGCAAGCGCCTTCTTTCTTGTGGTTCCATCAAAACTGCTGTCATAATTTGTCATTGTGGAATTAACTGGTTCACCTGGGCTACCAAGGCACTGGTAACTGGGTTGACAGTCATTGGAGTTACCAAAAGCTCATTAGACATCGAGTTAAACCATGAACTTCTCCCATAGTAATGGAATCTAGCCATTAAGCTATGAGGCTCTTCAGTTCAAAACTCCTGATATTTCTCAACTTAGCTAGGCTCATAGGCTAATTATTTTTTTCTTATAAAAAAAATTCCATGTGAGAGGAGAAACCCTCCTTTCTGATTGGCTCCTCAGTATTTGATTCTTCAGATTCATCTTCTGGATGAATTAAGTGTCTTAACATTTTCAGTGCCTGAACCTTTTGAAATGGAGTTTTTCTACATTCACTACAATTATGAAAGAAGTACATATAATCCTTTCTTAGCAACTACTTGTTCAGTGGCCATTCAAAGTTATGCCAGTGATGATCAAGGAGATTTATAAGTGGAGTCACATGATTGATTTTGGGCTCTCGGCAATTGATGTGCAGTTGTGATGGTCTCAGTGTCCTGTGGTCATGTGATTGCAGTTTGTGATCTTCACTGCTGACTTCTGATAAGCAAAGAAACTGGTAGGAAATCACAAGTCATGGTCATGTGATGTCACAGTTATGATCATTAACTGAGGACTCCCTGTACATTGAAGAGGTTGGTCATACAGAGAGAATGAAAGACAAGCACATTGTGAAAATAAAATGCATAAAGGAAGAGTAAATGATATAAAACACCTGCGGCCGGCGTCAACTTCCCTCCGTCCAGTGCGCTCCCACAGAGAGGGCCTCCTCAGGGTGCCTCCGATCAAAGAATGTCGATTGGTGGCCCCTAGGGGGAGGGCGTTCTCTGTGGGCGCGCCAGACCTGTGGAACCGCTTGCCGGTTGAGCTCCGGATGGCCCCCGACCTTCGCTCCTTCCGGCGTGATCTAAAAACTTATTTATTTGAGCAATCTGGCCTGGTTTGATGGGTTAGGGGTTGGGGTTTTAACTTGGTTTTTTAATTACTGTATATATCGGGCATAATATTTAATTGTTTTTTAACTTTTGTATTTCGTTTCTAATATTTATTGCCCTGTACACCGCCCTGAGTCCTTCGGGAGAAGGGCGGTATAAAAATTTAATAAATAAATAAATTTAATAATTTAATAAATAAAAGAAAGGGAAAGATTGAGAAAAATGCATTTGTATAAGTTGTTGTGATTGTCAAAGCAGGTGAGATGTTTAAAGAACAAAATGCAGTGTATAAATTAGTCTAAGGACTATATAATCAAGTGTGTCCCTAGAGCTTTGAGAGTCCTGGCCAGCAAGCATATGGTGCATCTTAAAAGTTTCCTGTTACAAGCTAAACCTATGCGAAACATTTTCTCCAAAAAGCCTAGCATTTGCATCTATAATAGTTCTCCTATATCAGGTACTTTCCTTTTTTCTGCATAACAGTTAATTACATTTATCTCTCTAAAATACATTGTTACTTGCTACATGAATAATTCAAATTGTCTTTTTGCTTTAGCTTTTCTCTTTCTTCTTCCAGGTGGATGATTATGACATGGTGTCATCTTGATTTTCTATAGAAAAGATAAGGGAGTGACATTAGAATTCATAAGCTAAAGAAACTTAGAAGAATCTGATTTGGGAAGAATCTGCTTATTTGTTTATGTTTACTCTGTTCACCTTGTCTTTGGAAAAAACTTTATAAAAGTTAAATAAAGACTCACAGTTTTCCTGGATAGTTAGATTTAAAAAATTGTGTTACAACAGATCGGATTTTTTTTAAAGTTTCTGGGTATTTCAGGTAATTTTTTCACTCACTATATATCATTTGTTTTTAAATAGTCCCTGGATTATTCCAAAATAATAAAAAATAAAGGTTTTGAAGTAGCTGGAGAGGTGGTGGAGTTTTCAGCATGGAAGGGAAGGATTGGCTTTTAGAATTAGGCTGTTTGAGCGAGGAGAACTTTTTAAGGACTTTAAAAAACAGCAGGTGACTAGGAAAGAGGAGGCTGAGGTTAAAAGAGTGTATTGTATGTCATACAAAGAAGACTTCTAAAGGCATTGCTTACTTTTAAAAAAAAATACATTTGTTTTGGTAAGTATCTTTCCTATATGTTTTGATGTTAATAATTATTGAGCCTTCAGCTCCTACTTCACACTTCTCAGAAGCATCTGGTGAGTTACCCTCAAACAGAGTGTTGGATTAGATGGGTCTTGGGCATGATCCAAGGCTGATTTTAGGTTCTTAAGAACAACTAGCACTAATCTAAAAGTGCCCCTTAATCTGTAATAGTTTTTATCACGAAATCCTAGTGGGCATAAATCTCTGAAAACATTAATTTATTAAGTTTATAAAGTGATCTTATTTATTTACAAAAGTTCTAGGATCTTACTTCAGCAATAGTTTTCAGTTTGGATCCAGGTACACTCAACTCGTAAGTTAAATCTGGGTTTAGTGGACTTTGATGCCACAGATGAATTTTCATTCAGACAGTAACATGAAATAACTGGAAAGCCCATTATTTAGGAAAGCAGTCTGGATGCCGGTTGCTGCTTCCACTAAAAGACGAGTATGGTTCCATGCAAGATTTGCAATTGATAAGGCTGCAGGTATAGATGGTGTAGCTGGAGAAATGTTGACATATGGATGTATTGTGCATGTAAAGAGGATGTGTGTCTTGTTTAACATCTGATCTGTATGGCGACTGCAATTGTGCATAACGGTTGGAATAATGCTATTATTCTTCTGTACAAAGTGAAGGATGGGAAGAAACAACTGGCAGGCATATTCTGTGAGCTCAGAACAAAACACAATTCTCATTTGTAGTAGAATTTTCCAAGACATGACTTGTCTTTCATTGCCAGAAAAATTATAATTGATTTTGCATGTTTGGAGACAGCGTAGTCTCTTTTGAAACTTAATCACCTCAAAAAGTCTGTATTCTTTAACAAAGTGAAAATCTCTTCAAACTTCTTCAGGTCTCTTCATCTGTTTCCCCTTGGGCAAACTGAGAACAGTTAAATCTTTACTTAAAGTGCTTTGATTCTTCAAATTCAGAAAACAACAATATATGTGTTTGTCTTGAAGTTTTAGATTGGTACCAGAGGATGCGGGAATGGATATCCTTAATAAGGCCATGCTGGATTCCACTGCAATAGAGATGAGACCTGGTGAGTCTACATTTTAATTGTCTTTTTAAAAATTTTATTGTCTTGTGAGCCATTTAATTATTCACTGAGTGTATATCGTGTCTATACTTTAATTGAACTGTTTACCATTACTCCAAGTTCTCTTTCTTCAACAGCCATTTCTAGCTCTTAATATACCGGTACATTATTATTATGGTAGGTTACACAGTTGGCCAGATGTTTAGACTGAATTCGGCATTTTTAATCCATGTATTCAGTCCTCCTTAGGGACCTGGGATAAACAGATGTTGTTATTTGATAGTGTTGAAGGAATCATTGAAGGATGTAAGCTGTTCCAAGTAAAGCTGCCTTTTGCAATTGACTGATGGTGATCTTGTTATTCCCTCCACTCCTTTTTTTCTTCCTCTTCCATTTTAAACCCCCCCCCCTTAAATCCATAAATTAGGCTAAAATATATAGGGAACGGTTGCTGGAATTGGGTATGTGTAGTTTAATGAAGAGAAGGGTGAGGGGTGACATGATAGCAGTGTTCCAATATCTCAGGGGCTACCACAAAGAAGAGGGAGTCAAGCTATTCTCCAAAGCACCTGAAAGCAGGACAAGAAGCAACGGATGGAAACTAGTCAAGGAGAGAAGCAACCTAGAACTAAGGAGAAACTTCCTGACAGTTAGAACAATTAACCAGTGGAACAACCTGCCTCCAGATGTGGTGAATGCTCTAACACTGGAGGTTTTTAAGAAGAGACTGGACAGCCATTTGCCTGAAATTGTATAGGGTTTCCTGCCTGAGCAGGGGGTTGGACTAGATGACCTCCAAGGTCCCTTCCAACTTCTTCTTCTTCTTCTTCTTCTTCTTCTTCTTCTTCTTCTTCTTCTTCTTCTTCTTCTTCTTCTTCTTCTTCTTCTTCTTCTTATTATTATTATTATTATTATTATTATTATTATTATTATTATTATTATTATTATTATTAATGTACTGTGATAATATTGATTTATTTGGAATAAAAATGGTTTAATTTTGATATTTAATTAATTCCATGGTTCCCTTGATCATCATTTGCAGTTCTCATCCACTTTCTACCGTGCTTAATTCCATTAGGCCGCAAATGAACTTGCTGCATATGATAATTAGCTACACTGCACTTTCTTCACTTCAGCCTGTACAGATTTAGCTTCTATTTATCAGTTAAAACAACACAATTTAAAATGCTGCCTTAGGTGTCAGCAGTTAGAAAAGAAGTCTTTGACATATTAGAATATTCCTCAGCCATTGCATTACATCCAAGAGGGGGGAAGATATAAATGGCAACTGCCCAGGATTTGAGCAATCATATTTCAGGAAAAGTATACCATTAGCACCAGGGGAAGGGGCATTTTATAGCTGTGTATAAAATCTTCATATTTGTTCTGTTAATTAGAGGGGAACTGATGCCTTATCAGAAGTAACAAAAATAGACACAGGTTGGCTGGCAACAGCATTCTGCTCCTATTGAAATGTTTTCCTTATTCAAATTGTAAATACAGTATCTTCTATTAATTATTAGGTACAGTTATTCATGAGAATGCTTTGTGATAATGAAGGCTGCAGTGAAGCAGCCCATGCATTGCAAGGGTAAAGTGGCTGTGTTGATTCACTTTGCCTGCTTCCATTGGTTCTTGCTGTAGCTGGTGGTGGCCAGATACCAGTCAAAGGACATGTAGCAGTGAGAAGCACCTAATCGAAACATATATTGCCCCCCCTCTCTTTCTTTTCTTTTTTTTACTAACGAAGAGAATTGTGTTCCTGTTCTCTCCAAAATGGGTTCATTGTAGTCTATCAGAACAAATGGTGTAATTTATCCTGATAATAGGGAGAAAATCGTTGGCATTGGATAACTCAGTTTGGTATTTCATTCCTTCCATATCATGAAGCTCTTCATTCTAAGTGAATCCATGCCGCTTCATCTAGGCCTGCTTCTTGTTTTCTATTAGATAGGCTG
Source organism: Vipera berus (assembly GCF_964194415.1). Lineage (NCBI taxonomy): Eukaryota > Metazoa > Chordata > Lepidosauria > Squamata > Viperidae > Vipera > Vipera berus. The sequence goes on from NC_138203.1 coordinate 68,368,520, forward strand.
AGTAATTTTTGAAACCTCAAATTAATTTAAATGCTGTTTAGAGTAATAGTTTTAATCTAAAACAGAGGTTCTTCTCTTTTCATGCTTATTTAGAACCTCCCAATTCGCTAGACCTTAATGGCTCTCATCCCAGAAGGATAAAGCTCACTGCTCCAAATATCAATCTCTCTTTGGACCAGAGTGAAGGATCTGTCCTTTCTGATGATAACCTGGATACTCCGGATGAAATTGATATTAATGTAGATGATCTTGACACACCAGATGAAGCAGATTCTTTAGAATATGCTGGACATGGTAATGATTTTTATTTGGTAACAGTCAATGAGTCCCTTCGGAGAGGGGCGGTATATAAATCCAAATACATAAATAAATAAAATGTGTATATTGGAGTGGGTGGGTCATGGTGTATACATGAAATTTTACAATTCTCTAGGGACCCAGCTGTCAGCTCAAGAAGGCAGATATGCAGTATAAGCAGTGGTGAGATTCACATGGTTCACACCACTTCAGCAGAACCGGTAGCTAATTTTTTGTTGCCCAGGCCCAGAATGGACTTCCGGAAGTGGCATCCACACAGCTGTTCACATATTTGAATCCCACCACTGAGTATAAGAATAAAATAGCTCCAAGGAAAAGCAGAACATGTTACTATATATATAAAAAAAATTGTTATCAAATTGTAGATGATTTAGTGGGCATGATTGATAAACATTCAATTCAAACCAGCATTTTTAATGCAAATGATGTTTCGGTTTATATATTCATCGGAAATAATATCAGTATGGCTCAAATTAATTTGCAAGCTGAATCATTAAAACATTAAATCATTAAAGCAGAGTTCAGTAGAGGTTTCAGCTTTCCTATACGATTACATACCAAACAAATTAAAGCAGTGTCTACATCACAGCATCTCAAATATCCCTGAACTATTTTGAGAATAAATTTGCTAGCAGTCCTGTCTGCAAAGTGTGAATTAATTATTTTTCTCAAAATGATGAAAGTAGGAAATTGAAGGGAATACCAGACATGAGTGGTGCAGAACACTCAATCAAAAAACAGATTACTAATGACACATTGCCTATTGAGCTCCTAGTTCATGTATGGACAACCAATGTTCCTCCAGTTGTTGTTGAATTAAACTCCCAGCATCCTTATGGTTGAGGGTATTGGAACTGTACTTGCACAACATGTAAAGGGTCGCGGGTTCCTTCTCGCTCTAATATCAGAAAATTTTAGAAAATATAAGTAGTTTTTTGTTCAGATGTTGTAAAGTTGCATCAAATTGTTGGTTTTTATTTGGCTTGGATTTCATTGTTGCTTTGTTTTGGTGGTTGATTTCCTTTGCTTTTTTATTTTTGTTTAATAGTGCTCAGATGAAAAACTTGCAGTAGAATGGGTAACATACTTTGAATTTTTTTTAATTTTAAGAACCTATCAAACCTTTTCCTTTCTTTTTCACTAAGTAAGATAACAATAAATACATTTTTATTTAAAATGTTTTGTTTATTCATTTGCATTAGTAGAAGAAAATTATACAATAAAGTGAGAAAAGAACACTTATTCATGGACCTTATTTTTGAGAATAATGTCATTCAGTTAATTGTACAATGGATTTCAGAGTGGAACTCAGAAATTCAGTTTTGTTCCTGGATAAAACAGGCTTTTCTTATATTAATGACTGCTTATTTAACTCCTCTCTTCTTGTAATTTCAGAAGAGCAACCAGCCATTAAAGAACCTTCTCAAGAAGAATCTGAATCCATCCCAGAATACACTGCTGAAGAAGAACGGGAAGACAACAGGTTATGGAGAACTGTTGTTATTGGAGACCAGGAGCAGAGGATTGATATGAAAGCAATTGAACCTTTTAAAAAGGTTATTTCTCATGGAGGTACAGAAAAAAATCTGATATATTAATTAATGTAGAGTAATTAGAAACATTTGAAAGTATCCTAATTGTAAACGGTCTTGCACATCTGACATAAATTTAGAATATGTTTCCTTTGAATAAAACAGAAGTTGTGAGTTATTGAATGAATTCCTTGGCTACTGAAGACTCTATAATGTATCTATAAAAGCAGAATACTTTTCATATGAAATATGTGACTTGATGAGTCATTAAATCATTTTATTCTGGGCATAATATGCTCCATTGCAGATCTCTGATTCATACTTACAAAAGAAAGACAGAGCTTAAAAAAGAAAAAAAATGAGAGAAGAAACACAATATATTCAGTCTTCATGGCACAACTACAGGCCTCTATATTACAGGAACATTACATCATATTGACTGTTTGCTTTGAACTTAATATGTGGTGTGAAACCAGCCATGGTTTGTATACCATAGTTTATGGTGAAGTGTAAACAACCACAGCAGCATATACCCCCTGAAAGCTAATTGGACAGCTTCAGAGTCTCTAGAAGTTGTCTCCAAGGGAGAAATAATTAAAATGTGAGAATAGTATTGATTTTATTTAATTAATTTGTTTTTAATTAAGCCCAGCACACCTCCAATGTACCAGCCATAATCCTCAATTAGAAAAACTGGCTATTGTTGCTCTGTACCTTCGTATGATGTGTGAATCCAGCCATTGTGGTTTGTTCAACAATTATGGTTTAATACAATCTGCAATCACAAGCATGACCAGATTCACTGAGGATATTGTAGGTTATTCTTTAAGGATGTCTATTACTGTTTCACCCTACATCCCATTTAAACCAATATGTTGTGAAAAGGGATTGGATGTGCTGAGATTAGGATTTTGTTCTTATTTTGTAGCAAAACAAAGGTCTTGAAAGAGAAGATCTTTCTTTTTCAGTCTTTAACTGCTGCAATTTAGACCTGATATGGAATGTATGGCAGTGTTCATATCAGCAGTATATCTATGCCAGCCTGTTAACAGTTTCATCCAAGTTTAAGTAATTTTGTGGATTGCTTGATGAGGGAACAGGCCTATATTTTTGTAGCTTGTAGGTATGGCAGAACTATGAGTTTTTCAAGACTAGCATCTATTTTTTCCATTTTTTCCATTTACTCTTCTTACTTATTAGAGTTTGTAATTTCTAGAATTGCTTTAAATTGGGACTTTCATAACGGATGCAGCTATCAATTCTCCAAATTAGAAAGTTCACCTGGAAAATTCTTACATCAAATAGGATGTCATGAGACATTCAGGTGTGGAGGTAGCTTTGTCTGTGGTTCAGCGTTGTTGAATACTTTGCACTGAGACTCCCAGGTTGCTTCTCTCATTAAAATGTTATCAAATATGTCGCTATTTGCTATTGGTCTGTTTCCCAACTCGCTTTAGCATATTTGACACTTATACCTCTGCCCCTGAATTATGCAACTGGTAATAGGAGGCTTCAATTGCTTACAAAGCCTGCCAATTCTATTGTGTTAAGAACTGTTTGTGAGACATATTTTTGACTCCACAGGATACTATGGTGATGGCTTGAATGCCATCATTGTATTTGCTGCATGTTTTCTACCGGATAGCAGTCAAACGGATTATACGTATGTCATGGAAAACCTTTTTCTGTGAGTGTGGAAATATTGTAGTAAAACTCTTTCATGTGGTGAAATAGATGATTTTCATTAAGAGACAAGTGCAAAGTTGAAAAGAGACATAAAGCCATGGCAATGTGTTCCTTTGCTGCTTAGTTCTTTTGAGGCAAATAGAAATGTGGTTTGTATAAATAAAATGAAATAAAATAAAATACACTAGAATGGAAAGAAGCCATAGGGAAGTGATTCCGGTTTTGCCATAGTTAAGAGTGAATTGAGCCTTGATATTCAAAGAAAGTTTCACTTGAGCTGCCCCTAACCTTCTATGGCTAAAGTCCTATGAAATTTCATAATACAGATAATCTTCTACTTGTCACAGCAGAGCTCAAAATTTCTGTTGGCAAGCGACAGAGTTGTTAAGTGATTTTGCCCCATTTTATGACCTTTCTTGCCATAATTATTAAGTGAATCACTGTGGGGTTGTTAAATTAATGACACAGTTGTTAAGTGAATCTTGCTCTCCCATTAACTTTGCTTGTCAAAAGGTCGCAAAAGGGGATTACATGACTCTGCCACCATCAGAAATATTAACCAGTTGCCAAGCATCCAAATTTTGATCACGTGACCATGGGATGCTGCAGTGGTTGTCATGTGAACAAAGATCATAAGTCACTTTTTTCAGTGCTGTTGTGACTTTGAACAGTCACTAAATGAATGATAGTAAGTTGAGGATTACATGTAAAACTGTAACTTCTCATTGTGGAAAAATCACATAGGTCAGGAGTTCTGTCTGAATTTCTGGACTATATTCTTACCTTGAATCCTGTCCCAGAAATGCTCCTAAATTCCCTGGCAATGGGGTGAGCACAGACATTTACTTATACTGCAGTTTTAATATCCTGAGGAGTAAAATTAGCATGGGGTTCTTATTTAAATATTTCACACTCCCAAAGGAGTGGCAGTATGACTAGTAGCATGTAGCGCAGGGGTCCCCAACCCCTGATCCGTGGACTGGTACTGGGCTGCGGCATGCCAGCAACTGGTCCACACAAACAAGCAAAGCCCCATTCACGGGATGCAGGCAACACACAAGACGACACACCCCTCCGGTCCATGGAAAAACCTCCCTCCACATAACTGGTCCCTGGTGCCCAAAAGGTTGGGGACCTCTGACTTAGCGTATGGGTGGAATTACACTTTTAATAAAGAACTCCCTCAATTGCCAATTTTGTTTCTGGAAACTGTGTATTTGCTTAAGTACTAAAACACGTTGCAATGTTTCTCATATGGCAACTTTAAGATATGTGGGTTTCAAGTCGCAGAATTCTCCGGCCAGTTAAAGTTAAGATTTTAAAGTTGCTAAGGTTAAAAAAATATTGGCATGGGTTCTTAAAAGGAAAAAAAATGCTTTGTGAAAATATTGCTTTCCCCATTTTTTTTCTTCTCCTTCTTTTTGTTGAGATATGTAATAAGTACCTTGGAGCTCATGGTTGCTGAAGACTATATGATTGTTTACTTAAATGGAGCAACTCCAAGGAGAAGAATGCCAGGATTTGGATGGATGAAAAGATGCTACCAGATGATTGACAGGAGGTTTGTGGCTCACTTATATTTTATAATTATTCATTTTCTTAGTCTGTTGTTTTAAATCCTCTTGCTCTGTTCTTTTTAAATGCAAGCTGTTCCTTGTGAATATGACTGGAGGTCGAGAAATAATCTATTTTAGAATGAATGCCAAAAGTGTGTGAATCGGTGTGTGATAGTGGCTATACCCAATGAACATGTGTCTGTCATGTTTCTCAACCAGTGTATTTCATCCTGAAGACTTAAAATATCTTTCTTTTTAAATGCAGATTAAGGAAGAATTTGAAATCGTTCATCATAGTTCACCCCTCTTGGTTTATAAGGACAATTCTAGCTGTGACACGGCCTTTTATAAGGTCAGACTTTATCACTTTCTGATTTTCTAAAATGCTGAGTTTTTACATGATCAGGAACTGCTTTCATCGTAAGATCAGCAATTGGGGAAGGAAAGAAAGAACTTCTGATTCAGCTTTGCGCTGATGTGGCCCTCTAAAATGATAAATGTTGTTGTTAGCTGCGAAGCCGTGTCCGACTCATCACGACCCCATGGACAACGTTCCTCCAGGCCTTCCTGTCTTCTACCATCTTCTGGAGTCCATTTAAGTTCACGCCTACTGCTTCAGTGACTCCATCCAGCCACCTCATTCTCTGTCGTCCCCTTCTTCTCTTGCCCTCAATCTTTCCCAGCATTAGGCTCTTCTCCACTGAGTTCTTCCTTCTCATTAGGTGGCCAAAGTATTTGAAAAACTGATAAATATATTTGTGTAATTTTACTGTAACATTAACCAAAAGTAAATTTATTGTTTCTTCATAATAATTACATTTTAACTTCTATATATGACATTATCACAGAGTAATTTATGCAGTATTTAATAAGTTAGTGCAGGCAAAATGAAGTCTTGTTCTTTTTCTACACAAGCTAATCAAGTTTTAAAAAATGCTGTCATCCTTCTTTTAAACCACTCATGAGCCCCAAAGAATTACCAGCCCAGAGTTCGATAATCCTGAATTAAGTCATTGATTTAGAGTGTGTGGTAGTGAAAAAATGTTTGCTGGAACACTGTAGTGATAGTGTAAGAACTACATGAACTAAGAGATAAGAAGTCTCGGTCTAGGTCTCACCTAACAAATTAAGTAGGTTACCTTGGATGAAGTTCAAATAAATTATTGTGATATTTGAAGACAGTACAGATAGTCCTTGACTTATGGTCACAGAAGGGACCAGAATTTTTGTTGCTAAGCAAGGCAGTTGTTAGATGGGTCATGCCTGATTTTATGAGCTTTTTACCATAATTGTTAAGCGAATCGTGCAGTCGTTAAACAAATTCAGCTTCCTCCATTGACTTGGCTTGTCAGAAGCTGGCTGGAAAAGCTGCAAATGGCAATCACATGACACCAGGACACTGCAACCCTTGTAAATACATGCTGATTGTCAGTTGCCCAAATTTTGATCATGTTAGGATGCTGCAACTGTTGTAAGTGCAACGATGAGTCATGAGTGACTTTTTCAATGCCACTGTAACCTTGAAAGGTCACTAAACAAATTGTAAGTCAAGGACTACCTGAACTCTGAACATTGTAAAAGTTCCATATCAGTGCTATGTATATAGCTAAGATCAGTCCTGGCCTGTAATTTATCAGCTTGTTAGTTAACATGGAGTTGAATTTTATATATCTATATTGCTTAACCAGTGAATTCTACTTTTTGTGTTTCAGTTCAAAATTCAGTAATAAGATACAATATGTCAACACTTTGGCAGACCTTAATGAGCTAATTCCAATGGAATATGTAAATGTCCCAGAAAGTATTGTCAAGTAAGTGAACAGCATTTGGAGACTACTAATGAGATAAGTTATTTCTATAAAACAAAAGGATTGCTATGTTTAAGGAAATTTAATTTTATCTAAATAATATATTTAGAAAGTACTCAACCTTGTGATTAAAACTGAACAGCACTAGAAATAATTGTTTATCTTGTTTACTTGGTTAAAATTTAAAAACACAATTTAAATTATAGTATGGTTCCTTGTGGTATGAAGAAAGCCAAGCCAAGAAAACAAAAGACGAATGGTTAAAGAAGAGATGATTGAGGGAAGCTAAGAAAGCACCCTTCAGATATCTGAAGGGTGAATCGGTGATCTCGTTCTCAATTACCCCAAAGAGAAAGGCTAGGACCAATTAGTTAAAACTATAAGGAAATAAATTCAGGCTAGATGTTGGGAGAAAATCATGACTGTATCAGCTGTTAACTAGGGAAGAGGTTGTCACACCAAGTGGTGAGTTTTCTTTTACTGGAAGACTCCGAACAGAGGATGGCTAATTGTTTATCAGGATGCTGTAGTAGATCCTGCACTAAGCAGCATTAGGTGGCCTCTTCAGTATCTGTCAACTCTATGATTCTGTTAAAGATCCAAGAATCTATTCCAATGTGTTATTACTTCAGTAATTTATTCATGCCATCTGTTGTGAGTAAAAATCAATTATTTTCCAAGATATTTTTGAGAATTTCACGAGACATTGTAGAATGGGAATATATTTTATTCACAGAAAGTGAAGATGAAATTCTCGAAGCGTTCATTTTCTGAGCACTAATGTTTTAGGAAAGCATCAGTGTTTCTGATTTGGGGACTGTATGCTTTATAAATTATTGTCCCGTCCAAAACTTTCAGGACTTGCTAAGAATGACGGGATATCATTTCAGTGTAACTGGACGGTGCCAAGATGGGAAAAATTCAGAACATTTCATGGTTTTACCAGTTCTTTCAGTGTGCGTAGTAGTTCTCAATGTGAACATGCCAACCCACTAATATCAAAATAAGTCTGGAGCCCAATGGATCATACTATGCATAATGAAGTAGACATTGTAGTTTAAATTTGCATTGATACATGCATATGCATATAGAAGAGCCTCAGTGCTAACTCTAACTTGACATTGGGAATAGTTCCTTGTGATGTGAAGGTGATACATTTCAGATAAATGTGATGTTTGCATATTACTTGACCTTGTATATGTTTGTCCTTCACCCACTTTTATCTTGAAAGGTATGATGAAGAGCGATCCATTCAGAGAAGAGTAAGGTAAAACTCTTGCTCTGCTGCAACCTGTGCTGGTGTTTTTAAATGACTAAGGATATGTGAGGCAGTGGAGGATTTCAGCAGCTGACATTTAAAAAGATCCCATAGCTCTCTGTAATGAATGTCATGCATGAGCTATTGAGATCAGTTGTAAAATTCCTCAATTTGGCCTGTTCCAGATTTAACTTCAATCACCTTGTCAGCTTTGTACAGCATGCGTGCTGCGGACTCCTGCTAGCTTTACAAGACCTCCCTATACATGGACTATATATATAGATAGATAAACAAATGAAATCAAAGTCAGGAACACTTTAGACAAAAATCTTTTGTTGGTGCATAATTTCAAAAGCATGTTCCTTGCTCGATTGAGATTCTGCTTTTCCCTGCTTCTATTTTATGTTCTGCTTGCTTTCCCCCCCTCACCAATAACTTTTACTCATGCAGACTGGATGAAGAGCTGAGGGAGACATCAGCAAAGTAAGACTGAATTCTGATAATAATGATGATACTCCTTTTGCATTCTTAGAAGGGATTAATACTTAAGAAAATTCATATTAATCCTATACAGGACTACACAAAAGTACCACTAAGAATAGTTAATATTACTGCTACGTAATATTACGTAGGAGTAATATTTACTATTCTCAGTAACACTTCTGCAGAGTGCCCTGGGGGATCCTTGGAATTGTAGTTCAGCAATTGTGGTTCAGTCTAACCATAACTGCTAGGTAAAATGTTATTTTAGAACATGGTGCACAATTGATAATCCCTAAAGCTTTGTATGTTCCAAGTTCACTTTCAGTGGCTGCCAGTTTTCAATAACATTAATTCTTAAATAACCTGGAGATATTAAGACTGGATAAGTTGCCATAATACAAATGGTTGAGAGTAAAGGAAGAATCTTACAAATGAATTAAAAACAAACAAGTTTTCTTTAGTTTGAGGCATCTACTTACTGCCTTTATATCACCAAAATCCATAAATCCATGTATCTTTGTTACAAATGAAAATGCAAAGAATATATTCAAAGACATTTACTTGAAAGGGGATTCCATAGTTTGTGGTTAAATTTATTTCTTAATTGAATGTTTTTTCTATCAGCTTTAGAATTTTTCTTTAAAACAGTAATTTTGCTGACTTTTTCTTAGGGTGAAAGTTATTAGCTATTAATTGACTAGTAGAGTTGGATATGACATTTGGCAAATTGGATGATAAAATAGTTCCATTTATATATTCTAAAGCAGTCTAGGCCCCTTTAAGAAAACAAAGAATTTTTTTAGAGAATATAGTTCTACTCATGCCCAGGATTTTACATTATGATGGAGATTTATTTTATGAACAAGAAAGATAGAGAGACCTAGCATTACACAGAACCCTCAGTTTAATGGACTGCTGGGGGAACTGAGTGTTTTTCCAAGTCAAATATTAATTAAATGCTGAATTCGATCTTTCATATATAAAATATATATAATCTATATCTTATAAAAATATAACATATATGCAGCTGTACTTAACGTGAACATAATGTTCAAAATGTACAAACATTGTTGCATCATTCACAACAGTGTTTGTCTGTTACCTGGGGCAAAGTTTCTTGTTGTCAAAAAGTCCAGATTTTATTCATTGCATCCACTAAAGTCCACTGAATTGAGTTTATTAAAATGGGGGTTGACTGTCAGAAAGAATTACTACTGAGTCACTGCAAGCCTAAATAATCTTTTGCTGGACTGGCTGTACCCATGCCAATTGCATGAGCTTTAGCACCCTGAAAAATGCATATTTTGTTACCTTATTATGTGATTATAGTGATAGCTTTGTGGATCGAAGCAGTCATTTCAGAAAGCTTGAATATGCTACTGCTATGTAGTTGAAGTCAAATACGATATTGCAAAGATGCATCTATTTTGAAGGATGCCCCAAAGTAATTTTAGTGATCTGCCTATCTGCTTGAAATCCTAGTACACTTGATGATGACCACAAGCAAGATTTTGATGGGTTGCATCAACAAAGTTGTTCAGTTTCATAATAATGGGTGATGTCAGTGCAACAGCTCAGTCACTGAATTATGGAAAATATCAATATATTTTATATGATACGTTTTCCAGCCAGTATTAAGGATGCAACTGTATTCATATGCCTGTCTTATAGTCTGATCCTATCTATACTTAGAAAGGTAGAAGTCTGTAAGTACATTCAGGATTATCTCTAAGGTACCGGTAATTTTCATAGGGGTAGCATTTCAACAATAAATTCTGAACATGCATTATTTTTGAAACTTCTTGCAGTAATTGATTTCAATATTCCAATTAGCCTGCTGCTTTGAACATCAAAAAAAAAGTCTTGTAGCACTCTGCAGCCTAATTTTTTTTTCTGGCAAGCATTTCTAATGACTATTGGGGAGACATTCCTTAATGAACACTGATGACTTATGAAGACATCATAATATATATGATAAAATTTGGTTGTGAAAATGAGTTTGTTCTGCCTTTAAAGTAAATATTTAAAAATATCTATTCCTGACAAACAAGAATATATTTATTATTTTTATTTTCCCTTGCCTTCAGAGCAAGCTGTCTTTCAAATGAGCCTGAAATAACTTCAGTCCAACAGGAGTAAGAATTTCATAAACAAGCCATTGTCTATGAGTATTATTCATAATAATATTATCCAAGAGACATTGAAGAACTGGGTAAACTCCAGGTAGTCTCCTTGAAATCTAAATACTTACATGGGACTTTTTAAACCAGCAAGTCAAGTTAAATTTTAGACAAAGTTAGATAACAACTGCTACCACGTTATTATAAACATCTAGTAATATATGATATAACCCTATTATTGGGCTACTGAACTATATGTTAATACCTTCACCTTATTTAGTTAGTAATTTAAGACAATGGATATACCGGTAATTTGCAACTTTGCTTTAGTGGAACAACCTTTTTACTATATCTTTCTGGAGTCTACCCAATCTTCTTTTTTGTTTGTCCTCTCACCTTTTTTATATTCATTGCAAAAATTTTCACGGAGTTGCATTTTTATTTGCCTTTGTGCTTTGAATAGCAAATAGTACAGGTTGTCCTGAACTTAAAACCACAATTGTGAGATCCCATTGCTAAGCAAGGCGGCTGGTAAGTGATTTGCCCCTAATTATCAATCTTTTCTGCCACAGTTGTTAAACAAATTACTGCAGTTGTTAAGAGAGTCTGGCTTCTCCCATTGACTTTGCTTGTCAGAAGCCAGCTGGGAAAGGCAGAAATGATCCTTAGGACACTGCAACCCTCTTAAATACATGCTGGTTGCCAAGTACCTGAATTTGATCATGTGATTGTGGGGGATGGGTTTGCAATGCTAGTAAATGTTAGAATCGGTCATAAATGTTGCCGATGCCGTTGTAATTTTGAACAGGTGCTGAACTAATGATTTTAAGTCGAGGACTACCTGTACATAAACCCTTTTATATAAAAAAGCAGAAGTGTTCTGCATGTGTTGAATATCATTTTATAGTTTATGAAAGCATGATGTTAGAAGAAATATACATTATCCATTAGTGTTTATTCATTAAAGAAAACAAATGGATGTGTTACATCTGGTAGTAGTTATTTATTATTTTGCAAATTGTTAAAAAAAATTGGATTGTCTTGTATTTAATATAATTAAATACAAAGAATCATACTTATTTATAATTAGACTTAAGCATGATACATTAAGTGCTATTGTTTTCAGTTACTCTTTTCTACTGGTAAATTTTGAATTCAGCCCTATTTTGCAAAGGAACTAAGAGGTATCCAGGATCAAGTCCAGCGTTGGTTGGTCATGAAAGTTAATTATGACAATACCTTCATTAATATCTTGATTGGGCCTATAAATTATAAAAAGCTTGAAAGACTATAATTATAGAATATCCTTTTAATTTTTGATGAAGTTGCTTTTCTTTTATTGAGTTGAAAATGGGACCTTCAAATAAAAGAGGATCAAAATGTGCTGACTATTATTGGTAATAATTTTTTCCTTACAAGTTATGGTATTGCATAGCATTATACTTTGGATTAATCCATGAATAAAAATGCAATAATGGTAACTACTACTAGACTAGAGGAAGAAAGCTGTTTTATAAATGTTTGCTCCACAGTGTGTCATTCCATGTCCCTGTGTATAATATAAATGGGGAATGGGGTAGGACAGGTATTGAGTTACAAAGAAACACTCAAGTTTCAGTTGATTTTGTACCTCAGAAACAGGAAGATTCTTAGATCATATTGGGCTGGGCATAAAGCCAGTTCTGTATGGAAGAGAAATAAGAGTGATGGGATTCTTGTTAGAATTATGAACTACAGGCTTTTTGGATTTGATTGATAGTTTCTATCGGTGCCCTAGAGTTAAGCTAGTTAATGCAAGTCTTGCCCTCTGTGCTAGACCCACAAAACCTCTGCTCCCCAAAGCCCTGGGTGTGATTCTAAATATTCAGTTACCTCAAATTTCTGCAAAAACATAATTATAATGAGATAAAATGTTAATATAGTTAAATACAAAAGAATACATGTACATGAATTAAATTTTCATTACATGTAATTATGTCAGATTCAGTTTTTCTCCCAGCCTTCCTTCCCTTCTTTGGTTTATTGTTGACCACTTTTTGGAATGCAATCTTCTGAACAAAGGTGACTTTTCCTTGGTTCAGAATATGTTACCTAACCCTTCTTTATGCAAATAAGAAAGAATAATAAGATGACTGTAAGATGCAAATAAAATTCAGGTCTGCCTTGCTTATTTTTCCATTCTTATTGTGCCTGTGGATAGCAAGACTTATTTAGGATGACATGGTCCTTCCTAGGTAAGATGGGCCAGGGAAATAGTTGCTGTAAGGACTTTTCCAGGCATCTATAACAATAACAATAATAACAATAACAATAATAGAGTTGGAAGGAACCTTTGAGTCCAGGGGTCCCGAACTCCCAGTCCATGGATCGGTACCGGGCCGCGGCATGCCAGCAACCAGTCCTCACAAACAAGCAAAGGCCCATCCATAGGATGCAGGCAGCACACCAATCCACGCATTCTCCGGTCCATGGAAAAACCTTTCTCCATGGAACTGGTCCCTGGTGCCCAAAAGGTTGGGGACCTATGTTCTAGTCCAACCCCCTGCTCAGGCAGGAAACCCTATACCATTTCAAACAAATGGTTGTCCAGTCTCTTCTTAAAAACTTCCAGTGTTGGAGCATTTACAACTTCTGGAGGCAGGTTGTTCCACTGATTAATTGTTCTAACTGTCAGGATGTTTCTCCTTAGTTCTAGGTTGCTTCTCTCTTTGGTTAGCTTCCATCCACTGCTTCTTGTCCTGCCTTCAGGTACTTCGGAGAATAGCTTGGCCTTGACTCCCTCTTCTCCTTGAGATATTGGAACATTGCTATCATGTCCCCCCTCGTCCTTCTCTTCATTAAACTAGATATACCCAATTCCAGCAACCGTTCTTTATATGTTTTAGCCTCCAGTCCCTTAATCATCTTTGTTGCTCTTCTCTGTACTCTTTCTAGAGTCTCAACATCTTTTGTACATCATGGTGACCAAAACTGGATGCAGTATTCCAGGTGTGGCCTTACCAAGGCATTGTAAAGTGGCATTAACACTTCATGTGATCTTGATTCGATCCCTCTGTTATGCCTAGCACTGTGTTGGCTCTTTTGGCAGCTGCAGCACACTGCTGGCTCACAGAGATCTCACAGTTATTGCTATTGAGAAAGGTACCACCTATACTATACCTGTCCATTTGTTTTTTCTTGCCTAAATGTAGAACCTTACTTTTTTCACCACTGAATTTTATTTTGTTAGATAGCACCCAGTGTTAGTCTGTCCAGATCCTCCTGTATCTTAAGCCTATCTTCTGGAGTGCTGGCTATTCCTGCCAGCTTGGTGTCATCTGCAAATTTGATGAGTTCCCCATCTATCCCCTCCTCCAAATCATTGATGAAGATGTTGAAGAGCACTGGGCCCAGAACAGAGCCCTGGGGCACCCCACTACACACTTCCCTCCATGTAGATGCAGTTCCATTGAGGACCACCCACTGAGTATGGCCGGTCAGCCAGCCTATTTGAAAATGATCGCTTGGGACTGCTTGAATTGGACTTTGGCTAGCAGATCCTCTGGAATTGGTTGAGATACAATCTTGCTTGACTATATGGGAAGAATAGAAAAGCATATGTGTAGCTTAGGGTTGAACAGTGAATTCTTGATTCTCTCTGAGCTTGGTTATTTTCTTACACATGTTTCATTAGCTGAGTAGGTAACATCATCAGTATTAGTGAGTGTGGGGTTTTGGTCTTTCTGTTTGTGTGTGGGGTTTGGGTCTCTTTTGAATGGTGTGTAAATATGATCATCAATAGACACATAGAGATAAACTATATTTACATACCATTCAAAAGGGACAAAAAATGCTAACAAAAAGACCAAAGACCATTCTCTCTGATAGCCAATACCTCAATAAGCACCAGACAAACAATCAAGCAGAGAACCACCAAGGACAAAAATACACCTCTAGTTGGTGTACACCTCTATAGTTGGTGGAGCAAACTATTGTATATAAACAGGAAGCAAAAGTCAGGTAATGAAATGTCTGCAAGCAAACAACCAAGCTCAGAGAGCCCCAAGGCTTCCACAGTACACGGGAAGAGTTGAGGTGCTCAGTCCTGAGAAAATTGTGGTTCCAACAGGACTTTTGTCTTTAGTTACCTATCTCACCTGGTTTGTTATGACCTCCTGGGAGATGACATGTGTGGTTGGATCCATGTGGTGGTGAATGCTTCTTTAAGAAAGGGACAGTTCCATCTATTTCAAAAGAAACAGTTTCATTCCATCTCTAAGATGCCATCACTAGATTCAACAGGGCTGGACAATTTTGAGTTTTACAACTTTCTCTTCTTTGTAGCCAGGTTTCAGGTCAGGTTATACTACTGACGTGGCATGGATTGTTAATTGTGGATAACCTGGCAGGCTTAATTCTGGCAGGCCCAGGATATGGGTAGTGCATCTGCCCTGATCCTTCTTGACCTCTTAGCAGCTTTCAATACCATTGATTGGAATATCCTTCTGGATCTGCTTAGGAGGTTGGGAGTGAGAGTCACTGGTTTTCCTTCCTTCAAGGTCAGTTCCTGTCACTGTTGGTGAAGGAAGAGAGGTCCAGCCCTAGACCTCCACATTGCAGAGTGCCTCAGAACTCGACTCTCTCCCCATTCCTGTTTAATATTTACCTGTAGCTGGGAAACATCATTCATTGGCACGAGGCTAAGTACCACCAGTATGTTGATAATACTCAGCTGTACATGTTTTACACTGTGCTGCCCAAATGAAGCTGCCAAGGCTGTTTCCCATTCCCTGGAAATTGTGGGATCTGGATCGGGAAGAGTAGGCTCCAGATGAATCCTAGCAAGACCAAGTGGCCATGAGTTTTAGGGTCCCCAGACCAGAGGTTTTCCAATTCTGTCTGCGGAAGTGTTTGCACTTCATCAGAGCCGGTGCACAATTTAGGAGTTTTTCTGGTCTTGGTCTTACTTCTCAAGGTGTAAGTGTAGCAGTGCACAAATGCATCGTATGGGCCATTTACGCCCATTCCTAGAAAGAGGCTTTGCTCATGGTCACTCATACTTTAGTCATATTTTTTTTGGACCATTACAATGCAGTCTACATGGGGCTGCTCTTTAAGACCATTCAGAAGCTGTAGCTGGTCCAGAATGCAGTGAGGCAGGATAGTGTTTGGGCCATACCCACACAACGCTACTGCTTAACACAGCAGTCCCCAACCTTTGGGGCACCAGGGACCAGTTCTGTGGAAAACAATTTTTCCATGGACTGTGTTTGTGTGTATGTGTTTTGCACCCTACCTAGATCCCAGGCATGCACAGATGATGCTTCATTTGCTTGCAAGGCCCGTTTCCTAAAGGGCTGTGGACTGGTACCAGTCCGTGGCCCAGGGGTTGGGGACCCCTGGCTTAACAATCTGCACTACCTCCCAGTATATTTCTGCTACAATTTAAGGAGCTCTAGTGGTCATCTATAAACTCTACATGACACAGGGTAAACGTTCAAGTGATATTTGAGATGGCTCAGCTTTTATCATGTGTAATGTCTGGGCCTGGGCAGTAACCAGATAGGATGTCACTAGAGCTAGCTCTATGTGTATTCTGCCCTTTGCTCCTTAGAGGAAGTCCAGGATACATATGTAACAACAATCCATTGTACTGACTCTTTCCCTTTTCTTTTTCAAAAGCATCAACATGACCATGAAAAGTTCTTAACTTCCATGGAAGTTGGAGAAGAAAACGTTCCTCTGTTTGATATGCCTGAGTCTTGAAGATGGGGACAGTTTTGGCTTCTCATCTGAACACGATCCTCTCTAGGATCTCCTTGTGCACAAATCTCTTTTATTTTCCTTAAAGCCTGTCTGTGCAGGAAAGACTCCTGGTAGAGTTAACCTTGGTTCTCTGACCACTTAGTGTTATTCAGAGCACTCTGAAATTAACAGGAGGTGGCTGCTACTGCCAGAATAGTAGCAGGATGCAGGTAATGACTCTGTGTAATATTATATCAGGAGTAGATTTACAATAAGGAAAATTATGCATTTTTGAATTCCAAATTATTTTGCCATTAATGTGCCTCACCTGTGATTTCATAGTGTGGTTCGATCTCTTTTGTCTTCTACATATTTATGTATTAAAGCAGGGGTCTTCAAACCTGGCTCTTTTATGACTTGTGGACTTCAATTCCCAGAATTCCTCAGCCAGGCACGCTGGCTGAGGAATTCTGGGAGTTGAATTCCACAAGTCATAAAAGGGCCAAGTTTGAAGACCCCTGTATTAAAGGCTAAAGATCTTAGCTTCCATGCAACAATGCTGTCCCTTCCTTCCTTCCATTTGGGCTGCAAAAGCAGCAGTCAGATGGGTGCAGGAAAGAGAACTAACGTGATGCTGCCATCTGGTGGATGCCGGTCCTACCTAGGCTGGGGTCTTGGAGCATTTCAAAGGAGCTCTGAATTGCATATTATAAGAAAATATATAGGATCCTCTCTTCACACACCATTCATTGGTTGTGGAACTGCCAGCATCTTTTAAGATATGAGTCAATATTTTCTGGACTCTGCAGTTTTCTTGAAACCAGGACAAAGACAAACTCATGTTTTACACAGCTTGTGTCTCTTTTTTTTCTGGCTTTGTTCTTGTTTCACCTTGTTTCTCTAAAGCTGGTAAGTTCTGGGTCAGCATCTGCTTTCCCATAATTAAGATAGCAAAGGAATGCAAGTAAATGTATTAGTAAGCCGGGCAGTTCTAATCCTTCTAGTTAGTTTCATAGTCCCTGTAAAATAACAACAATAATAGAAAACCCTGCTGGGCTTCGTTTTTCCTGTTGAAGAAAAGTGAACTCGTTGAACTTTTGCTTCTTCCTGTTCCTGGTCTTATTTCTTCATTCCCACCCACCACAAAAAAGTTAGAGTCCAGTCTACAATGATGGTTTGAACCACCATACTATCCTTCGAAGATCACCAGAGGAAGATATTTTTTAAAATAGAAAAAAAGCTATGCGTGATTTCTACCCGTAACAACTTTTTTTGGGGAGGGACAAATGGCTAGCTATGCAAAAAAACAACGGAAAAACCCCAACAATAACTGACTCCTGATGGCCTGGCTGTCCTCAGTATTTTGAAGCTGGCAGAAGGGAAGATAATCAAACGTTTGGCTTCAAACTGGGTTATGAGAGATTGTGAAGTGGAAAAAGGTTGCTTGTTATGGAAGTGCCCCGAGATTATTTATTTCTTGGCTCTTTTAATATATAAATGCCAGAGTATTTCTTCAAAAAAGGGAAACCTCAATTTTCAGTGAGATACTAATGTTATTTGGAGCCCTCACAGATGTTGATTTGGCACTGTTAACTGCAGTTGCCCTGTTTTGGCCCCTGTAAATTTTGTGCTTTTTTTCACTGTTTAAATTGCAAATGAGGACCATTCCTAATTTTAAAAAATTCTTAATTATGTAGAAGCATTCATGAAAAAAACAAAAGTTCAAGAAGTTCTCCCATAGCCTAATACGTACGTACATATGGTGAGAGGGATGACTACATATGAGAACATATATGGATAGCAATAAAACATGGATTAAGTAAAGCTAAGACACATGATAAAATGATAGGATAATATTCTGAAACATTGGCACCATACAAAGTAAAACATAGTTTGATTCCTATACTGGTATTAATATTCACAGCTATCATAGCATCAAATCAACATTTACTGCTAATTATTGTATCTAACAGTCATAGAATAGCATTCCTATATTAAGGAGAAAGCTTACACATTTTGAAAAATGCTAGTTAATTTCAAAGCATGGTGACCAAGGAATCATTTGATGGATTGGAACTTATTGTTAGGAATTAATAGCATATTAAGTTATTTAATAAGCATATTTATTTAATCAAATCTTGCAGTAACAACAAGCATAACTTGTTCATAAGAATATATTATAATAAGCTTAAAAATCATACAGTGCTATCATCTTGTTGTAGCAACATAGCTTTCCATAGATTTAGGTATACACAATGGCATATAAGGTCATTAATATTATTATTATTAATCATTAATAATCATGCTGAATAGAAGTGACCTAGAGCGTCTATGTTTGCAGTTTTCTCCATTGATATACCATTCAGAATATATTGTTCATCTCCTGGGAAAACTACCATATACATCATAAAGAAGCAGGAAGCCAGCATATAAACCATGAATGTTTGAGCAGGGGGAAAGGCTTGCCTCCATTTTAATAAATGGAATCTTATTTTAGAATTTTATTTTGCCATTTATGAAATTGTAACAAATATACAAATTAGCTAATTAATTCATTAATTTACTAATTTGTCTTACCTTACTTTATGTTTTGTGCTTCTAATCCAGGGGTCTTCAAACTTGGCCCTTTTATGACTTGTGGACTTCAACGCCCAGAATTCCTCAGCCAGGCACAAGTCATAAAAGGGCCAAGTTTGAAGACTCCTGTTCTAATCATATCATGTGTATTTACTCTGAATATCTCTCAGAACTTCTTTTATTATTTATATCAAACTTTTGACAATAAAGGTTTATTATTTATTTATATATCAAATTTGGAGACTACCCATTTCACAGAGCAAGTTATAGTTTTTAAAACATAAGTTTAAATCTTTAAACTAAATTTTTAGACTTTAAAATAACATTAGAATGTTAAAATTGTATTCCTTGGAAAAAGCATTGGTTTAAACCACACTTGCATCTTAATCTCATCTTACAAAAAAATGTGATTATGTAATTATGTTATGAATCACATCATAATGCAAGCACATTATTGTTCTGTTTCCTATTCTGTCTTCTTAAATTCTTATTATTTTTTAAAAGAAAAAAGCAAGCAAGGAGAAAAGAAAAAAAATGATACAAAATATCATATTTATATGTGGACAAAAGATATTACCAGGATTGTACAATTAGTGATTAATATATCTGTATTACTCTGTATTTTAAATCATTCCAAGTCCTTGGAAAATAGGGTGATATGAACACTTATATAAATAGAATAAAAAACATAATTTACACAAAACCATCATGGCATGTATCTCATCACTTGCTGCCTCTTGCCATTCCTTCCGATGCCTATATTCCTTGACACCATACAAATCATGTTATCAGCTTTCGGCAATGGCTTTCTATTCAGTTTAGGATCTATGTCTTGCTTATCATTTGTTTTTAATTTCTGCTTAGTATTTTAACTCCTGGACTGAAGTTTTTAAATGTTTGTTTTCTTAAATCCTGCCTTCTAATTTTTATGTTAGCATATTTCTTTATTTTCATTTTTTGTGTTCATGTTGTTGCTTAAGCTAAGCTTGAATTTCCATTTAAAGTTTTGTGTGCAACCAAGGCGATAAAGTGAGGAGCAGCCATCAATTCATAGGCTGGAGTGGCTTTCAGCGGGGCACCTGAGATTTTACAGTTATTAAGAGTTGAGTTGTTTTTATCTTGGTCACCAGAAAGCCTACTTCTATTTATTTAGTAAGTCCCATAAGTCTTTAAGTCTTTATTGATTAGCACTTGGGCCATATCGAAGTGTAAAGTTCCAGCAACAAATTGTTACTAAAATTTGATATAAGCAATTTAAAATGGAATTTGATAAAATACAATTTAAAATGGAATTAGATAAAATACAATTTAAAATGGAATTAGAATGAAATATGATTTAAAATGGAATGGTAATAAAATACTATCTAAAATGAAATTGTAATAGTCTATCAGTCTGCATTTCATTAACTTTGCACCAGTAGTTATAAGCTCTAATTTTAGATAATGCATGAATTGTATGAATTCCCAATTCAGCTCTAACTGCTGCAGCAGATGTTCTTGGATCTACACCCAAAATACATCTCAAACGCTGGGACTGTGTTTGTTCTAGGACTGTGGTTGAGTAAAGACTCCAAATTTCTGCTCCGTACAAGAACATTGTGGTAACCTTAGCCTTAGAAACCTTGATTAATGGGGCTAGGGACCCTGGGTAACTATGGTTCTTTAGTTTGAGCAGTAAATTCAAACAGGCTTTTGCTCTAAATGTATTCCATTGATGATGGCAGGCCCAAGATCCAGTCTTGGAAAAAGTTATGCCCAAATATACAAAGGTGTTATAACCTGTTCAATTGGTTCACCATCTAATTGCCACTTATGTCTCTGATGGTTTTTTCCAAACACCATTATTTTTTATTTAGATTTGCTAAAGATTAGGGAGTTATCCTGGCAATAAGAGCTGAATCTTCTTAATAGCCTACGTAATCCTACTTGTGAGTATGATAATAAAATCATATCATCAGCATAAAGCAAGCTGTCAAAGTAAGTATTTAGGATCATCGGCATGTGTACCATGGTATCCTTCATTAACCCTGGCAAGTCATTGATGTATAAATTAAATAATAATGGGGCCAGGATACATCCTTGCCTTATCCCTTTATTTGTGGAAATCCTGTTAGTCAGGGCCCCATTAACCCTATACCGCATCCTCAAACAGGTACTTGTGTAAAGGGCTTTAATCAAAGCCAGGAGTCTGGGTTCTATTTTAAGAGATGTCAATTTACTCCATAGTACTTTTCTATTTACCATATCAAATGCTGCTGTAAGGTCTATGAAAGCAGCAAACAGGGGTCTCCTCTTATAGGCATATTTGGCAATTAGATGGTTGAAGACAAAGCAGTTATCAATAGTAGATCTGTTTTGTCTAAAACCTGCTTGTTCTTCTGTGACGATGTTGTTTTCCTCTACCCAGATTTCAATTCTGTTCAAAAGGTACCTAGCATATATTTTTGCTACAATGTCAATCAGGCTGATGGGTCTGTAATTACTAGGATCCTTTTTATTCCCTTTTTTATATATGGGGACAACTATTGCCATCTTCCACCCATCTGGTATATGGCGGGTGTTATTTATGTGCGTAAAAAGACCTGCTAATACAGGGCCCCACCAAAGTTAACAAATATTAAGATTTGTATTTTAAATCGCATTCCTGTTTTGAATCCACAACATGGATCTCGATAGATGTTTAGATATCACCACCCACAACAAGAGAGGGTCAATTACATAGATGTTATTGCAAAGGCAGTTTATTCATCCATAAGTATTGCTAAAATGTTTTTGCTAAGAAACAAGCATTTTGAAGGGTGGAGTTATTTGCAGTATTGCCACGAGAGCTGTCCCTGAACAATATATCTTGTTACATACTGTATTAATAGTGTATAATCAAAAACAGTCCTGTAATTAATACTTCAATTATCATTAAAGCCAAAATGCATCCCCTGAGGGCTACTTGAGTCCTACTCAAGACTATTTGGAAAACTGCAATTATCTTGCAAATCAACATGCCTTTACAAAGTTTACAATCAGCTTTGCATTGTTTCTCAACTCTGTTTTAATTCAGAACCGATGGCAACTGAATGTGGGAGGATGATGACAGAGTCAAATCCCCTTCACTACCACTTATGAATAGATATTGTTTACTCTTCTCATTCTGTCATCTCCTGGGACCACAGTGAATCCATGGAAAGGGCCAGCTTGCATTGGCTTGAATAAAATAAGTAGTGTTATAATCAAAGGGGGTTATATGGCTGGAGAAGGAACTGATGTATCTTCAAGTAAATCATCCTAAGAAAATATATGTGCTTTGGTGTCAATTTTGAGCTCTCCTCTGCTTTTATATATAGGTTAAATATCCCAAAGCTGTATTTTAGGTTATAAAATCAGCTGCATTTTGTTGTCTACTATAATACCATCTTTGATCAGTTGAACAAATGGCTCTGAGAATGCAGTCTGTGATGAATTCTTACATTTATATTGCTAGTTCATTTTGAGAGAAGCTCTGTATAAAAATTTAAACAGGCCATATTTATGGAATTTACAAATAGTCCTTAACTTACAACAGACATTAGTGATTTTTCAGTTACAACAGAACTCTAAAGTTTGAAGTTCTGACATCTAAGCCTTCCCCCAGAGTCATGTGAACTCAGTTTGGGCAAGTGGCAACTGGCCTTTATTTAAGGCCATTTGCAGCCTCCTGAAGTCACATGAATGTAATTTACAACTTTTTTTCCCCCTGGGAAATGTCAGTTATTTTTGGTTTCTGGCAAAAAATGACCCGTAGTGAAAAATGGGTTTGGTAATAACCACCACAAAAAAAGTAATAAAATTAAATGTTCTTACATGATGACCTGCTTTACGACTGTCACAATGTACAATTGAAATTGCAGACTTAATTATGGTTGAAAGTTGAAGACTACCTATAAATACAAAAAAAATGTTCTCTCAAACCACAATTAGCATAGCATTGTGCATTTTATCTAACCAGTTTTAGTGGAATAATAGTTTCAAATTTTATGTTATCCTTTGGCTTTGAGATTAATTAATAGGGGGGAACAGCTTCCTCTGCACTTATCTCTGCATCGTAAGTTTAGTTTAACTGGCAGTTCTTAGTGATCAACATTAGCTGCTGAAATTTTGAATTTGAGATTTAATGATTAGAATGGTATGGGATTATAGAAATAATGTACATTATTGTGAACTTTAGCATAAGAGTTTGATGTATTTTATCTATCTCGGTACCAAAGAAAGTTGGAAGTCATTCTTTTTCTATTCTTTTTCTTTTTGCTCTTTTGTCTTGCTTTTTTCTTGACTTTTCTTTTTTCAATTCTTTTCCTTTTTGCTCATTTGTCTTCTTGGTTGTTATTGTTGTTGGGAAATTTAGTAAAGTTATATGTATGTGTGTGTGAAATAAACACCACACGACCACATGTGCATACAAGATGTACATACTTCTACTGTACACCCACAAAAGAGAACTTTCCATAGCTTCAAAATAGAAATGATTTTGAGCAATATATCTTAAGGTTTTTATGGTTTGATCCTGTGCATCTTGTCTCTAGAGCAAATCCCACTGACTTCAGCATATTTATTGCCTATTAAGCAGTGATGGGATTCAGCTGGTTTGCACCACTTTGGCAGAACTGGTAGCTAATTTTTTGTTTCCCAGGCCCAAAATGGACTTCTGGAAGAGGCATTCACACAGAGAACCAGTTGTTCACGTATTTGAATCACACCATTGCTACTAAGTGTACTTAGATCTACAACTTTATGATCCATCTATGGTTAAGTTACATGCATCTAAGCTCATGTTTTTAAACCACTTATGCATACCTAATTTCATGTGATCAGCTATAAATTATTGATGTTTTCTGCAAAAAAAAACCCACAACAATTTCCCCTCATAAATCAGTCCAATTCACTGTCAAATTTTGATGGTTAAAAAGATATGCACAATAAATGCCTTGTTAAAAATGTAATAGACTATCAACTATCATTGTGTATGCATGTTAACTAATACATATTTTAACATTTCTATTGAAATGTATAGATCTAATAATGAAAGCAAATTATTCTAGGTCTAATATTCTAGGAAAAATCAACAAAAAATTATCTCCTTTTTTAAAAAAAGAAATAAAAGTTGTATATTCATTATGGTAGACATAGAGGTAATCTCTTTTAAAAAACCCTTCTCTCATGGTTTAACTAAAGAAAAAATAATCCCCTTCTCACATTAACTGCAATCACAAATTTGTGTGGTTGGTTCGCTGTTGACTAGTGGCCACAGAATGTTGTGATGATTTAACTATGAGACAAGATCTATCCAAAATTAAGAACTTTAAAGACCCACAGATTTTAGAGAAAGTGATTAAAACATATTATCAGCACATCAATCTTCAGTGCAGGCTGGAGGATCCATGCTGATTATTCAAACATACATATCCAAAGCTCTGCTGACTATCATGGAGAGGGGACTTAGGGAGGAGAGGACTCAGAGGGGGTTTAGGATCCCACAAAACCTTCAGATATACTGAAATGTTTCTGATTTCCTGATCCTTGACTTCACCAAGTGTCAGTTCTTCCCTTCTGCAGCATATCTGGGCCTTCACAAACAACAGGGAGTGAAAAATCACAAAGCTATGAGCTCCTCAAACAATTCCAGGGAGTATAGCACTTACTGT
This sequence comes from Vipera berus, assembly GCF_964194415.1. NCBI lineage: Eukaryota > Metazoa > Chordata > Lepidosauria > Squamata > Viperidae > Vipera > Vipera berus. Next base: position 68,393,254 of record NC_138203.1, read on the forward strand.
AACTCAGTTGGGTTTATGCTTTTGGTTGGATTAGCTTTATTTTGTATATATCATGATTATTTTTATAAATAAGTTTATTCCTTGATAAGATTAAAAATGCGAATCCCAGGCATGTTAAAATTAACAAACTAAACGAACACTTGGATAGAATAAGAAAAACTAAAACAGTTTTTATTGCTAAAAGATCAAGCTTTCGTTGGCTAACTGCCAACGTCATCAGGATGGAACGCTGGGGTGGGGAGATCGATCTGTTTGTTGAGGTCGGCCGTATTTCTTTGAGTTGTCACGCATCCGTTTTTGGGGGATGTAGTTGTCTCTGGGTATCTGTTGTTAAAAGGGAATTGCTGATAGTTCCATGTGTTGTAGCCATAGCTCTAGTCATTGCCCGTGTTCCCATACCAGAGGTCCTAAATGGTTGTTGCTCTTCTTCCCTGTGTTCTACATTGCAGGATGGTTGTGTGTTGGTGCAATCTTGATTTTGATACAATGAGGCACTCTGTGAATGCTTGCGCTGTTTGTCTTCATATCGCGCACATCGTTCCTCTTCCCAATTCCTTAGTGCCTGGTATGCACTATATAAATAAGTTTATATGCTGTGCAAGGAAGGAATCTCTGAAGGGAATATTTTGCTATGATGCTATCATTGGTAATAAAATAGAATCTGGAAAGACTCTAAAGCATTATTTTGTTCACTCTGCTAATTACGTTATATAGATTAAACAATACAATATGTAATTTCAGTAGATGTACAGTATGAATGTATGATTCAATAATAAAATGGATTCAAATCCAATTAAAAAAAATATCAATTCAAGGCCAAACCAATTTCAACTGAAATTCTCACAAGTAAATCTTACTGCTAAGTTTGTAAGCCGCCCTGAGTCTTCGGAGAAGGGCGGGATATAAATGAAATTAAAATAAAATAAAAATTATGTATTTCTTTGCACAGACTTTCATCTGTGCAGTCCAGTCCAACGCTTTTGTCCCAGCTCCTGTGGCATCCTTCATGTCTTAAGGCCAACCATCTGTAGTAAAGAGCTCAAAATCACATGGAGAGGTGTCACAGATAGAAATAATAATAATAATAATTTTATTTGTATACCGCCCTTCTCCCAAAGGACTCAGGGCGGTGAACAGGGCAATAAATACTAATACAAGAATGCAAAAATTAAGAAAAAAATTAAACAAAGTGCCCAATACCTTAAAACAATAAGTTAAAATACATTAAAAACAGTAATAAAACCCCAAAACCCATCAGGCCAGGCCGGCTTGTTCAAACAAGTAAGTCTTAAGATCCCATCGGAAGGAGCGAAGGTCGGGCGCCATTCTTCAGTGCAAAAAGTCATTGTATTCAATAAATGTGAGGTAGATATACGTGGAACTAGTGAGCACGCCTGCAGACACACACACACACACACACACACACACACACACACACACACACAGAGAGAGAGAGAGAGAGAGAGAGAGAGAGAGAGAGAGAGAGAGAGAGAGAGAGAGTTGGTTCTTCTCTTCATATGTAGAATCTATTTACAAACGCCTGAGGAAATCTAGTTGTCAGCAATAGCTGAGCTGCAGGAAGGCTGGTGTTTGATAAAAGAATTGGACTGAACTGCAGAGGAAGTTGTGGGCTTCCTGCACCAAACAACAGGCTGGGCCCTTTCCAATTCTGGAATTTCACACATTTGACCATGGCATATTGAAAGCCTTTCTCCAGAACTAAACTCTAAACTATGCATAATAGTGCTGCTTACCTGAGTGGGCCAATTTTTATGGCTACCTCTGATCAAACCCCAATGGTTCTAGCAGTGGTACCACACTGGCACAAGAGAGATCCATGTGAGTCAGCTAATCTGCCAGTCTAAAGTTTTCCATACATTGTGGTATGGAGATACACTAAATCAGGCATGTTAAACAGCCGGCCCACGAGCTGGATGCATCACACCAAAACTGCACCCACCCTATTGGGGGAAAAAGTCGTGATAAGTCATGCGACATCATGTGACATCATGACTTTGACATGCCTGCACTAAATCATGTTGACTTTGTAGTGTTCCCATTAGTAACATGAAGAACATTTCATTAGAATGATTAGCTAACAGACATGCTGATACAGTGTTCTTGATTAAAAATATGAAATTTTTAATTAGCTACTGCTAATTAATTAGCTACTGCTAAGTTTGTAAGCCGCCCTGAGTCTTCGGAGAAGGGCGGGATATAAATGGAATTAAAATAAATAAAATAAATTAGTTATCATTGCTTATGAGTATTATTTTCAATTTCCTGGTACTGCCTCATGCCCTAGAGCAGGGGTGTCAAACTGCCGGCCCACGGGCCAGACGCGTCATGCAGAAGCTGCACCCACCTCATTGCTGGCAATGGCAAAACCATCCCAATACGTTGCGTGATGTCACGTGATGTCACAAGTTTGACATGTCTGCCCTAGAGCAGGGCTTTTCAACCTTTTCACCCATTGTACCACTCTTAGGATATGGCAACATCTGAGTACCACCAGTCACCTAGCAAGGTGTCAAAAACTTGATGACCAAAAAAGAAAAGAAAAAAGTGATGAAGTACAGGTAGTCCTCGACTTACAACAGTTCGCTTAGTGACTGTTCAAAGTTACAATGGCACTGAAAAAAGTGCCCCCCAAGCCACAGCCGAGCAAGACACCTGCCCGCCCGCCCGGCGGTGCTCTTCCTCCTGTCCGAGGTTTTAATTGTTGTGAGCGTTTCAGTTGAGGATTGACAGTGGGGGTGGGGTGGGAGTGTTTGGTTTTTATCTTCCCCCCCCCTCTGCTGGATGGTTGCAGCAGGTTTTGGTCACTTTACATGACCCTGGGACAGTGTGACCATCATAAATATGAATCAATTGCCAAGCATCTGAATGTAAATCACAAGACCCTGGAGATGCTGCAACATTCCAGCTGATCGGCACTTCTTCTGGGCTCAGCAGAAGCACCAGGATCAGTGCCGAGCTCCAGCTGGAGCCTGGCACTGATCCTGGTGCTTCTGCTGAGCCCTGACAGCCCTGCAGCTCCAGCCATCTCTCACTCAGGCTTGTGTGGTGCTGCCATTCCCCTCCCCCACTACTGCTTTTCTAGGATGGTCGCGTACCACCTGCCAGGTGCCAATGTACCACAGCCCTGCCCTAGAGGATATCCTAGTGTCTCCCATTCAAGTATTACCCTGGAGTGACCCTGTTTACCTTTCAAGATCAAGCAGAGTTGACCATAGCGCCATCTATCTGGTTGCTATGTACCAGTAATGACATGTAATTGTATAGGAGTATTGGGTAGTAAATTATAATTGCTGCTTCTGTTTCAGTTTCCGTTATAATTTTCTTTAACCTTACTTTTTTCCCCTCCTTTTGGCTTTTGAGACTGTTTTTTGCAACTAGAAATGCAGTATCTATTTTATCCTCCTTTTTAAATTTGCAAGTCACCAATCAATGAGAATTTAGTAGAACTTTGCAGAATGATTGCAATTTATGAAAAAAACTACCCTGAACATAAACTATGTCAGGTATTTACTTTGCTTAAAATACGTATGGTAGTGGAATTATGCAAACCTAATTTGCATATGGTAGTGTCATGGGGAGGAAAGCTTATGGGGTAATTAACCAGAACACTGAAGAAAAGAATTATTTAGCCATTACTGCTATATATAACAAGCAATTTTCATGCTTAACATTGTTAACTGATGCTTATCCTTCTCTGATAGATGATATATAGATAGAAATGAAGATGAAGTGAGGAAAGCTAAGGCTCAAAATGAACTAAGGCTTGCAACCAAAGTCAAAAATAACAAAAAATGCTTCTTTCAAGATATAAAAAACAAGAAAAAAGTTAAGGAAATGATTGGTCCATTAGTGGGGGAAAGTGGCAAGAAGGTGACAAGCAATAGGGAGAAAGCAGAACTATTTAACTCGTTTTTCGCATCTGTCTTTACACAAAGGGAAAAAACAGTCCAACCTACCAAAACCAGTGCCATAAAAAACAGAATAGAAACACAAGTTAAGATAGGCAAAAAATTGGTAAGTGAACACCTGTCCAGCCTAGACAAGTTCAAATCACCAGGACCAGATGGATTACACCCCAAAGTTCTCAAGGAACTGACAGACGTGATCTCAGAACCACTGAACTATATTTTTCAAAGATCCTGGAGCACTGGGGAACTACCAGAGGACTGGAAGAGAGCTGATGTAGTTCCCATCTTCAAAAAAGGGAAAAAAATAGATCCTGGAAACTACAGACCTATCAGCCTGACCTCAATACCTGGGAAGATTCTGGAAAAGATAATCAAACAACAAATCAGCGAACACCTAGATGCAAACAAAGTCATCACTAAAAGTCAACATGGGTTTGTCAAAAACAGATCATGCCAGACAAATCTTATCACATTCTTTGACCAAGTGACAAAATTAGTGGACCAGAGGAATGCTGTAGATATAATTTACTTGGACTTCAGTAAGGCATTTGATAAAGTAGATCACAACCTACTACTTGATAAGATAGAAAAATGTGGGTTAGATAGCATCACCACCAGATGGATTCGTAGCTGGCTGACAGGCCGTACTCAGTGTGTGGTCCTCAATGGAACCGCATCTACATGGAAGGAAGTGTGTAGTGGGGTGCCCCAGGGCTCTGTTCTGGGCCCAGTGCTCTTCAATATCTTCATTAACGATTTGGATGAGGGGATAGATGGGGAACTCATCAAATTTGCAGACGACACCAAGCTGGCAGGAACCAATACTCCAGAAGATAGGCTTAAAATACAGGAGAATCTGGACAGACTTGAACACTGGGCGTTATCTAACAAAATGAAATTCAATGGTGAAAAAAGTAAGGTTCTACATTTAGGCAGGAAAAATCAAATGCACAGGTATAGTATAGGTGGTACCTTGCTCAATAGTAGTAACTGTGAGAAGCATCTCGGAGTCCTAGTAGACAATCACTTCAATATGAGCCAGCAGTGTGCTGCAGCTGCCAAAAAAGCCAACACAGTGCTAGGCTGCATTAACAGAGGGATAGAATCAAGATCAAGTGAAGTACTAATACCACTTTACGATGCTTTGGTAAGGCCACACCTGGAATACTGCATCCAGTTTTGGTCACCACGATGTAAAAAAGATGTCGAGACTCTAGAAAGGGTACAGAGAAGAGCAACAAAGATGATTGGGGGACTGGAGGCTAAAACATATAGGGAACGGTTGCTGGAATTGGGTATGTGTAGTTTAACGAAGAGAAGAGTGAGGGGTGACATGATAGCAGTGTTCCAATATCTCAGGAGCTGCCACAAAGAAGAGGGAGTCAAGCTATTCTCCAAAGCACCTGAAAGCAGGACAAGAAGCAATGGATAAAAACTAGTCAAGGAGAGAAGCAACCTAGAACTAAGGAGAAACTTCCTGACAGTTAGAACAACTAACCAATGGAACAACCTGCCTCCAGAGGTGGTGAATGCTCCAACACTGGAGGTTTTTAAGAAGAGACTGGACAGCCATTTCCCTGAAATGGTATAGGGTTTCCTGCCTGAGCAGAGGGTTGGACTAGATGACCTCCAAGGTCCCTTCTTCTTCTTCTTCTTCTTCTTCTTCTTCTTCTTCTTCTTCTTCTTCTTCTTCTTCTTCTTCTTATTATTATTATTATTATTATTATTATTATTATTATTATTATTATTATTATTATTATATAGATATTTGAACATTAGTAATATGTAGCAGAAATCAGACAACAACAACAACAACAACAACAACAATAATAATAATAATAATAATAATAATAATAATAATAATAAGAAGAAGAAGAAGAAGAAGTTGTTGAAGGGACCTTGGAGGTCATCTAGTCCAACCCCCTGCTCAGGCAGGAAACCCTATACCATTCCAGGCAAATGGCTGTCCAGTCTCTTCTTAAAAACTTCCAGTGTCGGAGCATTCACCACTTCTGGAGGCAGGTTGTTCCACTGGTTAATTGTTCTGTCAGGAAGTTTCTCCTTAGTTCTAGGTTGCTTCTCTCCTTGACTAGTTTCCATCCATTTTTTACACCATGGTGACCAAAACTGGATGCAGTATTCCAGGTGTGGCCTTACCAAGGCATTGTAAAGTGGTATTAGTACTTCACGTGATCTTGATTCTATCCCTCTGTTAATGCAGCCTAGCACTGTGACTCAAAGGGGTGGTGCTAGTACCTGCACGACACTCGCTCGTGGCAGCACTAGCTCCTGCACGACGCGGCAGCGCTAGCCTGAGTGGGGTGTGCGCACGTGCACACGTGCATGCGCTGGCCACCCATTCATGCAGCCTGGTGGCCAAGAAACCACGGCCTGGTTGGGGACCCCTGTTCTAAAGAAAACTAAGATTTGAGCAAGCAATTGCAAAAGAAAAGCGGGATTGCAAGAGTGGCAAATATCTGTAGCTTGGGTGTAGGTTGAGGGTGAAGGTTCGTTCTCTGAGCTTGTGGGTTGGTTTCCAAATGTTCATTACACAGGCTAGGTAACATCTTCAGCAGCGTAATTCACAGCCTCCAAGGACCCTGACGTCCCCATCACAAGACCCAAGCCTCTCTCTGATGACTCATAACAAGACCCTCACTTGACACAGCCACACCTGACGCCCTTATAAATAGAAGAGCACTGACACAGACATCCCCTAAACGCTGCTGAAGGTGTTACCTAGTTACCTGGTAACAAAATGTTCAGAAACCCAACCCAGAAGCTGGGAAAATGAAGCTTCACCCTCAAAAGTGGGATTCTTCAATGAAGGATATAGAAAACCCCCCACAAGGTATGCGTTTCAGTATCCATCTCTTTTTTTGACACATGAATTAGCATTTCGGGAATCTTGTTCTTACCTTGACAACCATACTAAAGTGTCCTTTCTCATAATTTTATACTACTGTATATCAGTGTACAGGAATAAATTACTTTAGCTTATGCTAGAAAAAAATCTAGAAAAGTGTACATCAAAAAAAGTTTAAATTTGCTGCAGATCAATTATTAAGATATTTGCTATTTAGACTACAAGCAGGATTTTTGTTTTTCTTCAGTGTAGGAATGCACAACTTTTTTTGGGGGGGGGAACTACACTTGACTTGTTGAATGACATACCAGGGGGCATATCCCAAAATTGGCTTAATATAAATTGGACATATATTAAATACAATTAATAATACTCCCCATAGATTTCATACTTCACAATTATTTGCTTTTTACACTTATATACTCTCCTTAATTCAGGAGCACCAGGCAATGTACATAATTCATCTTCCTCTTATTTCCCCCCCCCCCCCATAACTTCTATGTGACTTTAGTTAGGCTGAGAGAAAGTATTCCTGGTTCAAAATTATCTGTGACTCAGGTTATTATAAGGTTAGGGTTATGTCCACAAGAGTAAATTTGCTTATGTAAATAAACTGTGTCTGCTAATTGTATTGCTCACATCTACTCCATAGAATTTGCTCCTATAATAATATATGGTTAGGACTAGACTCAAGAATCTCAGTTTTCACTAAAGTTCTAAAAACATTTTTTCCCCAGTCAATATGCTGTTAAATCTTCAAATTGCTTCTTGAAACACTGTTATATACTGTTTTTTTTTTTTACTGTGCACAGTGGATTGTTTGATTCAAACTTACACTAAAAAGTGCTAGGGGCCAAGTAATCCCCAGTTTCATAAGGAAACTTTAGTTTCTGGAAAGAGCAGTTTTTGAGAGCTTGAACATTTACACAAACACCATTGATTTAGAAACTGAAAAAAAATTAACTTCCTGTCTCTTTTGCTAGTCAGCAGTGAAGACATTGTATGACTGTGTTAATTCTTATGGCTTGATTAATTCCTTCTGCATTCCTCAAATATCTAGTTACTAGGAACACCTGTAGCTTATTTAAGGAGAAAAAAATATTTTGCACTATAACAAGGAACCAATACAGACCTGTCTAATCTTTCATAGATGAATCCACTGATTTTTTACATGGCAATTTATTGAGGCAGATGCTTTCTGGATCCTTAGATTTGGCTTATTCTCTTAGTGCAGGGGTCAGCAACCTGAAACAGTGAAAGAGCCACTCGGAACCGGTTCCCTCACAAAAGGAAAAACTGGGAGCCGCAAAAAATGTGTGCGCATGGGTGTACATGCGCGCATGCGCAGAACAGGGTTTGACTGAAGAGTGGAGCCAAGGCGAGATATGCACCTACCCTGCATATTTGAATTGATTGGTTGAACTTTTTTAGTCCCACTTTTTTTGGGGGGGGACTGCACATGGCAGAGGACTGGGAGTCGCAGGAGACGGCTGAAAGAGCCGCATGCGGCTCCGGAGCCGCGGGTTGCAGACCTGTGTGTTAGTGGCCGGCTCCGTGGATTGAAGGAGAGCCATTCTTGGTTGTTGACATAACTGCTATCTCTGTCCCAAGTACTTCTGGCTGTTAGCTTACAATTCAGTCAGTTTCTTTGTTTTGCTCTTACCAGCTAATACTGCTACTCTTCTAAAATGCTGGTATATTTGCAATCATTAGAAACCAGCCTGCAGGGTGAAATTAACCAGTCATGACTGTAAATGCAGCAATATGATTAACAGTGCAATCCTCTGTATGTTTCATCGTAAGTAAACCTTATTACTTTCAGTAATTATGGTTTTCTATTACAGCTTATTATAAAGAGTGTAACTCATACAGAAATATTTATGTATTAGATTTATATCCCACTTTTGTTTTGTACAAGTTAAGGCAGTGTGCATAATGGTCTCTCCTCCTATTTTACCAAAGAAGAAAGTTGGGTTGGGCAGAGGGGAGAGAGGGAGGGAAAGAGAGAGGGGGAGAGGGAGTTTGTGCAAAATGGTAGCAAGAGTGGTAGTGGGCATGCCATAGAATACCCATGTAGCACCTTTGCTCTGTAAGATATACTGGCTGCCCTAATAGGATTCCTAATACAATGCAAGGTTATCTGGTTATCACCTGTATTCATTTCTTAGGGCTTGATTATCTAAGACAGGGTAGGCAACCTTGGCTCTTTTATGACTCGTGGACTTCAACTCCCAGAATTCCTGAGCCAGCCAGGAATTCTGGGAGTTGAAGTCCACGAGTCATAAAAGAGCCAAGGTTGCCTACCCCTGATCTAAGGGATGGTCTGTCGCCTAGTGTCCTTCTGTGCTTGCCCTCTGGAATGACATCTTTGCATACATTTATATTGTTCCTACCCTGATTTGTTCAAATGTAGGAAAACTGTATATTTAGAAAAAAGTTGACTTAATTATTTCTCCAAGTTCACTATTTTCCTTTTTCCTTGTTGCTGTTGATTTGTGTTTAATATTGAACATTGCACAGAATCACTGTGGAGTTGGGTGGCCTTACAGAGAAAGAGATTTTAAATTAATGTAAGTAAAATCTCAAGACCAGTCTGAAATGTATTACATAAAAGTACCTTTTAATATCACAATAAGCTTAGGATGTTTTTTGCCTCCCCATGAAAGAGAAAGAAAGAAAAAAATAGTATCAGTCTCACTCCCAAAGTCATTTTATTCTTATTAACCCTTAGTGCTAAATGCATCAAGGTCTATAGAGAGCTATATTTGTTTGCTGTATTTTATTTATTAATTTTTTATGCTGCATGTGTCCTCTGTCAAGTGACTCTGGGCAGTTTACAAGTTATAAAATACACAGAAAAATAATTAGTATATTAAAAAATTAAAAGACAGCTTATGATTTTAAAAACTATACTAAAACTGAGTGTTCATGGGAAATTGGAAATGCACACACACTTGTCCTTTTACTCTGAAAATCTCAGTGCACAAATTTTGGATCGGCTCTTTAAGTTACAGCCAGTTTCTGACAAAATTATATTTATGGATGATATTCCGCCCCCAGCTAATTATGAGATTTAAGAAACACCAGTGATTAAAGAGTTAAAAGAAAAGCAGCTTTTTTTCTCCTCTGAAAGAAGCTAATATTTCTGCTTTGGCCTTATATCAATCCCAACTGCAATCTCGGGTGGAGAAGAAAGGTCTTATTCATTGAACTGCTTTCATCTGACTAGATTCCTTTAACATTTTCCATGATTTACAATTTCAGGGCTTTTCCTGAAAAAGAAAAGTGTAAACACCACATGATTTAACATAACATGCCCTTTGAAATGGGAGTGGGCCTGTGTTCCTACATCAACATTTCCATTCTCCAGTGCCATTGGTAGAAGTTCATTGCTTGCTTTTGCAGTAAACAAGGGATTCAAAATTTCTTATAGCCCCAAGTCTGTTAAAATACATGAGCTTCTACCTTACCCTCAGAGACAAAGATGGCCTTGTATTTAAATAAAATATTTTCCTACCTAAAGATGTAGGGCTGTCTTAAGAAAAGCCAACAGAAACAGAGAGGCCCTATTGCTTCCAGTAAAAATTTTCAAAAGAGCCCTTTAGCATAAAAGTATACCATGGGCAATTCTATTTTGTGAATAAAGTTAGCTTATTAATAAAAGGCATCTGAAAGATAGTGCAGATTGATCAAAATGAGCAAGTAAGCTTATAATAGTTGGAATTTTGTCCATGCTAGACTGGTTATAGTTCTGTTTATTATCTACACTAGGAGAATATATTGGCCACTAAATAATGGTGAACTACATTGCCAATGGTGAGGAATGTTGGAAAATATAGTTATATATATATATATATATATAATTACATTTATATACCACCCTTTCCCGAAGGACTCAGGGTGGTTTACAGGGTAATTAAAAAACCAAAATACAAAAATTAAAAACAAATTTAAAAAAAATTATATCTGTCCCTGTATAAATAAAACCCCAGTTAAAACAAGATTAATCCTCAGCCTGGGCCAGAGAGCTCGAAGAGCCAGGTCTTCAGGCCCCGGCGGAATGAACGGAGGTCGGGGGCAGTCCTCAGCTCCACTGGCAGCTGGTTCCAAAGGGCAGGCGCCCCCACTGAGAAGGCCCTATCCCTGGGTGTTACCCGCCAGCAATCTCTTACCGGTGGCACCCTGAGAAGACCCTCCCTGTGGGAGCGCACTGGACGAAGGGAACTTGATGCCGGCAGCAGGTGTTCCCTCAGATATCCCGGACCCAAGCCATTTAGGGCTTTATAGATCATCACCAGCACCTTGAATCTCACCCGGAGGGCAACCGGAAGCCAATGCAGCTCGTGGAGTAGAGGTGTTACATGGGAGTATCGGGAAACCCCCATCACAACTCACGCGGCCGCATTCTGCACCAGCTGAAGCCTCCGAGTGGTCCTCAAGGGCAGCCCCATGTAGAGAGCGTTGCAGTAGTCTAAACGGGAGGTCACGAGCGCATGAGTGACTGTGCGTAGGGCATCTCGGTCCAGGTAGGGTCGCAACTGGCGCACCAGGCGAACCTGGGCAAAAGCCCCCCTGGTCACGGCTCCTATATGGTCTTCAAAATTGAGTCGTGAATCCAGGAGGACGCCCAAGTTGCGAGCCCTATCAACGGGGGGTAACACCTCACCCCCCATCGTTAAAGATGGAATAGTCTGGTTGACCCGAGATGCCGATATGCACAGCCACTCAGTCTTGGCGGGATTGAGACGAAGCCTGTTTCTCCCCATCCAGACCTGGACCGCCTCCAAGCACCGGGACATCACGGCGAGGGCATCGCTGGGTTGGTTCGGGGTGGAAAGAAAAAGTTGGGTATCATCGGGAGTTGATGCGTCTTCCCCAGAGGCCCCTAGGTAAACCCAACCACCTCTCGGGATCCCAACAATTGGGCCCGTCATCAAGGGAGATGGTAAGCGAACGGGCTGGTCGTGACCAGGAGGGAGGAGCCCCCCGAGGGCGTACAAGTCCGGCCCAGAGTACTGTAATCGGACCATACAGAGCAAAAGTCCGTGTGAGCCATTATTCACAATGGAAGTCAGATCTTATCAGATGTTATAGGATATTAAAGAAGTTAAGATGTTGAAACTGGAACATGTCTTTGTCCACCAATCCGGCTCTGCTCTCACCTGAGCCGGTCCAGATGATGAACTCACAGCTAACCTCTCACCAAAGCTGTGAGATTCAGTCTGGATTAGGTAAACGTCATTGCCGGGTGGAACCTCCCCCACTGGCCTCTCACACCAGCGGGGAGGTTGATGACCAGTTCGGGGCCGCCCTCTCACCGCGGTCCTATCCCGGGTTTGTTCCGGACCATCAAAGGAAGACACAAGAGAAGAAAGTCTCAATCCATCCAAACCCTGCATCGGTCTCAAGCCATCATCCGATGTAGTCCTAATGCAATCATAAATATATATAAAAGCCTTTTGTACTTTGTTTTTAATATTTATTGCCCTGTACACCGCCCTGAGTCCTTCGGGAGAAGGGCGGTATAAAAATTTAATAAATATTATGCCCGATATAGCTCAGAGTGAGCATATTCTGCCTCTGTCTCCTCAATTTTACAAGAGCTTATTTTACCATCTTTCATTTCAATGACTATTGATTTTCAGTCTAAATTTCTGCTGTGGAAATTAAAGTATACTTTCCCCATTGCTAAACCTTTATTACAAGAGACTAGAGATGCTAATGCATTGTTGATGGGGTTTGTTGTTGTTGACTTTACCTTGAGGCTTTCAATAAAATATCCAGTTTGTTTAAGAAAAGGCAGCTAAGCCAGAACTTTGGAAACTCATTGGCAAGTAGACGAATGTATGAAATGTCTGAAGAGGAGTCCTATTAATTTAAGGGACCTGTTCCCAAGAAACCCTGGATACATTTAAATATATACCTGATTGTCAAGCCAAGGGCTCGGCTTGCTAGTTTGGAAAAACCAGGCAAATTGCTCAGTTCAGAGCCTTAGGAAGTACAGTAACCTATTCCACTTGAGAGATCAACTAGTTGAGTAATACTTGAATGCCCCCACTGTCTTTTATTCTGTATTATATTTGCACCCTTCCTTGTTTGTCATTGGCTGACCTTTGTGCAGTAAAACTCTTTGGAATGGTATTACATCTTAAAAGTGACTCACACATGGAAATTTGCACATCCAAAATGTCTATGGAGATTCTCAATCATCCAGGTCATGGTTGTCCCAAAGGTGCTTTTTTAAGAGGCAACTTGACTTTTTTGTTTTTCTTTGAAGACATTTCATTTCTCATCCAAGACGTTTCTTCAGCTCTGACTGGATGGTGGGGAATGAAAGGGTTTATATTCCTTCCAGACAGTTGGTCAAAAAAAAAAGCACCTTTTGGACAATTATGACCTTGCACTTTGGGATGAGCACCCTTTGAATGATACTGAATGAATGAACCTTTATTGTCAAAGTACAACCATGTATACAGTGAGATTGGCTGAGCCAATGACCAGATTTCCAGAAAAATTGCAGACTACAGGAACCATTTGCACTTCAATTTGAGATGGAGACCACACAGACTCATCCCCAACAGCCTCCGCCAGTCTTCAACAGTGAAGAGACACAGGGCAGAAAATATCCTGCAGAAAGCACAGCTCCACAACACAGTCCTTTCAGCATTCTACTATACCTGCACTACTCAGGTGATCCTGAGGACACCGCCAAAAACCTCCAGGTGGCCTCAGTGACTCTCTAAACAGACACGCCAAACTCGCGACATCACATGACATTGCGCAACATATTGGGACAGTTTTGCCATTGCCGTCAATGGGGTGGGCGCGGCTTCCCATGGGCCAGCAGTTTGACACCCCTGCTCTAAAAGAATGAAAATGACCAGCTTTCTGCACGGAATATATACCCTTTCATTCCCCACCATCCAGTCTTGCTGAAGAAGCTTCCTGGATGAGAAGCAAAACATCTTCAAAGAAAAACAAGAAAGTCCAGTTGCCTCTTGAAAAAGCACCTTTTTCCACACTGGGCATTTTTCCATCCTGGGCATTCCCATGCATTGGATTTTCCTTGTTAAAACCTATAGGACAGAGGTCTCCAACCTTTTGGGCACTAGGGACTGGTTACGTAGAAAGAGGTTTTTCTGCGGACTGGAGTGGGTGTGGTTTTGTCTGCTGCCTGCATCCTGCAGATGGGACTTTGCTTCTTTGTACGGCCCGGTTGCTGGCATGCCACAGCCCAGTTACCAGTCCACAGACCGGGGATTGGGGACCCCTGCTATAGGATGTTGCTTGACAATTGGAAATCTCAAATAGGGTTTTACTTTAGCACAAGAAGGATCACACTCTTAGAGTTTCATCAAAATGCAGATTTTCTCTATTGCTAAATTCGTTCAGGCCAATTTTTACAATAGTATGGCAAATATGCAAACATCAGAAACCATAGCTAAAACAGAATGCTGTAAAAAAGCATCAAACTCCAATAAGTTTTCTGTTCATTGCAGTATAGTATTTCTACAGCTGAGGACCAAGCAAACATCTCAAAGTATATTTGTTACATTTTTCTGAGTAATTCCTTGACAATAGTCAACAACTTCCACAGTGGTTGAAAACAGTATGTACATCAATACCTCTCTAAGACCAGGTTGTCTTTCACTTGGCATTTTGTGCTTTCGTGAGCTCTTGCATCTATAGAAACACAGTATTAATTAGGCCAGGAGTCTTTAGCTGGAGTCTATAGATCAGTGATTAGATTTCAGCTGGTCTATTAAAAAATTATCTTATTTTCCCTATGCCCTACCTGAAATTTAGTTGTACATGTAAGCAATAAAGTAATGTATAAACTCTAGGTTCCAAAAACATTTGTGAACTGCAACAAATCTTGTTATCTTAAATTATTATAACTTGAAAGTGGTAGCTAGTCCTCAACTTACATTCATTCATTTAGCAGCCATTTTGTAATTACAATGGCATGGAAAAAAATGACTTACGGCCCAGTCCTTGGACTTACAACCACTGCAGCATTGCAATGGTCATGCAGTCAAAATGTGGGTGTTTGGCAACCAGCATGTTATTTATGGTGGTTGCAGCATCTCAACTGATTGCCATTTGCGACCTTCCCAGCTGCCTTCCGACAAGAAAATCAATTGGGGTGGGGGAAGTCAGATTTACGTACAACCATGTGTTTCACTTATCAACTCCAATGATTCACTTATCAACTGTGGCAAAAAAAGATTGCACAATTGGGCATAACTCACTTAACCACCATCTTGCTTAGCCATCGGAATTCTGGTCTCAATTGTGGTCGTTAAGTCAAGGACTATCAAGGACGATCTGTGTTGTTATTAATAGATTAATAAACCCACACATTACTATATCACATATTATTTATTAAATATTTTGATGACTGTATTTGAGCAATACAACATAGAATTGGTCAAATGAATGCCAAGGTAGCTAACAAAATTCCATTCACTTATAATCAGTGAATTGTAATTTATAATCAGTTATTATCAGTAGTGTGAAATAACATACAAAATTAAAATAATCACATGCAATGGTTTACTGCATATGGTTGAATATTTTTGCAAGACATCAATTGTCCCTAAATGAAGGGTGAGTACCATCATAAGTAAGAACATACCAATTCAGATGTCAGAGAATTCATTCACATGCCAAATGAATCCAACGAGGTAACCAGGATTGATGTCTTGCTGAATCTGCTAATCCTTTTAAAGATAGGTCAGGAGCCATTGCTGTGTCTTGCCATGTTCCAATTGCATAGCTAAACTATGGTTTTCACTAATATTTCAGGATTATGCCAAACTAGATGTCTCAACATAAGCCTCTCTAATCAGCTACTGGAAATTCCAAATCAAGAGAGTCTAGGACCAAGATCATCCAGTAGGGAAGTTTGAAAAAAGGTCATTGGACACAAAGGTGAAGGAAAGAATACAAGACTGTATTATAGTAATCTGCAGCAAAAATCTTTAAGAAAGGTAAATTAAAAAAAATCACAGGCATTGTGGGATAAATCCTACAGCAGCGTTTTCCCATCTTAGCAACTTTAAGATATGTGGACTTCAACTCCCAGAATTCCCCATGATGGCTGGGGAATTCTGGGAGTTGAAGTCCACATATCTTAAACGTTGCCAAGGTTGGGAAACATTGACCTACAGAAACTCATTTTACCTTTGGTCAGATGACAGCAGTTCCTATCCTCAAAAGAGGAGGGTGGGCAGTTGGTCCAAAGTGGAGTGAAAAGGCAAATAATCCTTAAGAAACTTTGTCCCCCACATATTATCTATGTAATATAATTGAAATGGCATATTTTTAATCATTCTCCTGATGGCAAATTTCTAAATAATCGCTCATCCTACTTGGCTGATCGATGGCCCAGGTAGTATTTTGTCCTCTTTTTAAAACATTTTCACTTTTGTCTACAACTTTGCCTACCAGGCTATACGGCTACATGGGGATGACCATTGAATAAATAAATTAAATCCCACAACCCTCAGCATTGGTCACCAATGCTGGCCAAGAAAATCTGATGGGCTTTCCCTTGATGTCAACAAGATCCAAACTTAATTTGAAGAAGACTTTGTCTTTTTTTTTAATTAACACATAAATAAAACATGTAAAAACCCAGTAGTATAGAAATATAATTTTTATAATATATTACAGCCGGCAGTTGGAATTCTGTCCAGTCCGTTTTAATTATGGGCTATTTTGGAACACTTGGATGTTCAGCAGGAAACTCGACTCCTATTTTGTACCTCATGCCATCTCCAAAAATTGTTTCCAAGCCAGCATCAGGAGAGACACCAAGAAAAGAAAAAGAATTCTAGCTGTAAAAAAAACAACACTTATTTTGCCTGTTCTAGATCTTCTTTGTTCTGCTGGTGCGATTTACTAAGAACTGAAAGATGTTTACTCCTCCCCTTCTGAAGAGAAATGCTGATGCAGTTAGCATAAAAGCACAGCTTAAAAAGGACACAGTTTTTCAGTTTGGAAGATTCAAATATTTCTAGTAACAAAAATACTGATAGAAATTATCATGAATTAACATTTCTACTGATTTGTTTTCCCTTTATGGAAAAGTGACAAATGGTCTAGCAAGCAGCAAACATATTAAAGTTATATTGAAATGAACACAAACAGGCATACATTTTATTTCCCTGAGAATATTTTAACTGGGAGGCTTCTGCTACATTTCGGAAGACAAAACGTCTATACAAAACTGAAGACTAGAGTCTATCCGAAAAATTATACACACACACACACACGTAAATATTACTAGAGTCTATCCGAAAAATTACACACACACACACACACGTAAATATTACTAGAGTCTATCCGAAAAATTACACACACACACACACACACACACACACACACACACACGTAAATATTACTAGTCTATCCGAAAAATTACTCACACACACACACACACACACACAGTAAATATTACTGGTACAGTTTAAAGGGGGGGCAGAATTCAATAATTTGACATAAATGTACTTCAACTTTCATTTTCATAATTTCATAAATTTCTGTTAATCTGAAATCTTATTATACCATGGTACTTAGTTTTTGCCTCCTTACTGTCCTCAAAATTGTCCATTTTCCACTAAGGAAAGTAGTCTTAATGGCTACACAATCTAAGGATCAAGATTATTAGATTTCTAATAGAATTCTTTAAAAGAAACAGGAGAGGTGAACAGCGAGTTGTAAACTGAAGGATCTTGTTTCATGCCTAAAATCCTCTGGCCTTATGCAAGAGAATTTTTGTGACAAAGCTATCTTAGAATCAAAAATAGAATTAAGAAAACTCAGGGGACATAATCAGCTAATCACCCTACAAGTTTTGTTTAAAAACAAAAAAGGGGTGTCATATTCTCCATCTCTTTTCTGCCAATTTAATCAAATGACGAAGACATTTACCATTAAAAAACAAACAAAACCAACATGTTAGTGTCTGCGTTGATGTAGCATTTTGTCTCGTAAATGTTCTTCCAAACACTGAATTGCAAAAGGATCAACATCAGTATCAAACTTGTTGGCAAAGAAATGATGTTTCCGTAACATCCAGCTCAAGTCTCCGACACCAAAGACACATACAGAACGGACGTGAACTCCATTGCAAGGGGGGTAAGGAGCACCCTTGGATACATCCCCCTCAAAGTAGTGCCACTTCACAAACCGGGCAATTGCATTCATATCGGAAACATCATATTTGTCACTGGCGGAGACGGCACCAGGAACCTCAGGGATTCGCTGAACTGTTGCCCATAAGTATTCATCGGGACTGTATGTGTCTTTAGCCCATTCTATAAAAGCAAGAATTTTGCTATTCTCTAATATATATTCCACAAACCTCCTACTAACAACAAAATAGGCACTTCCAGAGAAAATGGGTGTGTTGAGAGGTGGGTGCTGTTTGTCTATCCCTGTGTTTTTTACCTTGCCATCAACTACTTCATAATGTTTCTTCCACCTCACCTCTTTGTTTGAAGGCATTTTTTCCGTTTCTAAGCTATTTTCACCGTTGAGGGCTTTCAACTTCTCCACTATTTCTTTATTGGTCTTGATTGGGAAATCCATACCGCAGAGATTGATTAAGTACTTCCAGCTCACATTCCTCCTATAGAGATCCTTCATGCAGTTGAGGTCAGCTTGTACCCGGCTCCATGATGCATACACTACACTTTCCAATTGGCTGGCAATGAAGACATTATGAAAACATGATGCAATCCCTTTTACAGCTGCCAAGAAAGACTCTGGGGACTTTTTGTCAACATGAATGCAGTAAAAGTTTTGAGGAGCATATATGGTTCTCAGAAGTCTCTCAAGCATATTAATTTTATGATAAGCCACTATTGAATATGCAATGGGAAATTCTGTTTCTTCTTGGCTAAGAGGTTCCATAATATATTTCCGCTTCTTAATAAAGGAGGCACAATCAATTGTCATGTTGATATAGTCATTTGGAGTTATTTTTGGGGTTCTCCTAAAGGAGACTGTTAACAGCTCAAGCTTTACTTTTTGAATTTCCGCTGTGTCACCTTCCAGTATCTTGGAACAGTTTACTGCATTAGGATATTCACCAGTCAGTTCCAAATGCTCATAATCTTGATAGGTTGGTTTCTGAAGAACTGTAATATAAGACCAGATTCCAACTGTACAAACTAACACCCAAAGAGACTTAAATCGTAGGATAGCACAGTGACGAAGTTTCCTCTTTAGCATTTGAGACAACATTTGGAACCTTTCAGATATTTAAGGGACTTTCTCTGTACACATGATTAAGTTCCAGCCATGTGGAGTTCTGTTAGCATTTCTCATTGATAGATTCCTATAAATGAAAAGGAAGATAAAGTCAGGGAGAACCAGCTCTTTTCTCTATAATCTGCTGTAAATCTGCAGATCCACCTATCTTTATCTTGTCATTCAGCTGAATGAGGACATAGAAATAGTAATAGCACTTAAGACTTATACACTGTTCTATAGAGCTTTAGAGCACTCTCTGAGCAATTTACAATGTCAGTGTATTGTTCCCAACAATCTGGGTCCTTGTTTTACCAATCTCAAAAGGATGGAAGCTGAGTCAACCTTGAGTCTGTTAGGAACGAACTCCAGGCTGTGGGCAGAGTTAGCCCAGGACACTTTTAAATATGTGCTATGAAAGACATCTTTCATAACACAAATTTGACAGACTAATGCTGGATCATTAATATTTAACCACACAGTTATGGTATGTGCACTGACAGACGCACATAAATTCAAACCTGGATATAAGCTTGCTATTCATAACTTTGCCTTAAATTTCTGCATACTTGGTTTCCCCTTTAAGAGGGGAAAAAAAGAGAAAGTGGTAAGCAAAAGAAACTGAAGATAGAACAGAAAAAGAAATGAAACATATCTAAAGTCAATATACAATTCAGCATACCTTTCTAAGCCTGCAAACCATCTTTGCTTCCATCGTATCTATACAATTTCATGCATTTCCTTTTTTTCTTTAAACTCTTTCTTTTTGAGGACCATCAACTCCTTCCAATCACATCCATGGACCATCTCTTTTGTGAGATTCCCTAGCTACCTGCAGATTTCGGGTCCAATTCAAGATACTGGTTGTCCCGTACAAAGTTCTTCACAACCAGGATATTTGAAGAAGCATCTATCTTCTTGTTCACCCAATAAGATGAGAAGGATCGACATGCTGCAGGTTCTGCCTATTAAATAGCCATCTGAATGGAGCCAAGTAGGTCTCCCAGCCAAGTAGGTCTCTATTTGGAATAGAATCCTCTCCAGCATATAAATAGAATAAATGAATAAGCATTTCATTTTCTTGGCTTTCCCCTACCTTTTATTTCATATATTGATTTTATCATCCAGGCTTCATTCATTCTCTCTATATCAACGAACCATCCTAGTGTATTTATTTCACTCATATCAGTGCCGGTCTATAACAGTATAAAGATTTGATTGATAAATCACTCATATTAGTATTCAATACACAGTTCAGCATCCATTCATTGCTTTACCATATACTCCTCCTAAGTACATCATACCTACTACATGCAACTTTACTTTGATATTTCTTCTAACATATGTATGTCTTATTTCCATAGAAGAAAGTGGGCAGTGAGGCAGTTAATACACAGCCATTTCTACTTCTTTCCTTTCTCACTACAGACTGCATACACATTTCTATCATTACATTTGCAAGTCTTATAGTTTATCTATCCATTTCCAATCTTCCCTCAAATTTTACTCTAATTATACTAGATTGGACTAACTCCAAGGATATAATGCAAGCTTAGTTGAAGGAAATAACTGAGAGTGTCTTGTTCTGCTGCTTATTGTAACTCAGTCTACTGTTTGCTAAAGACTACCCAACTAGAGACCGTACATTGACTCAAACATTGTAATTCTTGGGGAAAAGAGACACGGTTTAAATAATCCATTTAAATACAGATTGTTTTCTGAATTAAATTCTCTCCTTCAAAAACAATTTAGCAAGCTTATAGCTTCACAGAAATAGTAATCTATCAAGGATACATGGTTTATAGGAAGAGTGATAACTGTATAACTTGCCTTCCAAACTTGAAAGCACATAGCTAGAATTTTAATCTTATTTCTAAATTAAAAAAAGATCTAATATGTGCAGGTGTTAATAACATAATTGGGGTTTATTTACTTTGTGCATTTAAAGCAATATTAGAATTAAAATAAGTTTCTAAATTTTTTTTGGAGAAAAACAACTTTGGCTATGTGGGATGGGAATCCTGAAACACCTGAAGGGCACCAAATTGAGCATGCTTGTATTACTCCATTGCATTAACTCTTGTTTAAAAGTTGTTTTATTTAACCAATATTCAGTGAAAGACAGCAAGGCTAATATTTTATGCAAGAAGTTTAGAGATATGTGAAAACTCTATCTAAGTAGATTTATATAATAATAATAATAAACCTTTATTGTCAAAGTACAACATGTGTACATTGAGATTAGCTGAGCCTCCCCCCGTGCTCTCTCTCCCCCCAACACACAGTGACAACAAACCCTCCATCCCACCACACTATGTGAACCAACTACACCACACACCGGCCTCCCAAGTCAATTCTGCATAAGATTATGTCCCATTTAAAAGCCTAACAGCCCATGGGTAAAAGCTATTTTTCAGCCTGTTGGTACGGCTGGCTATATTCCTATATCTCCTACCGGATGGTAGGAGACTAAAGAGATACCGTCCAGGGTGTGAGTCATATACGAGTTATTTATATAACTCAAAAATAATGTAAAATAGCAATAGCACTTAGACTTAAATACTGCTTAGTAGTGCTTTATAGCACTCTTTAAGGTGTTTACAGAGTCAGCATATTGCCCCAACAATCTGGGTCCTCCTTTTACCAACCTTGGAAGAATAGAAAGCTGTGTCAACCTTGAGCCAGTGAGAATCGAACTGCTGGCAGTCAGCAGAATTAGCCTGCAATACTGCATTCTAAACACTGCGCCACCACAGCTCCTAAGTCTCAATTCTGTTTCCATCCAAACATTATAAAATTATAAATTGGCCCCATATTATGTTAAAGTTCTGAAAAAGGCATTAAAATAGTATATGCTTAATCAGTATGCCCTGTCTTAACAGAATAGCTACAGAGGAATATTGGATAGGATCAGAAAGGCAATGTGTTGAGAATGGGGATTCATTTCCCCCCACCCTGTATTATAATCATAATAAAACTATTGCTAAACCAAAGTAGCAATTCCTTACTGGAATCAGTTACACAAGATGTTTTTGTGGGGATAGGAGATTCTGTGTCCGTGGAATTGTGAAACTACAGTTTAACACTCCACTCGGCTTTTAACTTATACAAACATAGCACTTTTTTCTCCTATAACTTAGATAAACATGGTAGATTCTTAAGCCTGGGTACAGGAGATTTTTTTTTCAGCATGCAGACTTTCAAAAAGGCTCCCTTTTACATTAGGTTTGCAAATTATATTTTTACATGTCAAGTAAAAAGCTTACACAGTGTAAGCCACAGTAGCATCCTTTACACATGGCTAAGCAACCCAAACCAGCTCTCATAACACTATTAGTCATGTACAAAGATATCAAGATGGAAATACCAAGACTGAAGAGAAAGGTATTTGTAAAACTCACCATCTTCTATTAGAGGAAAATAATTACCGATTCACTTTCCAGTACTGATGAAAAAACTAAGGGAAGAAGAAAGAAACCCAGCAGATCTTAAAACGGGTAACTGCCCTCTCTGAAAATTCCTGCAGAATTGGCAGAAAGCTATGAAAAAATATATGAAATAAAGCTAGGCACTCAGTTTCATGCCTTTAAATATAGAATACTAGAAAATATTCAAAAAACTATGTTACTGCCAATCAGCTTTATTGAACATATTTATGTAAAATACAGAGGAAATTATTTGATAAACTACTGGACCTAACAATATCTACTTGCATTTTTAATGAAGTCCCACAGCACTATTCCAATAAAAGGGTTGGACAAAAGCAGATTAGCTAAAAATATTACAGCATTTTCCCTTAACTTGGGTGTGAGTTGCCCATGAATTCTGGGGAACATATCGCTACTGGATGAGCACCAAGTTGGGAGAAGCTGCAGATGATAAGTAGCTAGCTTAACTGCTATGTCTCATGCAAAGAGAGATATGAAATATAAGAACAGCATTCCTCAGATGTGAAACAGTTTTTTAATTAATTACTTTGCGAGGACCATAGACTGACAGCATCCGGTAATATAAAGCAGAAATATTAATGTGTAATCATAATCACAGGGATATCCTGTGATACTATACTGAACTTGAAGATATCAAACGAAATTCAGGAAACGAAACCACAGAGTGCTATCTTTTGGAAGGTGGTTTTAAACAGAATACTGCTCAAAACATCCCTTAGGTATTAATAATCCCTAATCCTGTATAAGTAGCATCATCCCCCTATTATAAACCAGTAGTGTTCTTCTATAAAGTCTCATAACCATAAACCTGGTTAAGAACTACTAAAGCCAGAGTCCTCAGTGCTGAAATTCCACTCTTTGTATAATTTCTCAAGGGGCATCAATGTCTCTACGGTATTCAGTGGTAATGAATCTAGGAAGAAAGCCTAAACACACAAGTAATCCTCAACTTACAATCATTCATTTAGTGACCGTTCAAAGTTACAACGGCTCTGAAAAAGTTGACTTATGACCATTTTTCATACTTAGGACCACTGCAGCATCCCCATGGTCATGTGATCAAAATTCCGCCTCTTGCCATCTGTCTCATATTTATGAGTCGCAGTGTCCCGGATCATGTGATCACCTTTGGCAACCTTCTAATAAGCAAAGACAATGGGAAAGCCAGAATCACTTACCAACCGTGTTACGAACTTAACAACTGTAATAATTCACTTAGCATCTGTGGCAAGAAAAGTCGTAAAATGGGGCACTTAACAACTGTCTTGCTGAACAATAGAAATTTCAGGCTCAATTATGGCCATTAAGTCAAGAACTACCTGTATACAGTGCTGAAGGTATCGGCTGTCACACCTGTGGAACTCTGAACTACCTTTGTCTTGTCTCATGTAAAAGCTAATGCAGCTTTTCTCCTGAAGAGTTTCATGGGGATGTGACATTTCAGCAAGGAAACTTCATTAATCCAACCACTTTGGCAGGTGTAAGCATTATCCAAATTAATAATACCTGTATGAAATGTTTAATGAACTGTCCCAGGACTTGTAACAAACTAGAGCAATACCATCTGGAAATTCAGTAACTAACAAATGATCCAGTAGAAGAATGATAGAGCTATTTTTGATTCTATTCATAATTCTGTCCATTAACCAAGACATACAGTCTACTCAGAGATTCAGTATATACAACTGTGGTCAGATACTCTCATTTACGTATATATGAATTTCACTTTACCCTGTCCTATAGACAGAAGAGCCAACTTTTGTGTGCTAATTTTTGAGGTAGTACTTTTCTAATACTTTTTTCCTCCAAGAATGGTTGAAGAAAAAAAGATTTACGGCCATAGGGAAGAGATCCCCAACCGGTTCCGTGGAAAGAGATTTTTCCTCAGACTGGAGGGGGCGTGGCTTTGTGTGCTGCCTGTATCTCACGGATGAAGCTTTGTTTGTTTGTGTGGTCCAATTGCTGGCATCCTGTGGCCCGTTACTGGTCCATGGGTTGGGGATTGGAGGCCCCTGCCATAGGGTATAAAACTAAAACAATAATCTATTAGAAGCTTTTCCTTTCTTTTTTTAAAAATTCTACTTAGACTTTATCCTGAATTTGTAATAGTGGGAGATGGAATTCACCTGTACTTAAATCAATTTATCATAGTGGGCGGGGAGATCCTTTGACTTTGAAAATAGATAATTTTATTAGGTAGCACATTCCTTGTTCTCCATGAAAAGAACCGCTGCAAGCTATCATGCTACGGTTCCCCCGAAATACACTCAGATATGTCAGACAAAGAACTTAGCCTGGGAAAACTGCTCTAGAGAATTCCTGCAAACAAGCCTGTGTGTACATGAGACAAGACACTGCACAGATTGGATGGCTTTGTGAACACTGCTATGCATTCATTCCAGGATCAATCTGGAGGACAGATCTTCTCATAAAAAATGGAAAACAATGCAGGGAACTTCTTCAAAAGGTAGCATTTCAAAGGCATGCTTGTTCATCCTAAAAGCCTTGGGGTGGGGGACCACAATCACAATCATAAATTATGTACCTAAGTCACAGATCCCCCCTTTGAGACCTTTTTCCATGATGGCAGCTTTCAAAGCTCTCTTCCCTCTGGGAGCAATCCATTCTCGAGCAGGATTATTCTGTGCCCTTCATTCTCGCCTGTGGAGTTTATCTGACACCCTCACAACAATCCCACTGAAGCACATGGCTCAGCTGGAATGAGATAACAATCAACACTTCCATTGACACCACCTTATTAAGGAATGTTAGCTCACTTTGGCCATCCTGCAATGGCAGGATAATTACTTCTTATAAGCTGAAAAAGAGAAGATAATTTTAGCAGAAACAAGTCTGCCAAAATTTACAGGAAAGAAAGACAGAACACCAAAACAAGAAACAAAGAAGGCAATTGTGCTGTAGCACAACAGTATCTATTGTTCACAGCAAGCTGGAAACCTGTTACCTATAGCCTTATTTAGGAGACCTGTTTGGAATAGCACAGAGTCCAAATGGGTAACTCATACACCTTCTTTTAAAAAAACACACACACACACCTACCCCTCCTCTTCCCGTTACACAACTATTCTTTTCACAACTTAGAAAAAGAGACATAGTGCCAGGAAAACACTAAACTGCTTACCTGCAGCTACATCTTTAGGACTTCACAGACAAGCATTCAGACAAGCATGGCTTAGGGTTTAGGAGTTTGGAAAGATGCCAGTTTCTGAGATCTGGAAGAAATTCAGCAAAAAATGGATCCTTCTGAAATTTCTCAAACTATTTTTGAATGTATACCATGCTCCAGGTGCGCTGTATCTTTCAAGAGCATGTCTGTGGGAGACAAAACAATTGTGCACAAAGTAATTGTGCAATGATAGTGATTCTTATAATTCTTATAATTCACAGGTCTATCAAGATCCCCCTAAATGGTCAGCATCTGATCCCCCTAGTGCAACTTTCTCAACGCTAGCATCACTTCTTAATGTAAAGGGATCCATGCTTTTGACACACATACCTTTCCATATGACTCGAGTTAATAAAAATAAGTGGGAATATTTTAAAGAGATAATCATTGCGAGCATCTTTTAACAGAGATACAATAATTAGTTTGGTTTAAAAAATGAATGACATTGTATGTGTCCTTGACTTCTTGTTCATTCACTATGTTGTGTCCGACTCTTTGCAACCCCATGGACCTTAGCACGTCAGCCCCACCCCCACCCTCCAATCTTATACTGTCTCTCTGAGTTAATACTACCAGCATCCTTCACTGGTAAGTTGGAATAAAAAGCTCCTTCAAAATGTTTCAAAGTTGTCCAGTATCATAATGGTGTCCCAATACAGCAAATTATCTCAACCAAATCTGAAAAAAGCCAAAGTATTATGGGGAGGAGGTTAATTACTTTTTATAAAGTGACAAGTAGATAGATTTATCTGTTAACTTTAAAGTCTAGGTCTACATGTAACATACCCTTGAGTTACATGGTCAGCAGTGAGAATTAGCCACAAAAACCAAAATGCATTGTATTATTTTAACAATGTCTGAAAAAAAATGCTTAAGTTTTCAAGTTATATATTCCCATAACACCAAACAGAGAAGCAGTTACTTCTGAAGAAGTTTCCTTACAGAGGAAACCTATTTTAAATAGAGCGCTTAGTCACCATTCTTGAGAAACTCAATTTGTTCATGTATACATCCTGCTTTAATCAGTGTAATAGCATTTGAACACAAATCACTAGTTACAGAACTACAACCTGTATAGTAGCTACTTGTAGTGAGAGACTTAGTACATGTATACATGTATAAAGAAAGCGTCTGTTGAAAGCCAGAGCAGGTCCATTATAACCTAAATAGAATCACCAAGCAGAAGAAACTCAACAACTTAAACCAAATTCATTGAGAAATATGATCTATCAGATGGAGTTAAATTATTTGGTCACTTATTGATGCTAAAATTTAACAACTAACCCAACTTTTAAGGACTTAGGCATCACTGAAAGAGAGCAGTAATCACCCTTCTACCCATTCTATTTTAATGAGTAGATATATTTCACTGAACATTCATTGGGCTTAAGTGCAAGTAGCAGTTAATATGAGTAATTCGTTCATGTGTCTTAGGAGTAAGCAATGTGATTTTCAAAGGCAGGGACTAAACATTTGCAAATCCCTAGATGGCTGCTGTGGAATCCATGGTGTATGCGTGTGTATTTCTATGTGAATAACTTCAAAATTCTGATGAGACTTCAGATGACAATGCTTAAAATAAAACATGGGGGGATCTGCATACCTCATGAAATTGCTTGTCCTCTGAAAAAAAAATAATTGGCAAAACATTAACCTCTTGGGCTCATAAATTGCTTACCCTCTCAAAAAACATTAACTGGCAAAACATTAACCTCTTGGGCATAATGTTTAGCCACCGCTGGTAACACCATTACAGTTAGGAGCTGAAGAAAAGCTGTTATGATGTACAAAAAACAAACTTAATAAGATTTATTCAAAGAATAGGTCTCTGAACTTTGCTGAAGCTCTTTCCTTAATCTCCACTGCTAACGTCTAAACTGTCAGCCTGTATATATGGAAGACAGAATAAAGTCCTAGGTAGATGATCTTACGCCAAATACCATCTCATTTGAATCACAGAACACAGAATAACAGAGCTGGAAAGGATCTTGGAGGTCATCTAGTCCAATTCACTGCTCAAGCAATACCATTTCAGACAAATGGCTGTCCAATCTTTTCTTGAAAGCCTCCAGTGATGCAACACCCACAACTTCTGAAAGCAAGCCATTCCACTGGTTGATTCTTCTCACTGTTAGAAAATTTCTCCTTAGTTTTCGCTTGCTTCTCTCCTTAATTAGTTTATGGCAGCCCCTCAATTATTGGAATACTGCTATCAAATATAACACAGACACACACAGACACACATATATATATATGTGTGTGTGTGTTATATTTGATAGCAGTATATAACACACACACACACACACACACACAGTTTCCCCGAAAATAAGACCGGATCTTATATTAAATTTTGCTTCAAAAGTCGCATTAGGGCTTATTTTCCAGTTAGGACTTATATTTGGGGAAATACGGTACTAAATGCGCCCATCTGGCTGACAATCTTAACTAGGGCTTATTTTTGGAGGGGCTTATATTATGAGCATCCTGAAAAATCATGCTAGGGCTTATTTTCCGCTTAGGGAAACATGGTATATATGTGTTATGATCAATGCCATCTTTTAAAAGTTTTTTTCCTTTACTCTAGCATTCTTTAAAATAATCCTAGATGGAACTTGAAACTATCATCGCATCTGGTAGCTAATTTAAATGTCTCCATCCATTTTTGGCCTTAAAGGCTATTAAACATAGAGCCTACTGCTTCAAAATCTCACACCCACACACCCCTATCATATATATCATATATTATCTCATTTCCATCAAGAAAGGAAACATATTATGTATGCCATAGTCTTTGTTTTATAAGAAGTATGAAGCATTATAAATTAGTAGATATATGATTAGTTCTAGGGAAGAAATCATAAATAGGAACATCAAAGGGAGAGAAAAATACAAAAATAATAGAAATAGAGAAGACAGACAACTAGCCAGAGTGATATACCAGGTAGTTGGCCAGTCTCCTGTCAGAGAAAAAATCCAAGGTAAGAAAACCACCTGTAATCTTTTATTACTAATTTTAAAAAGGATCCATTTGAACAGAAGAGGTTCAAAAAGAGGCACTGGTGTACAGCTGCCACTAATTGTGCCAGCATTTGAACATGAAAGATGATATAGGTGTAAAACTTTACTTTTTACCTTATATACAGAGTTGGATCAAAAGGAGGAGTGCTGACAATTTTGTTTTATTTTTGTAATCAAATAGGAGCTTGGACTCATTAAGGACTAATAGAAACAGAACATGTTACTTTAGAACATTTCTTGGCTGCTGGATTGGAAAACTATTTTAGTAGAAACTCAACCAATTACTACTCTGCTGTACATCTTTGCTGCTCTATTTATTGGACAAGTAAGATTCTGAACAAAATGTAGCACTTGTGATTATCATTTACCAATCTAGCATTTGTGGACATAATGTCAAATTAAAGAAGGTGACTTCAGGTGATTCCTAAATCCCCCAACCTTTTGGGTACCAGGGACCGGTTCCGTGGAGAGAGGTTTTTCCGCAGACTGGAGAGTGCGCATTTTTATGTGCTGCCAGCATCTGGCGGATGGGGCTTTGCTTGTTTGTGCGGATTGGTTGCTGGCATGCTGTGGACCATTATTGGTCCACGGACTGGGGGTTGGGGACAGTGGTGGGATTCAGCCAGTTCGCACCACTTCGGCAGAACCAACAGCTAATTTTTTCTTGCCCAGACCCAGAACGGATTTCCAGAAGCGGCATCCACACACAGAGAACCAGTTGTTCACATATTTGAATCCCACCACAGGTTGGGGACCCCTGTCCTAAATCATCTACTCTGCCTATTCAGTAGCTGCTTTAACTTAAGTATTCTTTTAGGCTGAACAAAGTTGCCTTAAGCTAGAAGTACCCCTCTGGATTTTAAAAGCAAATTAAGTGTACACAGTTGACATACCGGTATTTATTAAATTTATATGCTGGCCACCTCACTATTAAGTGACTCTGGGATACCACGAACCTGAGTTGCATTCTGAGCATATCCCCATAAAATTCAATTATTATCAAATTTATTTGCCACCTATCTGGCGGTTCAAGGCAATACTGAGTGGCAAACAAATAACAGCCATCTCACAGTGAGCGCATACAGAAAGGATTACAAGCTAGTAAAATAACACAAATGGAAACTAATGACATAACTTGTTTTTTCACACCCAGATTTTAATCCTAAAATTACATTAAGCAAGCTTTTAAAGGATACACCAAGAGATATGCTGTAGATGCTGTAGCTACGTAGAAGTCCTTCAACACTGTCCTGCCTGCCAAATACACAGCACAAAGTGCCAGTGATGGAACACAAGTGTGAAGTGACATAACAGCAGGGAATCTGCTTGGGGAAATAAAATTGCATGGAACTCACAGTCCTTCTGCACAGATTCTAGTCCTGATAACTCTTAGGGGTATTTCCCCCACCCCCCAATTTAATTTAAGGTGACATTTTGATGTTGCTGTTCTCAAACAAGCGGGAATAATCCCTTCCTAAAGAGTCAGGCTTTAATTTTATACTTCTGTATGCTACAACACCGGTCAAATCTATAAAGCCCTTTTTGGCTCATTGTTCTGATGGTCTTCAGCAGCCTGCTTCTATTTCAATTTTATGCCTCTCTCTTTGAAATCCAGCAATGCTTCCCTAGAGTCAGATCCAGAAGAAGGGCTTTTCCTGAGGTTCTTCTTACTTGTAATTAAACAAGTGTCCCTCTCTCCCCACATTTCATCTTTAAAACTTTCAGAATATCCCCACTTCGTTTCTATTCCTCATCATATTTATACCATTCCTCAGGTTATATTGAATAAATTCATCAAAAGAAATATTATATATATATATATATATATATATATATATATATATATATATATATATATATATATATATATATATATATGGAGAAGAACTAAACCAGGGGTGGGCAACCTCGGCTCTTCTATGACTCATGGACTTCAACTCCCAGTCCATGAGTCATAAAAGAGCCAAGGTTGCCTATCCCTGAACTAGACGTACTAGACCACTACATGTACCTTGGCCAATGGATCTCAATGGAAGGTAATACAATAAAGGAAATTGAACGGTGTGTGTTAAGTGTCGTTGGCAGTCATTTGGCAAGCTAAACATAACCTCCCCCTCTGCCTGAAAAGTTTTTGATCAGTGGGTGCCACCTGCTTTAACATATGCTGGTGAAACATGGACACTAACCTCACGATCAATACAAAAGCTATGAGTGGCGCAGAGAGCCGTGAAAAGGTACACGCTCGGAATCACAAGACAGAAAGACCTGCACATGGATTAGAGAACAAACGAAAGTATACAATAGCATCAAGAGAGTAAAAGCACTGAAATGAAATGGGATGGTCACATAGCAAGAACAACCGATTGGCAGGTGGACCAAGGCAGTCATAGAATGGACCCCACTTGATTAAAATGTATCCACGAAAGACAGTCAAAACAAGACGGATCGACCACATCAGCAAGTATTGCAGGCCCAACTGGCAAAAGAAACATCAGAACCATATTGGTTGGAAACATGTGGCCTTCATTCTGCAGTGGATAGAAAATGGCTAAAATGATGATGATGATGATGATGATGATGATGACTCAACACCAGCATTCCTTTCCACTCAAGGCAGGAAGACTCACACTCACTGAGGTCACTGCTAGATCCATGCTGCTAGCTCAAGCACAGGACCCAGCACTGCAACTTGTTCTCTCTCTCTGCTGGTGTTCACCATGGCTTTGCCAGTCAGATGTGAGTGTGCCCACAACAGGTACATGCCTGCCGCCATTCCATTAAGTCTCTTTGGAACAAGACCTTCCCAGACATCCTACTACATTCTTGACCCAAAGCAAGAATGCCCTGGCCTGTTCCCCTGATTATCTGGAACCAATTATGCCATGTCTAGTTAGCGCCAACTTGCCAGACCAACACTTTTACTGTTCTTATTGGTGATCATCTGGTTACCAACTTCGACAAGGTTCAAAGTTCAACATATCACTTTAAACTAGGAGGCCCATTGTAGATCAGTTTTGCAGTCATGGGAGGGGAGAGAGAAAGATGAGCTTCTTGAGGGGTGGCTGCAATCAGTGCCTTACACAGGATATTAAAAATAACACTCTGAAACCTGCCAGAGTTGATCATCAGATTACCCACAACAGGAAGTATGCACCACTGCTTTATGAATTTAACTCCCACACCTCTAGAAACTCCAGATGAGCGTCCCAGTCCCACCGTAATACTTTGCATTTTGTTTCAGGCCTTGCCGCAATTAGCTCCTTCACAAGCAATTATCCTCGATAATCCAAAGCAGCCTTTTGTGCATCTGAGCAAGTTCCCTTGCATCCCTGGATTGCATTTGTTAGCTTTTTAAGGTGCCGGGGAACTTCTTTTGGATTTAAACAGAAGAGCAGCTACCCTCTTCAACCGAGTCGGTTGAAACCTCGCTTCCTCCCAAGTTCGAAAAACTCCATTCCGCACCATTCTGCTGAAGGTTACGTCAAAACTGTGGTTTTTCCACGCGACTCTATTTCTCCATATTCGAGGTGGAAACGCCCAGCGGCCGTAACTTTCCGAGCCAAGGCCTCGCTCTTTGGAAAGAGCCACCTGTCCCCAAGGTTGATAAATGGCGCTCCTCCTCCCCCCCCCCAGCCCAAGGACGGAGAGGGAAAAGCGAGATGGAGATAAACTCCACAGCAACTTCGGAGTTGCTGCGCGCCGCCAATTCTTTTTTTTCCTTTTCGAGGAAAATTCGGGCAGGGAAATGGGCTTGGAAGGGAGGCTTGTATTAAGCAGACGTTAAAACGTAATTCGCGGTACAGTTTCTCCTCTTCTTAATAAAACATTTCCAAAAGTGGTCATTAATACATCCCGCCGGTGCTCCCCCCCCTCCCACCACACACAGAGAGAGAGGTAAATCGGTTGTAGATAACAGGCATAAAGAGAAAGTAAATTGGGGAGAATTTCCTCCGAGTTACAGAGATTCTCCTACATCGGGAACATAATAAGCATGCAAGCAACTTTTCATTATCGGAAGAAAAAAACAAAACCAGCAACTTTTTTTTGATCGAAGTTTACTCATTGCACTTGGCCCCGGGCAAAGTTCCTCCACGCTCCCTCGGGCTACTTTCAGGATTACCACCTAAAAGCCCGGCGGCTGGGAGGGATCGGGAGCCCGCTTCTTAAAAGGAGTTCTTCGAGAGGAAGAAAAAAAACACAACAAACCCGAGTCTGCCCCAGAAAAACCTGGGAGGGAACGAGGGAAAACAGACGCGCATCCCCCTGGGAAGAGGCAAAAGAAAGCGCCCGCCCTACCTACCAGCGGATCGTGGAGAAGCGCCGACCGTCCAGCTGCACGAGAAGAAAACCCGAAAAAGAGGCGGGGACCTCATCGGGCTTCCCGCCCCCTGCGCGGCCCCGCCCTCCTAGCCCCTCCCCGGCGCTCACTTCTCTTCGTCTACCAGCCGGGACAGCCGCTATTTCACCTTCGTGTAAGAGCCAGGAGGTTCCTGCTCTGTTCCCGGTTTTCTTTCACTGGGGTAGAGGTCACCTGAAAGTGCGTTTGTTTGTGTGTGTGTGTGTGGTGCTGCTCCACTTCTTTTTAACTTGCAAGCCGCTCACCCCCCCACGCACCCCCTTTCGCCTCCCGCGCAGGCTTTGTGCTCATCTGAGTCACGCCTTCTTATCTGTTCGGAATTTGTGGAGAATGAAGGTTGAGATTTTACAGGAATGCGTGAGGGAGGGCACAGGGCAGAGCAGATCACGTTGTGATCTTTCCATTCGCCACCATCCGGTCCGAGCTGAAGAAGCTTCTTGGATGAGAAGCGAAACCTCTTCAAAAAGTTAACATATCTACATATTTATGAACAAGTAGTCAACTTATGATTGTAATGGAGCCTGCCCATTATGGTTGTAAGTCGTGACAGTCATAAAGCTGGTTATTCATGTGACCAATCTGATTTTATGATTTTTGTGTTGGTCATTAAACAAATAACATGGTCCTCAAAGAAGCCATTGGTTTTGTTTTTGTTTTTTTGCTATCGGCACGGTTTTTCCAAAAAGTGGAAGTAAATCCTGATTGGGGGACTGGAGGCTAAAACATATAGGGAACGGTTGCTGGACATCAACGTGGCCAGTTTTTTTCTAAGATTATTCACCTATTGACTTCTAAATCAAGCCATAAAGAATGCCACATCATTAGTAAGTGATGTGAATCAGTCATTCCCCAGTGCTTTTGTTATGCTTTCAAGAAATATCAAAAATAACCAGCTAAATTTCACAGTATAGCTGTATTTGGGGAGATAATGAACATGCAAGAATGTCTAATTACTACATTGCTTTTCACTTCAATAAAAGTAGACTGGGTCAAATCACCTGGTTTGGGCCTGGGTTTTTTTTGTAAGTGTCTTGAATGTATGTCATTAAAAAATCCTGATTTTCGGCAGACTGTCATAAAATGATGTGACCATGGGATGCTGCAATTAGCTATAAATACAGCCAATTGCTGAGTACCTGAGGTTTGGTCATGTGACTTTGGGGGCATGACCAGTAGGACTTTGAATCCTGGTTGTAAGTACCAACCCCCCTGCCCCCCCCATCCATTGTAATTTCAAATGGTCTCAGAGCAATCGGTTGTAAGTCAAGACAGTGGCGTAGCGTGGGTTGTCAGCACCCGGGGCAAGGCAAGTAATTTGCGCCCCCTAACCTGTGGATTTTAGCACTCGAGTCTCTTCCACTAGCTCAGGAATTCTGGGAGTTGAAGTCCATGAGTCATAAAAGAGCCAAGGTTGCCTACCCCTGAGTTAGGTTCAAGGCAAAAAAGGGTCTCTGGAGAAGAGGGAAAATGCTAGTTTAAAACTGAAACAAGGCAACTTTAAGGTGCCTCAGCTGTGATTTAGGATGAGACAAAGAGAGGACATGGCGTTGAAAATGGTTAATGGGGCATGTTTGTTCCACTCTTAGTGGACGTCAGGATAAACCCCACGAGAGAATGACCTTACAACAGATGTGAATAGGCTTGGACTACGTTTGTAGATTGAGTGCATACATCACATGGAGCGATGATGGGCTTCATCAGATTTATGATCCCACAATTGGCTAGTTTTCTCCATCTTGTCCTAAACCCTGGATACCAACCACGGTTTATGGCTTAGCATGTGGCGTGGCCGTGGGGTTGACCCAACATGTTAGGCGACAAACAATGACTTCCAACTTACAATGCCTCAGCTTCCCAAGGTTATTCCAAAGCCGGAAAAGCCAACCAACCCACCCTGCAGCTTTGCCTGCTTAGGCTGAACCCCAGGAATTCATACTTGCTGCGGCGCCCGACCTATTTTCTGCCCAGACGCTGCTTATCCAAGCCAAGCCGCCTCCTCTTTGGCACCTCGCCCCAAAGATTCGCCGGCCTGGCTGGAAACTCTCGCTGCTGGCGACGTGTGTCGGGGGGGTGCGGTCCCGATCGCCGATGCATGGTTGGATCGGCAACCTGCCGACGCAGCTTTCGTTCCAGAGCAGGGACCCCCGGAGAGACGCTGCAGCGATCCTCCCCCCGCGGGAAATCCACCCTCTTTCAAGCCCCGCCGCGCCCCCCCCGCCTTTGGCAACCCCGGGAGCGCCTTGGGAGAGCCTCCGCAGCGGAGCCCCGGGCTTGCAGGAGGGCCGCGCTCTGTGCACACTCAGGAGCCGCCTTCTCCTTTGCGGGGGGGGGGGAGGAGGGAGAGAAGGCTTCCGTCCAGCGCCGGAGTGAAGGCGGAGCGGCCCGAAGGAGGAGTCACGCTGTGTGGTTGTGTGTTTGTGTGTGTGTGTGTGTGTGGCGCACCGTGGGGCGTCAGGCCCTTCCCGGCTGGGGCTCCGGTGCCTCCGCCCTGCCGGATCCCGGCGCCGTCGAGCGCGCCCCCCCAGATGTTGCGCCCGGTGCGGCCGGCCCCCCCTGCACCCCCCATGCTACGCCACTGAGTCAAGACTCCCTGTATGTGCATGTGTGCGTGTATACATACATACACACACATATGCATACATACTCTAAATATGTACAGTACATAAATACAACATTATTGATGTAGTACTTGTTCTATGGAGGAAAAGCAGATGCACTGGATTCCAAGTACTATTCTATAAAGAATAGAAATAATTCATTTAAAAACTAAGGTAAACCTCAAAAGTTTCCTTCAGTCTCCATGTTGGTGCCATGCAACAGCCATAAATCTCAGCTACTGCAGTCATACAGCACTGAACTAATTAAAATTGGGAAACTTAGAAGCGGAAGAAATGAATGTCTCTTCTCAGAACACCACTATTCAGTTTTTTTCAGTTTAAAGTTCAAACATTTATTGATTGCTTAAATAGAAGCAATTTCTTTAAAGGAGACGTGCCCTAATCCTCCAAACATAAAGTTATTAGAAAGGTTTCTTTTTCTGTAGACCTAAGAAATTTGACTGGTAATGACCAAGTTGGCTTCCCAGTTGAGCTCATAAGCACTGCAAGTTAATTCAGAAGCATTTTCAGCAATTAGTACATTTTTTAATGTTAATGGTTGAAGGAATTTCAGTGTTGCAAGGTAAGGTTGCAATCTAATCACCTTTATAATTCCTATGGAAGGCTTACTTACCTTACTTCTGAGAAAGGTAAAGATTGCATTCTTTTGTTTTGACATACCTACAGTGTAGGATTTGGTCTGGCAACTATGGAAAGGAATGGATTTCAATTTCTGACATTTAAGAATTTTGCTAATGAGTTTATTATTTTATTTTTTGTTTTCTTTGAAGACAGTTTAAAGTAGAACCAGGCATATTTTTCCATGGAATAGCCGTAATATGCTTGCAAATTAAACAAGCTCAATTTGTGTTACCTATTTAAAAAGTAGAAAATATTTTAAACATGTGGATACTACAAAGTTCATTAAATTGTGAACAGATGCAGCTGTAAAGTCAGCAATAAGTATTTCCACGTTTTCAAGAAAAAAACTAGGCCAACAAATATGGGAGGCCCATTTCTGAAGACTGCAGAATAATAGCAAATGATTAGCAATGTCTATGTCTCTCTGTTATCATCCAGTGGTCATTTGGATTATTGCAGAATTGATGGCCTTCCAACAAAAGCAATTGAATTGGGAGTCTCTGTTAACTTTCTGCACAAATGTTTCATTTATGAAACAGACCTTTGTAATGTAAAATGTTGATTAAATGTTTTGGTCAATGAACTTATTTAAAACATGAGAATAAATGCTTTTTTGTATTTTTGGGATGAAGACAGTTTTTCTTCTTTTGATGTTTCTGGATTAATACTCGGACAAGACTTATCTATGTTTGGAGAAACCTGGCTTTGAATGAGTCTGTGAGACATAAGAAGAAGGAAAGAAAGGTCTCTGCATTAGTTAATAGTCTTGTACTTGAACTTTTTATTTTGTATATCCTGGGTAAATACAATTTCTCTTTTTATGTCCACATCAAGGTTGGAGTTAGCATTAGAAAAACTTTCAGTCAAGTATGTGGTAGTGATGTTGAGCTTTGATGAGAGACTTCCAGAAAAAAACCAGCTCAGGGCTGATTGGAGAGTAAGCCAACCAACCAATAACGTTACTTTCAGCCTACAATACAACATTATTTGCTTACAAAAGTATATTCACAATCTCAGCTAACATACCTTTAACATAGCATGAGCCTCCTTTATGCTAGTGTTTCCCAATCTTAGCCAGTTTAAGATGTATGGGCTTCAATATCAGGAATAAAATGCTGGCTGGGGTATTTTGGGAGTTGAAATCCACCCACCTTAAGCTGGCTAAGGTTGGGAAACACTGCCTTGTGCATTTATCCATCAATAGATTAGAAAACGTAAGGATTAAAATCATTACATAACTTCCTCTTATTACCTGAATAGCATTAAAGCGTTTTCTGAACATGCCAATTCTCAGCCATACTTTATTTTCATCGTAACTATTTTATTGCTTTCAGCCACCAAGCTTCAACTCTGTCTTAATGCAAAACATTCCATAATTCAAACCTGCTCACATCATCATATCCCTTCTGTAAATTCAAAAATATGGGAAAAAAATTCCCATGGTCTGCTAAAGAGCCAAACTCTCCCCAGCAGAAAGCTGTGTTCCACATATCTTTTCAATCAGAATTCTGCCAAAGACTTCACCCCAAGAACATTTAGCAAACAAATCCCAATGGTTCCTGCATTCACTTGTTACTTTTCCCTTGATATTTTTATAAAATGGGCAGTAATGTAATCTTTACAATTGTGAGGTGCATCCGCTACATGCTCGCGCCCCCTTCACCCTGGCCCTCCAGTCACAGCCAGTTGACAACAAATGTTCAGTCATGGCTGCCCCTGTGCTGGCGCTCCTCCACCAGCAATGGACCCCTGGCCCTCCACCTCCACCCCCCTGTTGCAGGTGATTCATAGGGGATAATTGTACTGAGGCAATTCACCCCAAGGGACAAGCAGCAGCACCTCACAGCAACCAATCGGGGCTCTGAGGGGTGGGGCTGCAGTGATAAGCAATGGTGCTCTCCCTCCCTCCCCTCCCCAATGGGGAGGCAATGAGATCAGGGAGGTGATCCTTTTCTGTCACATGCATATAAACACACCCACATACACACACACACACACACACACACACACACACACACACAAAGACCCTACAATTTCTGGAAAACTGACTCAAAAAGTTTGGAATTTGTTTTTGTAGGTTATTGAATTACACATACATAAAGGTAAAGGTAAAGGTTCCCCCACATATGCATGCTAGTCGTTTCCGACTCTAGGGGCCGGTGCTCATCTCTGTTTCAAAGCCAAAGAGCCAGCGCTTGTCCGAGGACGTCTCCATGGTGATGTGGCTGGCATGACTAGACGCCAAAGGCGCACGGAACGCTGTTACCTTCCCACCATAGTGGTCCCTATTTTTCTACTTGCATTTTTACATGCTTTCGAACTGCTAGGTTGGCAGAAGCTGGGACAAGTAACAGGCGCTCACTCTGTTATGCGGCACTCGGGATTCGACCCGCCAAACTGCCGACCTTCTGATCGACAAGCTCAGCATCCTAACCCACTGAGCCACCGCGTCCACATACATAGTTGGGGACAAAGACAGCAGAAAAAAAAGTGTGTAATGAATAACAGTATTATCGGGAGCCTTATGGATGTCTTCTGGTGCTTGTTTTTCAGGACTACTTTTTCAGTAACCAGTCAGGAGGAAATCAGTAGTTTCTTGATTACAGCTGTGGCATCTTTTGTACTTTTGCACTTAATTGTCGCATTCCAGAGGTGCAGATGCAGTCTTAGCACACATTAAAGTAGTTTCACAGACACTCCATAAGCAAACCGCATGTGTGTCTTTCCCCCCCCCAATTCTACCATATATATCACCAAATTTTTTTTTGTCCTTTGCCTTTTTAAGCTTAATTATACCTTATTCTCTTCTACCACATTTTTGCAACTATTTTTTCCTTCCAAACATATTTTAAGATACAGTTCTCTTAACCCGGTCTTTGCCAT
Organism: Vipera berus; assembly: GCF_964194415.1. NCBI lineage: Eukaryota > Metazoa > Chordata > Lepidosauria > Squamata > Viperidae > Vipera > Vipera berus. The sequence continues at coordinate 68,432,443 of NC_138203.1, forward strand.
GATCATTCTCTTGTTTGCATTTTTCCAACCTCTATTTGTTCATCATTGTACCATGCATGATTTTCATACTTCACAATATAATTCCACAAATTTTGGTGCCACTTTAAACCATAGTACTTTTCATACAGGTTCAAAAAATTTCCACCCCCTCTTTCTTTTTCAGTTCATTCTATTTGGAGAGCAATCTGTTTTCTGATCCTTTTTCTTTTTTTAAAAAAAAATAAATCCTGCACTTGTTCTATGTTCAATGTAATTTCCCCCCCCCCTCTTCATTCCTTTTCTTCCATGTTCATTTTATCTCAAGATCCACTCCTGACACTCCTGCCCAGTATTATGTGTCCCACATTCTCTCCACCCTGGTTTCTTTCACTGTCTCCCTTGGCCAGAGGTTTCCAAACTTTCTTGATTCTCAGAGCCCTTAGTGCAGGGGTGTCAAACTCAATTTCATTGAGGGCCACATCAGCATTGTGGTTGCCCTCGGGGGGCTGGGTGGGCATGGTCAGGGTGGCCGTGGCCTACTGGGTGGGCATGGCTGGAGTGTGTATGGCCTACTGGGTGGGCATGGCCAGCTCTACATCATTGGCATCAAGTGTGCCTATGGGGGCCTGGGCAGGAGTGGGACAGATCTGGGGGTCTCTGGCAGAAGGAGGGTCTCTGGGCCAGGGCCAAGGCAGCAGGGGCCGTTCCCTCACTGTTTCCAGGATGGCTTTGGGGGCCACATGAAACCACTTTGCGGGCCGGATCCGGCCCCCAGGCCTTGTGTTTGACATGTCTGCCTTAGTGTCTCAGTGATTTTTTTCATAAGGCAAAAGACTACTGAAAGTACAATTGGCACATGGATTTTGCAAAGTTTTAAAATAGTCCCCTCTGAGTTTGCTTTGGCACCCCAGGTTACTGCAGCACACTGTGGCTTTAGGCCTTTCATTATAAACAATCAAGACCAGGGCTTTTTTTGTCATAGAACGCTCAGAACGGAGTTCTGGCACCTTTTTTGTATGGAATCTTGTAGGGTAGGCAAGGCAGGTTGTATGACGTGTGTGAGTTCCGGTACCTTTTTCTTTTACAAAAAAAGCACTGATCAAGACAATCATATTTTTAAATTAGTTATTTCACTACACATAGTAATAATAATAAGCGATGTTGACAGACTCTACTTACCAAAGAAAATAGGTGGGTGTGGAATGTTGCAAGTACATCGGATGATTGAAGAAAAAAAAGAGAGGCATTGAAAGACTGGACAGTGAAGAAGATGCACTGAAGCTAGTGTACCTGCAAGTCTTACTGAAGATGAAAAAACAAATGAAGAACAAAAAAGTGACATGGAAAGACAAAGTAATACATGGCCAGTAAAAAAAAATAGGCAAAGCAGATAACAATAAGATTTCGTAATGGCTATGAGCAGGAAAGTTGAAGAAAAAGACAGAGAAACTAATTCTGGCTGCACAAGTCCAAGCCTTAAGAACAAATGCATCTTTTAACTTTTTATTGTTGTGAGCCGCCCTGAGTCCTCAGGGAGAAGGGTGGCATATAAATTTAATAAACCTTAAACCTTAAACCTTAAAGCCAGAATTGAGAAGACAGCAACAGGCAGCAAGTGCCAGCTCTGCAAAGAAGCTAAAGAAACATTGGATCACCTAGTTAGCTATTACAAGAAGATCACACATACTGATTACAAACAATGGTAAGACAAAGTATCAACAATGGTGAATTGGAAGAAATATTTATTTGTCTTTATTATATTTACAAATAACTCAAGGCAGCAAACATATGCTTGCAATCAAGTACTGGTGGAACCCTAAAATAAGGAAAATAATAGAAAATGAAGAGGCTAAAACACTCTGGGACTTTAGAATTCAAACAGACAGGCACCCGCTACCTAACACACAGATTTAACAGTTGTCAATAAGAAAGGCAATGAGGTTTGGCAAATACCTGGTTCGGTAATACCATGGCAACACCTGGAGACAGCAGATAGAAGAGAAAGAAGTGGAGAAGATAACAAAATACAAAGACCTGCAGATAGGAATAGAACAATTGTGGCAAAAGAAAGCAAGGGTAGTCCCAATAATAGTAGGAGCCTTGGGTGCAATCCCAAAACAACTGGAGCACTGCTTGAACTCCATGGGCATTAACAAATTCATCATCAGTCAATAGCAAAGGGCAAATTTACTTGAAACATCCCAGGACAAATACCTTTACCATCCTCAAATATCAACATCTGCCTATCCCAGGTCTACAGGAAGGACTGGATAAGTGGATAAAAATGTCAAATCCAATCAACATCCAGCTGATTGTGTGACAAACCATAATAATTATCCATAACGGGAAGTGTTACTTTTCTTCTCCAGTAACAACATTTTTAAAACATTTTGCCTGACAGAAATTCAGTAGATATTGTTCTTCCAGTGTATTTCCATATGCTGGATTTTTGCTTTTTATTTAATTAACATTTAACAGCATTTCTCAGATACACTAAATAATAATTCAATGAAACATGGCACTTATAAGGAGCTTCCAAGCTGCGCCACTACTTCAAAATGTTGTGATGAGGAGGCAATCAGTTTTATTTTAGCTTATTCATATTTTAGCATTTTCCAAAAATAATTAATTTTGACTCAGATTTTTGAAAAAGTAGTTTAAACATATTTTATTCAATAAATTAGTTTACTATAGTTTATTTGCACAGCAACTACTATTTTCTGGCTTGCAATGAATGACTAGGATTACACATTGCAAAAAGCAATTACCCAAATCCAGAGTTAGTGATCCCTGTGAATAAACCAGTTTTCAACGGTGATATTAGCTGAGCTTCCAAGGGATTTGTAATTCAGCACAATTAGAAGCACCAGGCTGCAGAAAATTAGTGTAGTAGCAAAAGAGATTTGTATATCAAGTCAGAGAGAGATGGAATAAATCATCTGTTGCAATAATTTTGGCTTGGTGGGTTGGGACAGGAGATAAAATGGTGTATGTTTTGTGGAACCAGTGGATTTCCTTCATAATTCATATTCTCTTTAGTCAGCTATTATATTTGTAATTAATGTTTTTGAGTCTCTCATGAGATCTTCACAGAGAAAATACTGAAAGAACAAGACGTTTTTAGAGCTTCTTATTGCATGGAAAAGCAATTACTTGAAAAGAAATTAACATTTTCAGAAAACAGGATTCACCTTCGTAGCCTTCCCAACATAAAAAGATCAGATATGAGACATATATAAAATGCATAGATGTCCAATGCAATTAAAATGCTTGGATTAATTATTGATCACTAGGAGAACTGATATTTAGTTTTTTATTGTTAAATAGCTTGTTGACTTTAAGTATGTAGTTTCTCACATGAGTGAGAGAGGGCTTTTATCTCCCCCTCCAATTTGCAAGCGTTGAATTAGGCCTTGACCTGGTCCAGCAGAACAAGTCTTATGTTCTTACATTCTTAATTTGCTATTCATTTTCTTACCCTTTTAACATATTATGGAATTAAAAATTCTATATGGGTTGAAGAGGGCAAAACTGCCGGCCCACAGGCCGGTTGCATCATAAAGAAGCTGTGTCCACCCCAGCTCCAGCAATGTGAAAAAAGTCACGATACATCACGACATGTCACGTGATGTGGCGAGTTTGACACCCGTGATTTAGATCAATTGGAAAATCTCTTCTGTGCTGAGATGGTTATCTCTACATTTCTTCAAGTCTTCCCTCAAAGCAACCTTTGCATATATTCTTCAATGTATCTTCTTAATTTTCACTTTCATAGTGATTATCTGATTTTGGCTAGATCAGAGATAAAATAGAGAAGTTTTGCATGTAGAAGCCAAGTTCAGTCTCAGATAAATTAAAGTCCCATGCCAGTTGAACTAGATTTTAGGTGCACCTAAAATCTAGTTCAACTGGCATGGGACTTTAATTTATCTGAGACTGAACTTGGCTTCTACATGCAAAACTTCTCTATTTTATCTCTGATCTAGCCAAAATCAGATTTTATATATATATATATATATATATATATATATATATATAGTAAAGGTAAAGGTTCCCCCGCACATGCGTGCTAGTCGTTTCCGACTCTAGGGGCCGGTGCTCATCTCCGTTTCAAAGCCGAAGAGCCAGCGCTTGTCCGAGGACATCTCCGTGGTCATGTGGCCGGCATGACTAGACGCCAAAGGCGCACGGAACGCTGTTACTTTCCCACCGGAGTGGTCCCTATTTTTCTACTTGCATTTTTACGTGCTTTCGAACTGCTAGGTGGGCAGAAGCTGGGACGAGTAACAGGCGCTCACTCTGTTACGCAGCACTCGGGATTTGATCCGCCAAACTGCCGACCTTCTGATCGACAAGCTCAGTGTCCCAACCCATATATATATATATATATATATATATATATATATATATATATATATATATATATATATATATATATATATATATATATATATATATACACTGTATATATATATATATATATATATATATGTATATACACATACATACATACATACATGCATACATATATAAGAGCCTTGGTGGAGCAGTGGGCTAATGCCTCCTTAAGTAACACCAGCTGCCTGCAATTAGTGCAGGTTCGCATCCCACCAGGCTCAAGGTTGACTCAGCCTTCCATCCTTCCGAGGTAGGTAAAATGAGGACCCAGATTGTTGGGGGCAATAAGCTGACTTAGTAATAATGCCACTTGGGGCCCCCCGAAAGCCCTAATAAGCAGGCATATACATAGAATGAAGGCTACTGCTCAGCTTGTAAGCCGCCCTGAGTCTTCGGAGAAGGGCGGGATATAAATGGAATTAAATATATATATATATATGAGGGACGCGGTGGCTCAGTGGGTTAGGACGCTGAGCTTGTCGATCAGAAGGTTGGCAATTTGGCGGGTCGAATCCCAAGTGCCGCGTAACAGAGTGAGTGCCTGTTACTCGTCCTAGCTTCTGCCAACCTAGCAGTTCGAAAGCACGTAAAAATGCAAGTAGAAAAATAGGGGCCACTATGGTGGGAAGGTAACAGCGTTCCGTGCGCCTTTGGCGTCTAGTCATGCCGGCCACATGACCACGGAGACGTCCTCGGACAAGTGCTGGCTCTTCGGCTTTGAAACGGAGATGAGCACCGGCCCCTAGAGTTGGAAACAACTAGCACGTATGTGCGGGGGAAACTTTACCTTTACTTTAATACATACATACATACATACATACATACATATATATATATATATATATATATACTGTATATATACTGTGTACAGATAGTCCTCAACTTGCGACCACAAGTGAGCCCAAAATTTCTTTTGCTAAGTGAGATGTTTGTTAAGTGAATTTTTGCCCCATTTTACAACCTTGCTTACCACAGTTGTTGTGTCTGTAAATAGTTGCAAACATGTAAAATAGCAGGTTGCAAAAGTAGGTTCTTGAAGCGGGAGATTCTGGTGCAACCATTGGTTAAAGTAGCAAAGAGCGGGAAGATAGCGATTGATGATTGGTTACAGTTGAAACAGTTCTACTATAAAAGCTTGAAACATTTGACAGTTGACAGTTGACTTATGTGTATTGAATAAACTCTTTTCATTGTGAACCACTCTGAGTCCTTGTCTACCTGAACCAAACAATTGGCGACGAAGGTGGGATAGACGGCAGACCAGAGAAGGTTCGGCGGAACAGCTGCGCAAAGGCGGCAAATTTGAAAAAAAAGCACAGTCAACCAAGCGGCCGCGGCGGAATAAACAATCCTCCGAATGGCGCAAATCGGGTCCTTAAAAGAATTCGACCCAAACTTCCCAGAGGACTGGGAAGAATATATTGGACAGGTCGAAGGATTCCTGCTTGTAAACGGGATAACGGACGACCGGAAAAAGGCGGCAGCGTTACTGACAATTTGCGGCACACCAGTATATAGGATCGCTGTAGGACTGTGTCAACCACAGCCGGTCTCTAGTGTGCCGTATGCCGATCTGCTAGCTAAACTAAAAGGACATTTCACGCCTAGGAGATCCGAACTCTTTTGGCGTCGTATTTTTGAAAAAAGAAACCAGAGACCGGGCGAATCAATTCAAAAATTCGTTGCTGCCGTCAGGGAAGCCGCAGTACGTTGCAAGTATGACAACTTGGAAATCAGAATTCGGGACCGAGTAGTACTGGGCTTGCGAGACGAGCAGCTACAAAATAGAATAATCGCCAAGCCCACCGGCGATTTGCAAGAAGTACTGGACGAACTATTAACGTACGAATCCACCGGGTATCGCGACCCCCCCCGCAGTAGCATGGCCGCGCCTGCCGAAATCAACCAAGAAGGCCTTGTGGACTGCGGGGAGGTGGACCAGCAATGGGAAGATGACATTGCCGAAGTCTCCAGACGATTTGGGAAAATGGCGCCAAAAACATCCCGAAGTGAGGGGCCTGAATCGAACCGCAGATTCCAAACCGCAACACCGCAACGACAAATGACAGCGGCCCAATGACCGTGGAGAGACTCCGCAACGAGACCGCGCGACAACGACAACCGGTGCGGCAGCTGCGGGGGCAACCATCCCCGCGCCACTTGCAGATTCCGTACCGCCAAATGTAGATCGTGTGGGAAGACCGGCCACATCCAAGCAATCTGCAGGGGTCGTGCACGCGACAATCGCCTTCATGAAGTCGACGTTTGGCCCGAAGGTAAGGTAACCCCTTACCATAGTGGCAAAGAGACCCCCTAGACCGTGGGCTAAAATTCCGAACTGCGGGGTGGTGGCGCGTGTCAATTATAGCAGGAAAAGGAAAAGTAATAATTTTCCGGAAGGAAAATTAAAAATCATAGTCCATTTGCAAGGGGTTCCTTGCAAAATGGAAAGAGATTCAGGGGCCTCAGTGTCCATAATATCTAGTGAAACCCTGGAAATGATTGAACAAATAAGTGGCAGAAAAATTCCACTTAGTTCAACCAAAATCCAATTAACCGATTTTCAAAAAACCCCAATAAAGATAAAAGGGAAAATTACCCTTAGTGTTAAATTTAAGGGGTTTAAGGGAGTTTTAGATTTAATAGTGACTGAGGGCCAGAGGACTAGTTTAATTGGCCTTAACTGGTTCCCTGCCCTGGGCATTTGGATAGGGGGAATAAACACAGTTATTAAAAATAAGACCATCGAATCAGTCTGCAATGAATTCGCAGACGTATTCGATGGGTCTTTAGGTAAATACAAAGGGCCCCCAATTAAATTTAATCTAGACCCGGCGGTTAAACCCATCAGGCTTAAGGCCCGAAGGGTGCCTTTCGCCCTGAAGCAAAAAATCGAGGCCGAGCTCGACAAGCTTGTAGGCCAAGGTGTCTTAGAACCAGTCGAGGGTGGTTTGTGGGAAACGCCGATCGTCACACCCCTTAAACCTAACGGGGATGTGAGGATCTGCGCTGACTACAAAGCCACCCTGAACCTGGGAATGAAAAAACACGCTTACCCGGTCCCGACGGTGAAGCAGGTCCTCGCCACGATACAGGACGGCGCCATGTTTGCCAAGTTAGACTTGGCGCAGGCGTATTTGCAATTAACTGTTTCTGAAGAGGCTGCAGAAGCTCAGATGATAGTTACCCACAAGGGGGCGTTCCGAGTCCACAGACTGCAATTTGGTATTGCAGCAGCTCCAGGCATCTTCCAAGAAGTGATGGAGAGGACCTTAAAGGGCATACCTGGTGTATGCCCTTATTTTGATGATGTCTTGATAGCTGGAAGAAATGAAGAAATATTAGCAGAGCGGCTGGAACAGGTATTGGAAAGATTTAGGAGGGCTGGACTGAAATTAAAAAAGGAAAAATGTTGCATTGGGGTTAAGTCCACTGAATTTCTAGGATTTAGGATAGACAAAAATGGAATTCATCCTACCCCTGATAAAATCAAGGCAATTAAATTGGCACCAGAACCAAAAAACAAGGCTGAATTACAAGCCTTCCTTGGATTAGTAAATTTTTACCACACATTTGTGCCACACAAAGCTGCCATAGCAGAACCTCTCCATAGACTTTTAGACAAAAAGACCCCTTGGCAGTGGCTTAACAAACATAGAGTTAGTTTCCAAACATTAAAAGACATTCTTTCCAGCCAATCAACAGTAACCCATTTTATTGAAAATAAACCAATTTATTTAGTGTGCGATGCTTCACCTTATGGTGTGGGGGCTGTTATCAGCCACTTGGACAACCAGGGTGTTCAAAAGCCAATCGCATATTATTCCAGGACGCTTACTAAAGCAGAGCGGAATTACGCACAGATAGATAGGGAAGCATTAGCAATCGTGGCAGGAGTAAAAAAGTTCCATGATTACCTTTATGGTAGGAACTTTACCATACTCACTGACCATAAACCCTTATTGGGACTGTTTACCACGGATAAACAGACACCCCAAATAATGTCACCAAGAATGCTGAGGTGGTCAATTTTCCTCTCAGCATATTCATTCTCCCTCCAACACAGACCGGGCAAGGAAATGGGACATGCTGACGCCCTTAGCAGACTGCCATTAAATGTCACTGAGGAAGACCCTGCCCCTGTGGGACAAATAATGTCTTTACAGGACATTCCTGACTGGCCCTTAACCGCTAAAGATATAGCTGTGGCAACAAATAATGACCATATCCTAAAAAGAATTATGGCCTGGGTCCTTAGTGGGTGGCCAAGTACTAACCTGGATGCCAAATACATTCCTTATTTTAGAAGAAAGGATGAACTGTCATCCCATTTGGGATGTGTTCTGTGGGGAAACCGTGTTGTCATTCCCGAAATCCACAGACCTACAATCTTATTAGAACTACACGAGGGGCACCCTGGCATAGTACGTATGAAGGCATTGGCTAGGAGCCACTTGTGGTGGCCAGGACTTGACAAGGACATTGAAGAATGTGTTTCTAATTGCTATTTATGTCAACGTTCTAGGCCTGAGCTGCAACACACACGTACTCATAAGTGGGAGTTAGCCAGGAATCCTTGGTCCAGGATTCATATTGATTTTGCTGGACCTTTCCAGGGGTTAACCTTTCTTGTAGTAGTGGACAGTTTCTCTAGATGGCTAGAGGTAGTACCCGTCAGTTCAATGACTTCTGGTAAAACAATACAAGTTTTAAGGGGCCTCTTTGCCACTCACGGGTTACCTGATGTAATTGTGTCAGATAATGGGCCCCAATTCACCTCTGTTGAATTCCAGGATTTCCTCAGGGCCAACTCGATTAAACACACGACATCAGCACCCTTCCACCCGTCCACCAACGGCTTGGCTGAACGAAATGTGAGGACCACTAAAGACGCATTAAAGAGAATCATCTGAGGCGACTGGCACCAAAGACTGGCAGACTTCTTGCTGACCCAACATACGACCCCATGTACGGCTACTGGTAAAAGCCCAGCTGAAATGAGGTGGGGGAAGAGATTAACCACCAAACTGGACAGGTTACATCCTGACAGACTACCATCAAGTGCGGAACTGGACATTCCAAACAGATCATTCAAAATTGGGGACCTAATCTGGGCCAGGAATTATGCACAAGGGGACAAATGGATTCCAGGGGTGGTCACTGAGATATTGGGTCCCTTGTCTTACACTATTGAGGGGGAAGGGAACAGGGTTAGCAAAAGACATATAGATCAGCTAAGGAAGAGAACTATTGGCTGTATGCCAGTTGAGGGGGATCAAAGTTTACACGGGGGGAACATTGCATCAGGGCTCATTGACAACAACATGCCTGTTAGTGGGGAAGCAGAAATGCAAACCAGCCCGTCCACAGCTAACCAACAACAACACAGTCAAATTGACTGGGAACTGCCCCCTCTGAGTAGGCCGGCAATAGCTGAACATCAAACACAACAACAACCACAAATTGTTAACAGAGAAGCATCTGAGCCAATTAGCCAAGAGTCCAGGTCCACCAGAGTAAGCCAGCCAAGCAGACAATCAGATAGGAATGACATAGGTATCCAAAGCAATAGATATCCTTCAAGAGTCCATAGGCCACCCAAATATTTAAGGGACTATGTCAAGAAATAACAACAACTGGGGGGTAAGGGGTGTTGTGTCTGTAAATAGTTGCAAACATGTAAAATAGCAGGTTGCAAAAGTAGGTTCTTGAAGCGGGAGATTCTGGTGCAACCATTGGTTAAAGTAGCAAAGAGCGGGAAGATAGCGATTGATGATTGGTTACAGTTGAAACAGTTCTACTATAAAAGCTTGAAACATTTGACAGTTGACAGTTGACTTATGTGTATTGAATAAACTCTTTTCATTGTGAACCACTCTGAGTCCTTGTCTACCTGAACCAAACAACAGTTGTTAAATGAATGACTGCAGTTATTAAGTTAGTAGTACAGTTGTTAATTGAATCTGGTTTTCTCACTGACTTTGTTTGTCGGAAGGTCGCAAAAGGTAAAATCACAGGACCCTGAGACCTTGCAACCATCATAAATACGTGTCAGTTGCCAAGTGTCCGAATTTTGATCACGTGACCATGGGGGATGCTGCAACTATCATAAGTGTGAAAAATGGTCATGCCACTTTTTTCAGTGCCGTTGTAACTTTGGTCACTGAATGAATTGTAAGTCGAGGACTAGCTGTAGCTTGCTAACCATCCAAAAGTGATATTTCTTGATAACAAATAGGAAAGGACCTTTGCCATTTTCCATGATGTTTTTTTTTAAATTTCTTAATCCAGCCTACAGCCTTAGCTTTATTTTCCATCCAAATACTAATTAAATCAAATTTGCCTATTTTCCAGACAGAAACGAGGTCTTTCAGAGATTGCCTCCTGATGAAATCAATCCCTGAAATGTACAGCTAAAAAGACAATTGGGTGACAGGTTGGCAAGTTCACATATAAGAATATTTGGTGTTTTGAGACAGAACGGTATGCTTCATTTTTTTTACTCTACTTCAGAAAAGTGGGAAAAGGGAAGGAAGAGAACATGATTTTTTTTAAAAAAAATTCCTCATTGATGAGTTCAGCGAATGATTTTTTTGGTATAATTTTATTGATCACTAGGATAGGATCTGAAGGATATTAAATTCTCAATGGATACTGAGAATGTTTATTCCTTTGATTCTTCCTCCATCTTTGGTGAAGTTACGCCACTCCAGCACATCTACAGGAATAGATGACATAACTCATGTTCCAACAATTGATTTTTTGCCATAACCTATAATAGTAATAGAGAATTGTATCTTGATCAAATAAACAATTGTGATGTTTATTGAACATATAAAGAAACAGCTCCTAGGGGCCCTCGCAATTAGTGATGTGTTCAGTCTCCATTTTACAGAAATTCCGGCAAATTAAAAAGGAGATTGCTATTGCTTTACGTGTTAGTATTTTTTGTAATGTATTCCTCCTTTATTATTAGCAGAATTTCACAGATGAATGTGAACTTTAACAGCTCTAAACATGGCTATTCACAAATGTTACCTGCCTGTAACATCTGTTTTACTGGGCTGGATTTCTCTTTGGGTCAACACCACTAATCTTATAGTACTTTGTATATTAAATGCTTGGTTCCTGGAAAATAAAGATTAGAAGAAAAAAAATATTTTGATAAGACCCAACAATCTTCACGCTAGAATTCCAGATTTCTACTAAACTAGAGCCTGGAAGATTCCAGGTTTGCAATATTTACTATCTTTCATAGAGTTCCACAAATTAGAACCTGGGATAAAATATAAACACCAAAAAAATAATAATGCTGAAATACCAGAGACCTGATCAGGTTAATTAGCTTTCCACACCAAAATCTATTACTGATTATTCCCAGCTTTCTTCACTGGAATAGCATAAGATACAGGGGAAGAAGGTATTACAAATTATTGGGTTGGAGGACGTGTGTGTATCAGAGTGGTAAGTGTCTGTTAGTGTCATTGAATATTATAACAGCTGCACTCTGATTATGCAATCGTGTCTTTAAGGCTTCATAATGTAGACATTTTGATTTTAAGTAAATCCAGGAATATAAATAAAATACATCCTGGGGGGGGGGAAATCCCCTTTTCCAATGAACAATTCATTTCATGCACCTCTCCCCCCCAAAATAAGAGACTAATAATTTGTGGTAATATATGCAATTTACAAACATGTTAAAAGCAACACAAACTTGAGTGAAGCTTTCCTAGATGTCAGTAATAATATCAAGAAAGGTAGAGATAGCTCTCAGGTTATAATGACATTTGGGAGCAGAATTGCTATCGCTAAGCTATGTAGAAACACCATGTCATGTGAGTATTATTTAGCAACAGCAATTTGGGGCAGTCTACAAGGTGTGTGATCATTGAGCAGGAAGAGGCGGGAATTCCAGGTAAAGAGCATAGAATGTACGGCAAGGGTGCCACTATTAATAGCATTAAGAGTTGCATTGTGTAGCAAAGGAGCTGCTTTTCATTCTACCTTTTTACCCCACCCAAAGCTAAGAGGCCTGTCCTGTGAGGAAATTCTGATAATATACCCAAGACTCCCAAATTGTCTTACATTGAAACCTACATATTTCCAATAGCATCAGAAGCATTTAAAAGAAACTAAGGCTGAAGCAAATGCTAAATTAATTTTATTTTCAACTGTTCAAGACATTATAATAACCCAAAGTAACCAAGATGTCTTAGCGTCCATTAAAGGAAAAAATAGCTTGCTCAGCTTCTTTAACAGGAGTTATTTTAAAAAAAAATGGAACTGTTTCAGATAAATTGTACTGTATTTATAGAAGCAATTACTATACAGTATTCACAATCTGCTGATTCTGTTGTCATTAAATTTATTCAGAGAGCTGGTTATGCAAAAATATAAACAAATAAAATGGCAACAAATTTAGAATACAGGAATAAAAAGCTTATGTTGCTTCTAGAGGGAAAGGAGTACAATGAATTCTACCAGTTATAGTCTGAGAACAAGGGATAAATGCTTTCTCTTCATATCCCTCAATATTTGGTATATCCTTGGAAAATTGCATGAAGAAATTTAATCCTTAAAAGATAGTTAATTATTTTAATCCATAAAAGATGGTTAATTATTTCAAACAACTAACAGTTACCCATCCAGATGTTCCACACTAGAAATGATTCATGGCTTTTAGAGCAGTTTCTCAACCTTGGTAGTTTGAGGATGTGTAGACTTCAACTCCCAGAATTCTCCAATCAAGTTTGAGAAACACTGTTTAATTTAGAGCGTTAATATATTGTGTCAATTACACAGAATTTGTTTTTGTCTTTCAGCATGTTCCCATTGGGATTTCTAACATCTACAGGTTTTTCAGACTCTTTCTTTTGTGTGTTTTGATTTTAATTCAATTTAATTTGAAAACAAGTATGCAGGGATTCTATGAATAATAGATGTTCTGTTAATAGGCTTAAATATATTTTTAGCTAGATATATACTTTGATTCCTTTATTATTTTTTCAATTCAGAGTTTTTCGTATACATATTATAAAAGTCATTTATTAAGAATTTTTAAAGTAATAATAATTATACAATTAGACTTCAATTTAATTAAGCTGCCAATCCAATACATAATAATGCCGAGAATTATTTTGGATTGTTGGGGGACTTAAATGTTTTAAGGAATGTCAGAGATGTTTCATATAATCTAAAAGCTTATTTTGAGGGGGAAACCCCCCCCCCAAACCAAACAAAAAACATCTTTCTATGGAAAAATGGATCCTGAGAGTGATTTGAAGAGGCTATTGCAGAAGATGAAAACATTGTGTTGTTCTACAAGTGGAGAAAGGGGAACTGTATGAATTAGACAAGTTCCACCTTCTTTACACAGATGTGAGCAACTGGTGAAGGAACACTCCAGCCTGACAGCAACCTGACTGAGGTGAAAATCATATTAAATAACAGCTAATCTGAAGGCATACAAAACCTAAAATGTCTGAGAGGTACTTTTTAAAATCTAATCACAGCAATCTCAATAGATGATTCTGTTCCTATTGCTTTGCAGACATCTCATAATATGCAACTTAAAGTTTATATCAACTGCTGTCACTAAAAACATTGATAGAGTAGACATATTATTAGAGGCCAGTTTGGTGTAGTGGCTGAATCACCAGGCTAGAAATCAGAGAAGTCAGAAGACCATGAATTCTCGTCCCATCTTAGGCATGAAGTCAGTTGGGTGACCAAGGAGTCAGTTACTTTATCTCAGCCCTAGGAAGGAAGCAATGACAAGCTACTTCTGAAAATCTTGCCAAGAAAACTGCAGGGACTTCTGCAGGCAGTCTGCAGGAATCAGCATTGACAAGACACACCCACCCCCAGGTGCACATACCCACATGCAAAGATGTACTTTATTAGTTCTATAAAATTTGGCCTTTATTATTTACATTTTTTTGTAATTGTGATTTAGTTTGTAGGTAAGAACTGAATCAACTTCCACTATGGCTCTAGTAGTCGGCCCTGCGGTTTTGATAGAGAAGTAAATCTGTAGTAAATTTTCCACTAAAAACATCCAGAGTTGCTTTGTCTCCCAGGCTGACCATTTGATCCTCCACAAATATTGGCTAATACTTTCTCACCAAATCATAGAGAGAAAGTTGCTATCTAAGTTGACAGCATCTGCTGTCCCAGTCTCCAAGTCGAGCAAAGTACAAGAAGTCTCTGATAGTTTTACTTAAATCTGCCCTCAAATTGTCCTTTGCTATCTTCTTTGACCACCCTATTAAAACTTGGGGGGGGGGAGAACCACAAAGTGGCAATGTTTGTCTTTGATGAGGAAAGTTAATCCCCTGATTGTGAACAGAAAGGCTATGCAAACACAAAGAGATTAGGGCCAATCCTAGTTTAAAAGTGTAACATACAAGTCACAGAGATTTCGGGATGGGATGCTATTAGATTGACAATATCTTCTTCTTTGTTGTTGTTGTTGTTAGCTGTGAAGTCGTGTCCGACCCATCGCAACCCTATAGACAATGTTCCTCCAGGCCTTCCTGTCCTCTACCATCTTCTGGAGTCCATTTAAGCTCACGCCTACTGCTTCAGTGACTCCATCCAGCCACCTCATTCTCTGTCGTCCTCTTCTTCTCTTGCCCTCAATCTTTCCCAGCATTAGGCTCTTCTCCAGTGAGTCCTTCCTTCTCATTAGGTGGCCAAAGTATTTGAGTTTTAGCTTCAGGATCTGGCCTTCTAAAGACCAGTCAGGGTTGATCTCCTCTAGGACTGACTGGTTTGATCGCCTTGCAGTCCAAGGGACTCGCAGGAGTCTTCTCCAGCACCATAGTTCAAAGGCCTCAAATCTTTGGCGCTCAGCCTTTTTTATGGTCCACCTTTCACTGCCATACATTGCAACTGGGAAGACCATAGCCTTGACTATACGCACTTTTGTTGACAGGGTGATATCTCTGCTTTTTAGTGTGCTGTCTAGATTTGCCATGGCTTTCCTCCCCAGGAGCAAGCGTCTTTTAATTTCTTGGCTACAGTCCCCATCTGCAGTGATCTTGGAGGCCAGGAAAATAAAATCTGTCACTACCTCCATTTCTTCCCCATCTATTTGCCAGGAATTGAGAGGGCCAGATGCCATGATCTTGGTTTTCTTAATGTTAAGTTTCAACCCAAGTTTTGCACTCTCCTTCTTCACCCGCAACAAGAGGCTCTTTAGTTCTTCTTCACTTTCTGCCATTAGAATGGTATCATCTGCATATCTTAGGTTGTTGATATTTCTCCCAGCAATCTTAACTCCAACTTTTGATTCATCTAGCCCTGCCTTTCTCATGATGTGCTCTGCATATAAGTTAAGTAGGCAGGGCGACAGTATACAGCCTTGCCGGACTCTTTTCCCAATTTTGAACCAATCAGTGGTTTCGTGTCCAGTTCTCACTGTTGCTTCTTGGCCCACATATAGGTTTCTCAAGAGACAAATAAGATGGTCTGGTATGGCCATCTCTTTAAGAACTTGCCACAGTTTGTTATGATCCACACAATCAAAGGCTTTAGCATAGTCAATGAAGCAGAAGTAGATGTTTTTCTGGAACTCCTTAGCTTTCTCCATGATCCAGCATATGTTGGCAATTTGATCTCTAGTTCCTTTGCCTCTTCGAAATCCTGCCTGTACTTCTGGTAGTTCTCGATCCACATATTGCTGGAGTCCAGCTTGTAGGATTTTAAGCATAACTTTACTAGCATGAGAAATGAGTGCAATGGTGCGATAGTTTGAACATTCTTTGGCACTGCCTTTCTTTGGAATTGGAATGTAAACTGATCTTTTCCAATCCTGTGGCCACTGTTGAGTTTTCCAAATTTGCTGGCAAATTGAGTGTAGCACTTTTACTGCATTGTCTTTTAAGATTTTGAATAGCTCAGCTGGAATACTGTCACCTCCACTAGCTTTGTTGTTGCTCAGCTTTTCTAAGGCCCACTTCAATTCACATTCTAGGATGTCTGGTTCGAGGTCAGTGACCACCTCATCATGATTATCAGGGATGTTAAGCTCATTCTTGTATAGTTCTTCTGTGTAATTTTGCCACCTCTTTTTAATCTCTTCTGCCTCTGTTAGGTCCCTGCCATTTTGGTCCTTTATCATGCCCATTTTTGCATGAAACGTTCCCTTCATCTCTCCAATTTTCTTGAAGAGATCTCTGGTCCTCCCTATTCTATTGTTTTCTTCTATTTCTTTGCACTGTTCATTTAAGAAGGCATTCTTATCTCTTCTAGCTATTCTCTGGAATTCTGCATTCAATTGGGCGTATCTTTCTTTTTCTCCCTTGCCTTTCGCTTCCCTCCTTCCCTCAGCTATTTGCAAAGCTTCCTCAGACAGCCATTTTGCTTTCTTGCATTTCTTTTTCTTTGGGATGGTTTTGGTTGCTACCTGTTCTACAGTGTTGCGAACCTCTGTCCATAGTTCTTCAGGCACTCTGTCTATCAGATCTAATTCCTTAAATCTATTTGTCACCTCTACTGTATATTCAACAGGGATATAATTTAATTCATACCTGAGTGGCCTAGTGCTTTTCCCTACTTTCTTCAGTTTAAGCCTAAACTTTGCAATGAGAAGCTCATGGTCTGAGCCACAGTCAGCTCCTGGTCTTGTTTTTACTGACTGTATAGAGCTTCTCCATCTTTGGCTGCAGAGCATATAGTCAATCTGATTTCTGTGTTGACCATCTGGTGATGTCCATGTGTAGAGCCGTCTCTTGGGTTGTTGGAAAAGAGTGTTTGCTATGACCATTGTATTCTCTTGACAAAATTCTATCAGCCTGTGCCCTGCTTCATTTTGTACTCCAAGGCCAAACTTGCCTGTTATTCCGGTTATCTTTTGGCTTCCTACTTTAGCATTCCAATCCCCCATGATGATAAGGACATCATTTTTTGGTGTTAGTTCTATAAGGTGCTGTAGGGCTTCATAGAACCAGTCAATTTCATCCTCTTCAGCACCGGTGGTTGGGGCATAGACTTGGACTACTGTGATATTGAATGGTTTGCCTTGGATTCGAACTGAGATCATTCTGTCATTTTGAGGATTGTATCCCAGTATTGCTTTTCCTACTCTTTTATTGACTATGAAGGCTACTCCATTTCTTCTGAGGAATCCTTGCCCGCAGTAGTATACCTGATGGTCATCTGAATTAAATTCACCCATTCCTGTCCATTTTAGTTCGCTGATACCTAAGATGTCAATGTTCAGTCTTGTCATCTCTTGTTTGACCACGTCCGGCTTTCCTTGATTCATGGATCTTACATTCCAGGTTCCTATGGAGAAAGAATCTTTACAGCATCGGACTTTCCTTTCACCACCAGACACATCCACAGCTGAGCGTCCTTTCGGCTTTGGCCCAGTCGCTTCATTCTTTCTGGCGCTACTAGTACTAGCCCTCTGCTCTTCCCCAGTAGCATATTGGACGCCTTCCGACCTGAGGGGCTCATCTTCCAGCGTCATATCATTTTGCCTTTTGGTACTGTCCATAGGGTTTTCATGGCAAAGATACTGGAGTGGGTTGCCATTTCCTTCTTCAGTGGATCACGTTTTGTCAGAACTCTCCGCTATGACCTTTCCGTCTTGGGTGGCCCTGCACGGCATAGATCATAGCTTCATTGAATTACGCAAGCCCCTTCGCCACGACAAGGCAGTAATCCATGAAGGGGTATCTTCTTCTAACTTGCCCTAAATCTGCATACCTTGTAGTGAGATAGCAGTAAATAGAGTAAAAAGAGTACTATGAATAAACTTAATAACGACTGCTAACAAAGGTTGATGGACCTCAGTAGAATAAGAATTTCTAAGCCACTAAAGGGCCTCTATGACCCACCAATCGGCTTTCAATGAGAAGGAGGACAAAAAAAACCTGCCCATAGGGCTTGCTTAATTGAACTTTGATGTTCAAAGGCTGGAGATAGCCCTAGGTGTACAGAAACCAAGTCCTCATCATAAGGGCTTAGGCATTTGGGATTATAGAAGAGGTATTGGCATTTCAACTTAATAAACATTGATTGGAGCAATTGAGATGTAAGACAGAAAGTTTAACAGGCTAAGCAGAATAATAGCTTGTATAAAAGTTAACTGAATTATCCTTCTTACTGGCTAACATAGCCTATTCAATCAAAACTACATTAATATGTTTTGGTTGTTGCTGCAGGAAAAGACTGGGGGACCTTTATGAGAAACTAATGAATTCTATTTACAGTATAACCCTAGAGCCTATTCAAAATGTAACTTGGGTATGAGTCACCTTTGCAACATTTCCTTCCTTAAAAGTGTGGTTTACTGATACAGAATCAGGTTGATGGCTGGTTTTCCATTTAGCTGGTTCCTCATTTTGAGCTTTAATGCTACTGTTTAATATAACTTAGGTGGCTAATTTAAGTATAAATGCTCTGACAGCTACTAAAATGATCAATAGCAGTACTATTAAAACACACTGGCCCCCAAATCCACGAGAAACCCCCTACTCTTTTCCAATTTAGCCTTAACTTCATTTCCTCCATGAGTTAATACCTCCTGAAACACCTTTGATACCTAATCGAGTGGGAGGGCTTGAGATTCATGAATTTTATTAATTAAGTCTCCCTGGAGTTGAGCCCAATTTCTGATGATTTATGGACATAGGCATGTATTTTGATTTGGGGTATGTATTTTTCTTTTCCAGCTATGGAAAGGTTTTGGCCTTGTGTTCTTTTACTACATTCTTTTGACTTCTAGTCTTTAGCCCTGGGGTTCTCATAGCTTTTCAAGATCAGCAAGGGCATCCATTTAGAATATTCTTCTGTCTTCACATTTTTGCTTAGGCCTTGTTTGTATCTTTTTTCACTAAATTATTAATTTTAGAAAGTAAATGCAAGTAAACGCTCAGTATCATTGAGCCCTATAACCCTACAATCCTCTCCCTGTAGATCAAAATGGCATATAAGCTCTTCCAAGAAATTAGTACAGGACTCTGTTGGGAGGACCAACCCAGGGAAATAATGGCAATTTTGTTTTTTAAAAAAGGGCAAAACTTGCCAAGGAAAGCTATTGAATGAAAGTATCCCCACAATGCTGTTAACCTTAAATCAATGCATATTTTCATGGCAAGATTTTGCAGACCTTTGCATAGTGTACATGTCTTTCAAAGTAATCAGAATAATTGCCCCGATTGTCACCTAATCCATTCCCTTTTCCCCCTCTAATAAGCTGAAAATTAATTATAAATTTCATCAAGACCAAACAAATTTATACTGCAAACCAGCCATAATACTGCCTTGTGACATCCATTTAGGATGCTACATCTGCCACCCAAGTTTCCCTTTTCTCGGCCTTGCTTCTCTTGCAGTGGGTGAGTAAAGCAGCTGAAGGGAGAGAATTCAGTGGAGGAGAGAAGCAGCAGCCCAGAACGGCTTCTTCGGCACCAGTCTCCCAATCCCATTACTATAATTAGGTCATCCACATCTATTTTACATGGCACAAAGACAAAATTGATGCAAATGACATGTCAATTATATAATTATGTAAATAATGCAAAATGGAGGCAAATAGCTTAAAAGCCAATTACCTAATGTTGTAATTGATGTCAGTTTCATAAGTTATGAGGGCTGGGTGAGTGTGGTGCAATGGTTACGGTGACGTACTAAGAGTGGATGGAGTGTACTAGCTTGCCGTCAGTTCACAAGTATGACAGCTCATTGGGTGATCAGGCTCTCAGCTTAATCTGTCTTATATATTTTGAGAAAAAACAACAACAAGAAGAGGCAGCATTTGATTGAAAGGGTGAGAAATAACCAGGTAAGTTTGAATTTAATGGACACTTAGCTTTAATGGTACCCCTTCACCCAAATGGTCTATTAAATCATGATTTCACTTGTATATTCAAGTTATGTGAGAGGCTCTTGATAAAAAACACCACTATCATTAAATATTACAAAAGGGAAATAGGTATAGAGCAGAATTGATATTAATGATCTACACCTGTATAGGAAACTCAAGTTAAATCAGACTAAGATTACCTGATGCTGGAACACACGTTACACTCTTTCCCTACAAGTGACTTATCACATCTTCTTTGTTTTTTATCCATCACTGAGGTAATTTAAAGCCTTTCCAGATTATTGCTGTATTAATAAAATCATACTGGACAATTTTAGAAGGCACTATAAAGCCTTAATGTGGAAAATGACCTTTGTTCAGCAATGGGAGACGTAACTTCCTCGATTTTTAGCTTTAAAATTAAGCACATCCTTTGACTATAATTCCAGTATGAAATTTTAGTGGTAAGACCACAAACACTGCCTCAAAAAGCTATATTATAATAACCCCTATGACAACAAAGCATGGCTTGGCTGCATTTTTAGCCACCCTTCTATTACCTATCTGGCATTAAAGGCTGCAGGGCACTTTGGAAGACATTACAATGCATGTATAAATGTTGACCTGAATTCCCAGAATAAATTTACGCTCTTGCAGATACTGTAGAAGCAGAGCCAGTTAGTTCTAGTGATTAAGACGCCAAGCTAGAAATTAGGAGATTGTGAGGTTTAGACCTGGCTAGGGGATTTGGGGCCAGTCACTCTCTCTCAGCTCACAATGTCAGTTGGTCAATTCCTGTCACAATCATTGGATCAAAACTTGGTTGATACAAAAAAAAGTAGATCCTGCACTTCTGGGAAAACACTAGGAAATTAAAAAAATTCTATGAATAGCAGAACACATTTTTCAAGCTGACTAGTGCAGAATCCATAGGAAATGGCAGCGTTTGTCACCTGTCACACACTGAATATACTGTATACACACACAAAGGCATGGTGGCTCAGTGACTTAATAATGCTGGAGATGGTCTTGGCTCTAGTGATTCGAGCCCAAGCATTGTGTGGCAGGGCGAGTTCCTGTCACTCACCTTAGCTTCTCTCCACCTAACAGTTCGAAAGCAGGTTCTACTCAAGTAGACAGATAAGTACCACTTCAGTGGGGAGGCAAGCTGGTGCTCTGTGCAGGCAGTCATATTCCTGACAGCTCTGAACCTTTCTGGTTGTGGCGCCTGTTTCTGAGGCCACTCTGGGAAGGGAAGGGCCCTTGGCTGATGCTGCAGAAGGAGCTGCTTGTCTTTCAGGTGTGAAGCCAGCTCACCCTACTGTGGTGCACCTTGGGAAGTGCACAAGCGTGTCCTATAACAGGGCTGGTACCTTGGCAAGCCTAACTACTACTGTACAATAGTACTGTGGTCTCCTGGCTACTGTAACAATGCCATATCTTAATCATCATCATCATCTTTGGAAAGGACTCGATAAATAGACCAAAAAGCCAAATCCAGTCTGAATATCTGGCTGACAGTGCGACAAACAACAACAGCAACAATAATAATAAATACAAGTTTGTATTATTTTAGAATAAGAATATTTAGAGTTCTGGAATGGAACTTTCAGCAGTTTCAAGGCCAATGAGGTAAGTCATTTAAACATTTCGGCATCATGGAAGAAGGAAAAGCTCATGAGATGATTTACAGGAAACTCGGATCCCGTGTCAACGAAAGCATCAAAGGTAAATGAAAACTAGGTTTGCCCGTTGCTGCTGGAAACAAAGAATTGGGACACTACTGAATGAGTCATACTGCAGGACTAGTAGAGCCTGTTCCAAGGCAATTTCGGATGGTTTGAGGGTGAACATCTCCTCTTACAAATTATAGTGTTGCTTCTTCTCCTAGGCTTGTTCTGGGTCTCTGTATCTGAATGTGTAATTAAAGTCTCAAAAATAGCACCCACCCCTTTTGTAAGCAGTAACTAATCAGTAAACAGATTGTAGTCAGGAACAGAATTCCCATTTATCAAGGAAAAAAGGAACAAGTCAATTGTATTTATAGATATAATGCACTGCATTTGTCCTCAAGGTGATTATTATTATATACAGCTCAGATGCCCCCAACCTTCTAATCACATTTAGGAGATATACATGTTGGCACTTGCAAAGGAGAAATCCAGTGTAACAAGTATTGAACTTTTTGGGATTGCTTCAGGAAAGCTTCTGAAGATGGGATAGATTGATCACCTGTGTATCAGCTGACCAGTGAACCTTCATTAAAACCTAAGTCTTAAATCAACCCAAGTGGAAATGATTGTGGTTGATAGTTCTGAAATTCTGTGATCGGCCTACCTCAACTGTTTTGAACTACTTTTCTCTAAATTTTTGGAGAAGCAAGAATAGGAGGTATGCGATATTGAGGGCAAACAAATAAACACTGGAAGTTTTTAAGAAGAGACTGGACAGCCCTTAGTCTGAAATGGTATAGGGTTTCTTGCCTGAGCAGGGGGTTGGACTAGATCAGGGGTGTCAAACTCGCAATGTCATGGGACGTATCACGACTTTTTTTCCATTGCCAGCAATGGGGTGGGTGCGGCTTCCATATGATGAAACCAGCCCACAGGCCGGCAGTTTGAAATCCCTGGACTAGATGACCTCCAAGGTCCCTTCCAACATCAACATCAACATCATCATCATTACATAAATTTGAAAACCAGCATCTATGCTCTGTAGAATTTGATCATCTAATGCAGGGGTGTCAAACTCAATTTCATTGAGGGCCGCATTAGCATTGCGGTTGCCCTTAGGGGGCCAAGTGGGTGTGGCCAGGGTGGGCATGGCCTACTGAGTGGGCATGGCTAGAGTGCGTATGGCCTACTGGGTGGGCGTGGCCAGCTGTACATCGTTCGCATCAAGGGTGCCTATGGGGGCCTGGGCAGGAGTGGGACAGATCTGAGGGTCTGGCAGAAGGAGGGTCTCTGGGCCAGGGCCAAGGCAGTGGGGCTGTTCCCTCACTGTTTCCAGGATGGCTTCGTGGGCCACATGAAACCACTTCGCGGGCTGGATCTGGCCCCCGGGCCTTGTGTTTGACATGTCTGATCTAATGAGTTGAAACAACATACAGCACTTAATCACTGACATCCTTTTAGTGATGTTTTGTTTAAATTCCTGAAACTTTTCCCTTCAGGCTTATAATGAGAGCGGTTGATGTCATTTGGGTTTGTTGTGTGTGTAGGACATACAGAAAGTGCATACATGAGTTTGTGCATATCAACATAGGTTAATCCTCATAATAGCCTGATCCTTGAAAACATTTTCTACCATATTGGTAAAAATCCATACTGAACTGGATATCAACTTATGTTCTGAGATGACCAACTTATGATTACTAAAGTATATAAAATGTTACTTAAGGTGAATCTGGAAGATGAATATGTCAAATATTGTATGGTAAAATGGGTGAAAAACTTTAGGTACAACATAAAGCTAGATAAATGGGAGAATGCTTGGACCAATGGTTTAAAATTTACTTTGAATTACAGATTGAAAGATTTTTTTTATAAAAATAGTAGCCATTTTGTAAAAACCATAACAGGGTAAACTTTAACAAAATAAAAACTGCTAGTTTAGTAATTTAACACTTCTTTTTATTCTAATTGTTTATAATTGAGTTAATCTGAGATAAAATATTAATTAAAGTCTTAGATAAAGAGAACAAAAATACTTAACTTTGTTTTTCCTAAACAATGTTATACATTCCTTGCCAGCAGTAGGTCAGTTTTGACATTTTTTGGCCAGTATGCTATGAGCACAATCCTAGTTCAATGTTATTCCAAGGTTATTTATGTAATTAATACAAGCTAGGAATTGTCAGCTAAGATTTTTCTTGCAAGTTCTGTTGCCCATATTCCACCATGAGGAGGTACACACAATTTACTAAAACTGTCAAGATGCAATATTACAAAAGCAGAAAAAAATTAAATCACAGCAAAATTATCAGGCTCATTAAGGCTCTGTTTTTCAATATTCATGTTTCCAAACAACTTATAGTATTGCTAGCTAATTTGGTATAAGTTTCCACTTGTATAGTGCACTTGTTGATATGTTCATTAACATTTATTTCCAAACTTGTGAAGAATAGGGAAGATACTTTTTAAAAAAAAAACCACACACCCCTAAATCCCAATTATCTTTTTCAGGAAAACAAAGCAATGGCTGGGCTATATGACATCCAACTTGGCACTTCCCAGGGAAACTAACATTTAGAAGGCCAAAGAAAGGTGATAAGCTGGAAAAGATATTGGGAAATGAGCAAGGCCATGGGAAAGCAGAAATCCAAAATGTCTTAGAAAAAAACAATATTTCTAACAATACTGCCCCTGGGTTCATTTTTACTAAAACTATTTTTTGTAATCCTATATAATTGCTTCAGAGTTATATCCTAATTACCTCACTGAGCTAACTAAGCATGATATATTATATCCAATGAAATATCTTGCCTTTGTTTTCAGCACTTTGACCTTCTCTTTAGCAGTGTCAATAAGCCCATTTGTGCTTCAATGTAATTGGTCACTTAGTGTCCACTTTAAATGATTCACTTTAAGGAGAAATATTTCCACTGCACAAATGTAATTATAGGATTATAATTACATGGATAAGAATTCAGTGGAAAAGCAATACAAAGTGGCAACAGAGGACAATATTTTCAAGAGAACTGTAGATTGGTTTATTTGAAGCTTTCTGAAACCAACAGTGGTTAACATAAATCAATAGAAATATGTTTAGCTGTCATGGCTGCATGGTGAAAGAAACAAGATGGGCTTGCTTGCATAAGCTTAAGCATTACACATTCCATACAGTCTAGCATTCTGTCATGCAATAATTTGCAAGCAAGCATTTCAGATGCTGTTTTAAACTTCAGACTTCTGTTTTGAAGTGACTGTTCCTTAGGAGTTGGAACACCTAGTCTTGTTTTTTTTACAAGAGTAGATAACATCTGCCATCTAGTGGACATAAGAGAAATGTTTAATTAACTTGACTTCAGCAAACCTGTACCTATCTAGAATCTAGATACAGTATGTTGGGTAGAAGCTGTTTCTCAGGCCAGTCAGTAATTGCCATCACCAGACTGGCATTCTCTACATACATTCCAACCAGAAAGTTTAAAAAGAAATAAATCAGGATTGTTTAGCTGAATTGCAAAAGAGTATATGCCTTAGCTCATTCACAAGAACAGGGCTTTTCAACCTTTTTACCCATTGTACCACTTTTAGGATATGGCAACGTCTGAGTACCACCAGTCACCTAGCAAGGTGTCAAAAACATGACACCCCCCAAAAAAGAAAAAAGTGACGAAGTACAGGTAGTCCTTGACTTACAACTGTTCGCTTAGTGACTGTTCGAAGTTACAATGGCACTGAAAAAAGTGCCCCCCCAGGCCACAGCCAAGCAAGACATCTGCCTGCACATCCGGCGGCGCTCTTCCTCCTGTCCGAGGTTTTCATTGTTGTGAGCATTTCTGTTGAGGATTGGCAGTGGGGGTGGGGTGGGTGTTTGGTTTTTATTCCCCCCGTCTGCTGGGTGGTTGCAGCAGGTTTTGGTCACTTCACATGACCCTTGGACACTGTGACCGTCATAAATATGAATCAGTTGCCAAGCATCTGAATGTAAATCACAAGACCCTGGAGATGCTGCAACATTCCAGCTGATCGGCGCTTCTTCTGGGCTCAGCAGACGTGCTGGGATCAGCGCCGAGCTCGAGCTGGAGCCTGGCACTGATCCTGGTGCTTCCACTGAGCCCTGACAGCCCTGCAGCTCCAGCTGTCTCTCGCTCTGGCTTGTGCGGTGCTGCCACCGGTTCAGCTCATTCCCCTCCCCCACTAACACTTTTCTAGGATGGTCACGTACCACCTGCCAGGTGCCAATGTACCACAGGTGGTACCTGTACCACTGGTTGAAAAGCCCTGCACAAGAAGGTTCCCCACTGAAATATTTAAGAGACCTTGTTCTCATGATGTCACATCGATCTCACTGCTAAGCCATTTCCGAAGCAAGCCAGAAACTTTAGGTGTTCTGTGGAAGTTGGATTTTCCCTGCTATCCTGATACAACAGCCTGGATGCAGCTGGGGAATCTAAGGCACATAGAAAAGGATTCCTGAGACGATCCAGTCTGTGTTGGCCATCTGCTCAGCTTTTTCTCCCAGTGTTAACTACTGGGATGTTAGTGGAGCCCCATATACATGTGTGTGTGTGTGTTGTTTTATGGTGCTTTCATGTATTTTTTTGTATTAGATTATTTTAACTTTCTTTGATTGTGGGGTTTAGTTTGCTTATATTTCAATACCTGACTAGGTAACATCATCGATGCTGGTGAATATTGGATTTGCTCTCTCTTCATATACAGTAGCTTGCTGTGCCAATGCTGGTCAGGATGTGCTTTTTGCCTTGGTTCAAAGCTTCAATTAGGATATTGTTGTCTGATAGCTCCTTTGGTGTTAATCCTTGATTATCTGTATGCAAGCTGCTGGAGAGGATGTGTCCTGGACTTATTTCCTTCTTAGCTTTTTCCATCTCTTTTGAATGGTTTGTAGATGTGCTTTATCTCTGTGTCTATTAATGGCTTGATTTATCTGTACGCCAAGCTTCTAAGAATTCCATAACTTTTTGAATTTGACTTGGTCTAGGGCAGGGGTAGGCAACCTCGGCTCTTTTATGACTCATGGACTTCAACTCCCAGAATTCCTGAGTCAGCATAGTTGACTCAGGAATTCTGGGAGTTGAAGTCCATGAGTCATAAAAGAGCCAAGGTTGCCTACCCCTGGTCTAGGGTTTTCCAGTTGTGAAACTGTGGTTGGTCCGTGTGTTGTTAAGATTAAGGAATTTTCATTGTGTCTTCTACAAGTTGATATTCACGAATGTGTTCTGCTAGTCTTCTGTCTACAAAACACTTCAACTTCAGCTGGCTGAAGATAACAGCGTAACACGGTGATCATCCAGTTTGGGAAGGCTGGTTTATGATCTCCAGTATTCCTTTGAAAGAGGGATGTGGAATTAATGCCAGTGACTAAACTGTGTATTGTGGGCATGCGTGAACTGAATGAAATTCCTTGTAGTGCTCATCTCAGCAATATCCAACATTGTCTGGCACTTTCTTACCAGCTTTCCCAAACTGATTTTCCCCCAATGTGCTTCACTGCAGTTCTCGTGTGATTGCGAGTTATACTCTGAAACACTCATTTGTTTGGGTGGGGGTAATATTTTAAAAATCTGTTGTTGACTTCTGCGGGCAAAATAACGGGAGATTTTTTGATAGGTTAGATCAGGGGTAGGCAACCTCGGCTCTTTTATGACTCATGGACTTCAACTCCCAGAATTCCTGAGCCAGCATAGCTGGCTCAGGAATTCTGGGAGTTGAAGTCCATGAGTCATAAAAGAGCCGAGGTTGCCTACCCCTGGGTTAGACTAACACCGGCGCAACCCGTCGTGATACACAGATTACACAACTCCATCCAGTGCTTTTTTTTTGTAAAAGAAAAAGGTGCCGGAACTCACACGTGTCACACAACCCGCCTTGCCTACCCTACAAGGTTCCATCCAAAAAAAAGGTGCCGGAACTCCGTTCCGAGCGTTCTATGAGAAAAAAAGCCCTGAGTCTCCATCTAAGCTTATGTATTTATCGGAAGACTAAACCTTTGGTTTCGGTGACCGACCCAGATCTGGATCCTGCAAGCTTACGTCTGTATGTATGTATGTTTTGCAAAGCTAACGCCCAACGAAGTCATTTCTTTCCTTCGTGGCTGTTCACCCAAATTGGTGTTCAGAATCCCTAAAGAAAAATAATGCCTTTCCTAAAGCCGGCAGCAACCTCTCGTCTTTTCGACGCCAGAGCCGTTTTGCGAAACTTAGAAAGCCGATCTGGGAGAGAGAAAAAAAAAATCAGACGGGAACAAGCGGCAGCGACAAACTCCCACCGAGGACTTTCCGAGCCCGCAGTTGCCGGAGAGAACGCCAAGGCGCAGACGCGCTGGCAGCCAATCGCTTTCTCGGGCGGAACAGTAACGCGGTGGCTCCGCCCACCGGCGTCCGACGAGCAAACCTACGCAGGAGGGGGAACAGCCGAGCGTGCTAGAACGTTCTTGCGTTCCTTTCTTCTCCTTCCTCCTCCTCTTCTCCTCCTCCCACCTTGCCGCTTCTCCCGTGACGCAAGACAATGCCCCACCTCTTCCGCACCGGCAGTTCTCTTCTACGGGGGGGGGGGTGCGTGGTCACGTGCGTCACCGCTCGGAGCAGTAATGCGGTGGCTCCGCCCACCGGCGTCCGACGAGCAAACCTACGCAGGAGGGGGAACAGCCGAGCGTGCTAGAACGTTCTTGCGTTCCTTTCTTCTTCTTCCTCCTCCCACCTTGCCGCTTCTCCTGTGACGCAAGACAATGCCCCACCTCTTCCGCACCGGCAGTTCTCTTCTACGGGGGTGCGTGGTCACGTGCGTCACCGCTCGGACGAGACGGGGTTGGCGCTTTCTGGGTCCGCCCGGGACAGGCGCGCTTGTCGTGGGGACCGGCGGCTCGCGCTCCTTGGGACCGAGCCGCCTCTGCCTCCCGTCCCGCGGCTGCCTTCGCGCCCTCTTGAGCTCCGTCGCCATGAAGAGCCTGCCCTACTTCTGCCGCGGGGAGGTGGTGCGAGGCTTCGGGCGAGGCTCCAAGGAGCTGGGTATCCGCACAGGTGAGGGCGGCGGAAGCGGGGTCGACCGGGCGCCGCTGCCGGGTCGGGAGTCGGGTGGAAGCGTCGCGGCGGGTTCCTTTCCTTCGCCGCCCCCGCCTGGTTCTTCTGGCGGCCGGCGGGGTGTTTGGTGTGGGGGGGGGGAAGGTCGGCTTTTCTGGTTTCTTTCTTGCCTTGATTAAAACGAGGCTTTCGTAGAAGTGGAGCTGGATTATTATTATTTTTTTTTGGGGGGGGGGTGTCTGGTAATACGAAGTCCCGTTCAAAGTCCAGCTCAGCTTCTTCCTAGATCAGGGGTCTTCAAACTTGGCCCTTTTATGACTTGTGGACTTCAACTCCCAGAATTCCTCAGCCAGCAAAGCTGGCTGAGGAATTCTGGGAGTTGAAGTCCACAAGTCATAAAAGGGCCAAGTTTGAAGACCCCTGTCCTAGATAGAGCTTGTGGGTTTCCCCCCCCCCCCATAGTACAAAACGACTTTATTTTTTATTTGATTTTTTTAAAATCCCGTAGTTATTATTTATAAGTGCAGGTAGTGCTCGACTGACGACAGTTCGTTTAGTGACCGTTCCAGGTTACAACGGCCCTGGGAAAAAAAAGTGACTTCTGACTGTTTTTCACAGTTACGACCTCTGCAACCTCCCCATGATCATGGGAACAAAATTCAGATGGTTGGCAACTGGTTCATACTTATGACCATTGCAACATCCAAGGGATCCCGTGATCCCGTTTTGCAACCCTCTGACAAGCAAAGCCAATGGGGAAACCAGATTCACTTAACCGGGTTGCTAACTTATCAACTCCAGTGAGTCACTTAACAACTGTGGCAAGAAGCGGGGCAACAAATGTCACGCTTGAACAACATAATTTGGGGCTCAATTGTAAGTCGTAAGTCAGGGGTCTTCAAACTCGGCCCTTTTATGACTCATGGACTTCAACTCCCAGAATTCCTCAGCCAGCATGTCTGGCTGAGAAATTCTGGGAGTTGAAGTCCATGAGTCATAAAAGGGCCGAGTTTGAAGACCCATGTCGTAAGTCAAAGACTACCTGTAACTTAAACTCCCCCCTCCTCTTTTCTTACAACAATCCTGTGAGGTGCATTGGGCTGAAAGAGTGACTAGCCCAAAGTCACTCGGTTGGCTTTTATGCTTAAAGTGGGACTGGAACTCAGTCTCCTGGTTTCTAAGCCAGCACCTTAATTGCTACACAAAAATGCCGTAAACTTAACAAGATGTATTGTGGGCTCCCAACCTAACTTATAACCCTCATATTTTCTGGTGTTACGTTGACCAAATACCCAGCCTAAATGCCTCCCCAAGCAAGAGAGTCTCCCCAACTGTATAGATTAAAACCGTTTCCATAAGGGATATTTTGTGGTTAGAATTGGGCTTTGCATTTAATGAAAAGAGGTAGGTTTTTAACAATCCTGGTATGAAACTGCTCACTAACAATATAATTCCTAGTTCTTAATAGAACTAGGTTATGGGCTTTTTGTTAAAATACTTACATGCAGAGGAACATGGGCTCATTCACTAACTTTCCATTTCTTTTGCTTTAAAGGAGATAACATGTAACACAAATCGTTACAAGATGTGGTTGAATTATATAATTAGGTAGCCTAATACAGGGCTTTTCAACCAGTGGTACAGGTACCACCTGTGGTACATTGGCACCTGGCAGGTGGTATGCGACCATCCTAGAAAAGTGGTAGCAGGGGAGAGGAATGGCAGCACCGCACAAGCCAGAGCGAGAGACGGCTGGAGCTGCAGGGCTGTCAGGGCTCAGTGGAAGCACCAGGATCAGCGCCAGGCTCCAGCTGGAGCTCGGCACTGATCCCGGCGCTTCTGCTGAGCCCGGAAGAAGCGCCGATCAGCTGGAATGTTGCAGCATCTCCAGGGTCTTGTGATTTACATTCAGATGCTTGGCAACTGGTTCATATTTATGACGGTCACATTGTCCCAGGGTCATATGAAGTGACCAAAACCTGCTGCAACCACCCAGCAGACGGGAATAAAAACCAGCAGCCCCCCCCCCACCCCTGCTGCCAATCCTGAACAGAAATGCTCAAAACAATGAAAACCTCGGACAGGAGGAAGAGTGCCGCTAGGCAGGCAGGCGTCTTGCTTGGCTGTGGCTTGGGGGGCACTTTTTTCATTGCCATTGTAACTTCAAACAGTCACTAAGTGAACTGTTGTAAGTCAAGGACTACCTGTACTTTATCACTTTCTTCCTTTTTTTTTTTGGTCATCAAGTTTTTGACACCTTTTAGGCAACTGGTGGTACTTGGATGTTGCCATAATCTAAAAGTGGTACAATGGGTGAAAAGGTTGAAAAGCCCTGGCCTAATACCTTCATTATGTTGTAGAATAGGTATTATTTTTTCCTAACTCGAGATAATTTATATATGTAAATTACCAAATTACAAAGCAACAGATGTTCCTGAAAGTTCACATGCAGGCTGGCCTTCTTGAGTGTGTGTGTATTTGAAGAGTGACTTAAACATTGATGTAAATTACCTTAAGTTATATTTAGACTGCCCTAACCTTTAGTCAACCTCACTGGATCATAGCATACTATAATATAGATGTATGTATTGATCTAAGACTTTCTGCCTGATTTTTTTGAGTGTGCTATGTGTTACAGTATTTTAATGGTTCATATAAATTGTTATTTTTCAGCTAATTTTTCCGAAGAATTGGTTGATAGTTTCCCATCTGATATCTCTACTGGCATATACTATGGATGGGGTTGTGTTGGAACTGGAGATGTGCATAAAGTGGTTTTGAGTATAGGTTGGAATCCGTATTACAAGAATGTTAAGAAATCAGTGGTGAGTATGTTGTGTGTTAATACTTTAGAACTAGCTCAGGACCTGATCTATTTTTGGACAGTTTTGGCTGGAGAGGAGGCGGTGGAGTAGTGAGGCGTGGGATGCTCCATCAATAAGATGAGACATAGTAGCTCCCTGGACAAAGGGTGGAGACTGTGAGGAATATACTGAAAGAAAATGGAGGATGAGGGCTTCTCGGAAGTGCAGTGCATGCTCTACAGCTCACATTGGAAGCACTCCTGGAGAGCCAACTTGGTGGAGCGGTGGGCTAATGCCTCCTTAAGTAACACCAGCTGCCTGCAATTAGTGCAGGTTCGAGTCCCACCAGGCTCAAGGTTGACTCAGCCTTCCATCCTTCCGAGGTAGGTAAAATGAGGACCCAGATTGTTGGGGGCAATAAGCTGACTTTGTAATAATGCCGCTTGGGCTCCCCCGAAAGCCCTAATAAGCAGGCATATACATAGAATGAAGGCTATTGCTAAGCACATTGATTTGTGCTTTAGTTTGTAAGCCGCACTGAGTCTTCGGAGAAGGGCGGGATATAAATGGGATTAAAAAACAAAACAAAACAAACTTGCAGGCTTTGCAACAGGTTGGAGGCGAGCCCAGCACTGAGAGAGTCTACTCATACTTCTCTGCTTGTTCTGGCCTTAACCTGCCTCTAGTAAAGCCTCCTGCAAAATGTGGACAGGTTACAAAGCATCCAGATTTTGATGACGTGGCCAAACGATCACATGCAACGGCAAGAACTCTGAGGGCAAACCATAAAATAATATGTTCAGTGCTGCCCTAACTTTCAATGGTCGCTGAATGGTCATTAAGAAAGAACTGTCTGATAAATATTCAAGAAACTGCATTGGATAAAATCTTATTGGGGGCAGATGAGAAGCAAACAAGAAAACTATAAATTGTTATTGGGGTATAAAATGATTGAAGAACAAGTCAAACAAATGATGTTGATATGGGCTAAGAATGTGGGACATGGTATCGATCTTGATGTATGGCAAACACTTTGGGACAGAAATAAAAAGATAACACTGGTCACAGCTTATAAAGAAAATCTATATAAGATGTTTTACCGGTGGCATCTCCCTCCAACACGGCTAGCTAAAATGTATAAAACAATATCCCCCAATTGCTGGAAATGTTCCCAAGAATTAGGCACCTATTTTCATGTATGGTGGACCTGTAATAAGATGCAAAGGTATTGGCAAAGGATATGGACATGGCTAGAGGAAATATTAGGACGGAGAGTAGAATATAGGCCAGAATTTTTCCTGCTTGGCATAACAAAAGAGAAACATAGCAAAGAAGAGTTATATTTAATAATACATGTCATCACAGCAGCGAGAATGACGTTCGCCCAGAAATGGAAAGATAGTGAAATACCTGACGAGAGTGAGGTGATAAACAAAATATGGGCATGCGCAGAAATGGACAAGTTAACTTTGGAAATAAAAAATAAAGATCAGTCAAGAGTATTATAAAATTTGGAATAAGTTTTACCTATGGTGGGAACAGAAAGGAAGGTCTTAATAGAGATATACAAGATGTTGAACTTAAATAATATTAGAATAACGGTGGATGATAAGATCGAATATTGTATATTTGTATATAAATGATACGTATATAAAATGTATATAACATATAAAAAATGATGTTAGACAAGAAGGTATGCTGGACCGATAACACCATGTCCAAAGTTTTTAAATATTTTAAATAATAAAATTTGTTTAAATAAAAAAGAAGAAGAAAGAACTGTCTGTACTCTATTTAGAAGTCAATAGTTGTTTTGGTTTTACTTATATTTAAAACTTCTAGAAATAAACGTCTTTATTTCAGTGCTTTAATGTACATACAGTCATGCTATGAAATTGATGTTTCGTTTTTTTTAGGAAACACACATCATTCATCCCTTCAAGAAAGACTTTTATGGGGAAATACTCAGCATAATCATTGTTGGTTATATAAGACCAGAGCAGAACTTTGATTCTTTAGGTAAGTCTTGAGTAATTTAGTATTTATTATTTGATAAATGGTAAGGTCTACTAATAAGATCAGGTCTTTAATATCATTATTATACAACAAGAGTTCTTAAAATATAGGTTGCCAAGGCAAAGAATATGAAGAGCGTTTATACCTGTATTGGTTTGGGTGAAATTGTAGATCAGAAACATTTTCTTCCTGAAGAAAATGTACATTTGCAACATCTACCTATGCTGCACATTATATAGAAGCAGAAAAGTATGAAAAATTGCTATTATCTGGGGGTAAAAAGCACAACCCAACTGATAAATCTCAGTTTGAGTGATAATTGTACTGTAGTAGGAACAAGAAACTTACCTATAATGCTGGAAGTTTACATCTTTCAACCCAATCTACTTCACAGGGTTGTTGATGTGGTACAAAATTCATCTTGAGTTCCCAGAGAAAATACTTAAATTGGGTGTATAATTCAATATGTCATGGTTTGACATATGAATAAGACTCATGGCTTTTTTCTTGCTCCATCTTTTCTTCCTCTTTGGCAAAGTATTAGCCATGTCAATCATAACTAGAAGCTACATTGTTTTGGATCCTTTTAACTATTTCCTCAATTCCCATCTTATCTCCATAGAAAAAGCAACATACATAGGCACTGTCAGACTATATAACTCACTCAGTTTAGGTGGTATGAAAGAAAGGCAGCAGATGCTTTAAATATTTCATTTGTACCTTGAATCAGGCATTTACCAATACTACAAATGAAGGCAAATATGTGTGTCAAAGTAATGATTTAAAAGCTAACCAGCTGATGTAATGTGAGATGTATGATGTAATGATGGGAATGACTCAACAGGGTCTATGTCCCTTTAAGAGTTTTGTATAAAAGGCAAGGCTCCGCAGATGTGTGCTGTAAGTGCTGTGTGTTGGATCCTGCTGTATTTGCACGTGCACGTATATTGTTCCTGGTGTATGATACTGTAGATAGTGTAAGATAAACCACCATTTAATATAGAGCACTGTTTACTGTGTTTACTCCTGGGTTATCTCAGTGCAATAAGACTCTGCATGGTCTGACAATGTGTCCCAGGGTAACGTTGCCAGATCCAATCTGAGTCTAGCAGAGTGTGTGCTAAAAAGCCACTACAACAGACACAAACAGAACTGCACACACACAGAGCTAGAGAGAAGTTCTCTGAAGATGGGCTCCAGCATGACTCCGAAAGCTCAGAAGACAAAACCCCTGGTCCCAGTGACTGACTCAGATAGGATCCTGCATTTATCAATATTATATACTTTGGAACAGATCTGAGCAATTTGTTGCTTTCATGCCACATCTGACTCAGGGTGATCGCAGTCTGGCCTGTGATAGTGGGGGGCACTAACAATGTTAGGGCAGGGCAGTGGCAGTGGGGATGGCGGCGGCAGCCTTGGGGTTGGGTTGTGGCAGCAGTGGGCAAGGCTGTGACCTCCTGCAGCAATCCCAGTTTGTCATGTGGCCCCTTGATAAAATCAGTTGCCTGCCCCTGCTTTAGAAGTAATTAATGTTTTATTTTTTCCTCTACAGATGCACTTATAGCTGCTATTCAACATGACATTGAAGAAGCTAAAAATCTACTAGATTTGCCAGAACACCAGAAGTTTAAAGATGACAACTTCTTTCAAAGAAGAAATGTTAACAGTATGACTAATGGCCATTAAATAATTCCCTTTCTTTATTTTCATTGCAGTTATTTAAACTGAACTGATCTTCATATGTTTCTTTTTAATAGAGAAGGCTGCTCTGCTCTTTAGGATTGTTATTCTGTTAGCATTATACCAAAATGGTTAGTGATTCTCTAAAAGTAACACTATTTTTGTTTTTTTCAAAAAATGGCCATGTTACTTGACAAATAGCAAGTGCAATCTGTTACGTGTGGTTGTTAGTGCCATCTTAAGAGCAGACAAAAGTTTGTTTCCTAAATGTTTCTAAATATTTCTAATGATTGCTATTTATTTAATTAATAATGCCCATGCTGTATATTTTTGGTGTGAAAGATTTCCAATGGAAAAATAGAAATATTATCAGTAATTTTACTGCCTGAATAATTATCCTAGACCTAGAGGCTTTTAATTGTTCATTTGAAACATTAGCTGGGTTCATTTGAAGTCCTTTTTAATCCCCTTAAAATAGGATTTAAGCCCTCTGTGATTGAATTACGCTATTAATTTCACTGAGAGTAAAAGCATCACTTAATTTCTCCTACCTTCAACTGAGAATTCTTAGATATTTATAGAGCTTATTTATTTTACTGTTTTATAGTGAATAGAAAGCCTTGATCTTAAGAGAGGCATCTGAACCTGGAACAAACCTTTATTTTCACAAAAGCTCCTTTACTTTTGATGCCGCTTTGCTGTTACAAAGCAGCCTTTCATATGATTAAATGCTCCTTTAATTTGCTTGGAAGGAAATGCGATGAACTGGGCTCTTTGTGTATATGTACAGATAGCCTAGACTTGCAAGTCCTGACTGGGACCAGAATCTCAATCCTTGAGCAGAGCCGTGGTCAAGGGAGAATGTCATGTGACTACTTAGCCACTGTAATTGTTGTGGTAATTAAGCCGTCTCATGGGTTGCTAGGTGGACTGAGTCACAAGGAGCCTGGGGGGGGGGTACCTCGGGGTAACGGAGGCCCTAAGAGGCTTTGAACAGGCTGTGGGTGACTTGGGAGATGCTGCAGGGCAATGCGAGGCCAGGGAAAGAAGCTGTAGCCACCCCCTGGAAGCAATAGCTGCCCCACAGAAAGTATCAAACACCTGGGAAGTTCCAAGAGCACAGCACAGAACAGCCACTCCTCATACACAAATACACAGTGGTGTACAAAGCAGCCACCCTGTGGAAAGTGCCAGTTAGAGGGCAATAGATGGGTAGTTGGGTTTGCAGTAGGGATAAGCTGCCAGGTGTCCACAAGGCCAGTGCAATACCTGTAACTTCGGGCACGGGTCACAAGTCCCTTTGTTCATGTGCTGTTGTAATTTTGAACGGTTGCTGAACGAATGATTGTAAGTGTAGGACGACCTGTACGTCTGCGTTGTGTGTCCGTGTGTACACATACATATATATGTGCAGTCAGTTCTTGTTATTCACAATAGTTACATTCTATAAAGTAATGAATTCTGATTTACTAAATACTGAATCATTGCTTCTAGGGGGAATATACAAAGTACTTTTATATAGTATGGGAGCTGAAATAAAAAGGCAAGAGTGTCCACTTTATCGGCCTCAGTGGAAACATGCCTGTCAGGTGACTTACATTTTTCACTGCTCTGAACCTGTCCCCAAATGACTGCAAAACTGCCATGTGTATTTGGCAGTATAAATACATTTCAGTGAGTAGATGAAATTGTAAATATGAAATCCGCAAATAACTATGTACATATATTTATTTGTGTCTGTATACATGGTTTACCAGCTGCTATAAAGTGTATGTGTAACTTGCAATCCTAGCATGTTCCTATAGTGGCAGTTTTCATGGCATCTCTGTCAATATAGCTGCAGGGATTTGCTTATCCCAGGATATTTATGTGCTTGACAAAACAAAACAAAACCCCAGAAGCTTATTACCAAATGATATTTTTTTCTGCTTATATTTTTTCATTTTGGTACGTTTTTATGTAAAATGCAACAAAAATTCTTTTAATTAAAACTTAATTGGATTTGTAAATGTGCTTACTGGAAAATGGGATGTGCATCGAATCAAAATGTCTAGTCTGGAAATGTGTACACTATGTGTATGGAGAATGAAGGTGACAGTGGAAAATTCAGTTGATTGCACTTTGATAATTTTACAAATGCACCAAGGGGTACAAGCTTCTAGGGATTTTGTATGTAGAACATTTGAGTCTTATTTATCTGTAGGAAAAAGCTCGTATTGAATATATGTCAAATGCATCAGGAGAAAGACCATCCCAAATTTATGTTCACTGCATGAGCATCATGAATTAGAAGTTTTATGTCCTTCATTTAAGATGGTGCCCCAGTTAGTTCATTTGCAAGGAATCCTGAATTCTGTTTTTCATGGTTCAAATTTTTATTATTTCATATTTCATGTTGCCATTAAATTTTAAAAACTTGGGTTTTCCTTATTTTTATCTTGGTAAAGTGCTCATGTTCTCTTTCTCTTTACCCACTCTGCATATGCAGTTCTAGCTGCACCAAGGCCTTAAAGATAGTCCTCAATTCACAACCATTTGTTTAGCAATAGTTTGAGGTTACAATGGTGCTGAAAAAAATGACTTAACTTAATTTGCTGTTCTTCACACTTAAAAAGCCTTGCAGCTTCCCCACAGTTATAGGTAGGTGCTTGCCTACCAGTTTGTATTTATAATGGTAGCAACGTTCTATGGTCACATGATCACTATTGCTTAAATATTTGCTTAATGACTGTAGCAAAAAAGTGCAAAATTCGGTGACACACTTAATGACCACATTGCTTAGCAATAGTTCTTGTCCAAAATGTCATACGTCGAGGACTACCTGTATATATTTCTTTGTATCTTAATACAATCTATGACTGCCACTCATTTCAACTTGTGTGCCAAAGAATATCTGGTGATGGGCTATGTATAGGTAGTCCTCAATTTACAACAGTTCATTGAAAAAAGTGACAGGACCATTTTTCACAGTTGTGGGATCTCCATGGTCACATGATTAAAATTCTGACATTTGACAACTGGCTCATATTTATTACAGTTGTGTTCCAGAGTCATGTGATTGTCTTTTTGCAATATTCTGATGAGCAAAGTCAGTGGGAAAGCAAGATTCACTTAATACCTGTGGCAAGAAAAGTCGTAAAATGGGGCAAAACTCACTTAACAAATGTCTCACTTAGCAACAGAAATTTTGGCTCAATTGTGGTCGTAAGTCGAGGACTGCCTGTGTAGCCACTAGGTCTCCTGCTCTTACTCCCATCTCCAAAATATTCCAGTGCAGAAAAACCTTTTTATCTGGATGGGTGACATTCTGAAAATTGCAACTAGCCAAGTGCTTTTGCTTTTTACACAGTTCAGTAATGAGTAGGACTGGGTGAGGTATTTCAGCAAAAAGGTTGAAGCCATTGTCTTATAAGCAATTTGTGACCACCAAAATAATTGGTAATAAAGTTAACAAATTTTCAGCACTGCTGTAAATTTCTTTCTTCCTCTTCATGATCAGCATGTGGCCTTATTAGCTCCATGAATATGAGCATTTAGATAGTCCGGACATAATTGGATATACTGTTGGCAGTGTATATTTGTCAATTGTTTTGTTACTTTAGATTGTGCCTTCTGATAGGGTTACTTTGTGAGATAAATTACTAACCTATGAATCATGACATGTATATAAATTATTGCTTAAGGGAATGTGTCACTGAGAAAAACACAGTTTTGGAAGCAGCAATGAAGTACAATCCAGAAATTGAATATATATTGATCAGTCCTGGTTTTTAAACAGCATATGAAATCAAATGAATATGTATTGAATTCTGCCTTTTTATATATAATCAATTTTAAATTTATCATTGTAATTTTATTGAGTGCTTTATTTTTCTATTAATTTCAACAAATAAAAAAGAAAAGCTATGTGTTTTCTATTAATTTTTCTCCACTCCACACAAAGAAACCTGAAAAACATCAAATACCATTCTGTTATAATAAATACATAGACAACTTTTTGTCAACTTGTTTTTGAAAAGGTAAGGAATATGATAGAGCCAATTGGTTGTAACAATTAAGGCACCAGGCTAGAAATCTGGAGATTGTGTTCTAGTCCTACCTTTGGGACAAAGCCAGTTGGGCAATCTTGGATCTGTGTCGTTCCGGGTTCCTCACGGATCCTATCCTAGAAAGGAGGCCAAAGCAAACTACTTGCAAAATCTTGCCAAGAAAACGTCAAGGATTAGTTCAGGCAATTGCCAGGAATCAATGTAGATTTGGAAGGCCTCATTATACTTAAGCGACCTCTCGCAATCTCAATCCCCATTATCTTAGTTTCCTCATAAATTACATAGAAAATCCCCATTGGGATGGAAATCCAGTTAGGTTTAGAGTTAGGCATGACAATCCAGTTAGGGTGAGATTTGGGGTTAGGGTATGGATTAGGGTTAAGGTTAGGATTAGAGAGTTAGCGTTAGCATTACAGTTATGTGTTGCACTAGACTAGGGTTACGGTTAATGATCCGGCTACCGTTAGGATTAGTGTTAGTGATGGGATCCAGAAAAGGTGTGGGTTAGTCCAGTGTGAACTTGGAAATGTAAAACCTACATGATGAGCCAATTCAGAGGCTTCTTATGCTTGAGGCCTCTCCTATTTCCAATCCCCCTTATTCTCACTTCATTATAAAAATATAAAAACTTATTGGGATGTAGGTACGCTTTGGGTTGGGGTTAGGCATTAACTTGTAATGTCACTAAAACATCAGTAGCTTCGGGGACCTTAATGTATTTAAGAGGCCACTAACAATTCTAATCCCTTTTATACTTTTCTCGTAAATTACATGGAAATTTCCCATTAGAATGGAAAGCCAGTTAGGGTTAGCATTAGGTTAGGTTTTGCATTAGTGTTAGTGTTAAGCTTGTGTTAAGTTTAGGGTTATAGTTACACTTTGTATTTGGGATAGGGTTAGATTTAGGGTTAGGAGTAGGAATAGGATTATGGTTAGCGTTAGCATTAGGGTTATGCTAGAGTTAGCATGAGATTTACGATTTTTATTAGGGTTAGTGTTAGGGTTTGTGCTAACACTAGGATTAGGATTAATGTTAGGGTTACTGTTAGGGTTAACATTAGCCATGGGATCCAGAAAAGGTTAGGGTTAGTCCAATGTGAATTTGGACTGTAAAAGAATCTCGTATTTCTAATCACCCTAATTTTTGCTTCATTATAAAAAGTACAGTAAAATCTTATTCGGATGGAAACGCGCTTAGGGTTAGGTTTAGGCATCCATGAAATAATATCAACAGTAGCTTCGTAAAGTCTTGTTATGCTTCAGAGGCTGTTAGGAATTCTAATCCCTTTTATGGTTAGGAATAGAAATCAAGTTAGGATTAGGATTGGAAATCAAATTTGGGTTAGTGTAAGTGTTAGATTTAGGGTTAGGAATGGCAATCTAGCATAGGTGAGATTTCGGGTGAAATTTATGGTAAGGTAGTATGAAGGTTCATGTTAGGGTTAGGAATGGAAATCCAGTTAGGGTTAGCATTAAGTTTAGTGTTAGGGTTTGCGTTATGGTTAGGATTGGGGGTTGGGATAGGTTTAGGGTTAGTGTTAGAGATGGAAATTCAGTCAGGGTGAGGTTTAGATTTAGGCAGTGGTGGGATTCAAATATGTGAACAACCCGTTCTCTATTTGAATGCTACTTCTGGAAGTCCTTTCTGGGCCTGGGCAAGAAAAAATTATTGGTTCTGCTGAACTGGTGCAAACCAGTTGAATCCCACCACTGGATTTAGGGTTGGGGTTAAAGATGGATATCCAGTTAGGGTTTTGGTTAGGGTTAGATTAGGGTGGAAGTTAGTGTTATGGATGATGTTGAAGGAAAAGTCATCATGGTTCAGTCCAAGCCGGGAATAAACATGGCGACTTCTTTAGAAAAAAGGTTGCAGTTTATTGAAGAGGAGAGCCAGACAGAAAGATGGCTCTGGAAGAAAAGAGAGAGAGCACATGTAGAGTGTGGGTTTTTATACCCTCTGGGGCTCTTGAGGTTGTTTCCTGTTCCTGTTTGAGGCTTTGTATTTCCTGTGTCATGTATTTTGACCTGAGTCTGAGCGTGCCCCTTTGGCATCTCTGTGTTAATCCTATTATGTCCTGTCTTAGAGTTTGGGTGGGGTATGTAGATTTTAGGTGTCTTGTCACTGCGTTTTTTTTAGTTTTGCCAGCTTTGTTCATTTCTGTCTGTACATTTTCCCCTGCTCTCTGCACCTGTGTTACTATCTTATCATGTAACCATAGTGAATGTCACATGTTCAGCCATGTTATGGTTTTACTCTGTTTTGTCCTACTAAGTGCGCATGTCTAGAAAGTTTTTTTCCCTTTTACTTTGTATTCTGCCTGATGAGAGATGTAGTCAGTTAGGTCTTTTGTTTTCTCATTAAAAGTTTTACAGTAGAATATGCCTTGGATTTCTTTCTTTGATGTTCACCATGCATCAAATGAAGCACGGTTCGTCGCCCTCTGATAGGGGAGTAATAATCCTCCCCTGACATTTGGTAGCAATAAATCTTGACAAATAAAAAACAAACCATCCTCTGTTACCAAATGTCAGGGAATAAATACCTCCCTATCAGAGGGTGATGAACCGTGGCTCATTCGCATGGTGAATATCAAAGAAAGAAATCCGAGGCATATTCTACTGTAAAACCTTTAATGAGCAAACAAAACAAAACCTAACTGACTACATTCTCTCGTCAGGCAGAAGAGAAAGTAAAAGTAAGGAAAAAAAATAAAGTGAGAAAACTCCTCTTCTTAATCTTCTAGCTTCAACGTTCCTGAATCTGCATTTCTACAGAGCTGGTTTCTGCTTGGTGGAGGGAGACTTGAGGCTATTAAGAAAAACTGGACATGCTTTTCTGCCTCTTTAAGATCCTTTCAGGAAATATATTTTTCTGCCCTTTTAATATTTCTTTCGCTGTTGGGGGGCTGACTTCCCTCAATTTAGGATTAGTGTTAGGGTTATTGTTAGATTCTGAATGGAAATTGGGTTATGGTTAGGGTTCTGGTTCAGCTTCCTTGAAATCAGGGCTGAAAACAACTTCAGAGTTAGATTCACAGTCTTTTTAAGAAAGGGAGTGAACCAACAGAAATGCAAGACCTTTTAAACCAATTTGCACTTATCATATTCCCTGCACTGAAATATGTAAATCATGTTATTTCTCTGGAATTATGTACAGCAGAGCCAAGGTCTTTGTTTCTGTTTTAGACTAGATCATCTGCAGCTAGTCTTAGTATGCTTCATGGAAACAAAATCTTCCAACTATGTTTATGAATCTTCCTTATTTCAACTAATATTGGGGTATTAGGCTTAAATCATTGTATAATTACAATTGAAGTTGTAAATTGCCGAGCCCTGAATAATGGAATTTGGAAAGTGAAAAGA
The DNA here is from genome assembly GCF_964194415.1 of Vipera berus. NCBI lineage: Eukaryota > Metazoa > Chordata > Lepidosauria > Squamata > Viperidae > Vipera > Vipera berus. The sequence goes on from NC_138203.1 coordinate 68,475,262, forward strand.
GATAGATAGCTTCAACTGATCTCAGGGTTCAGTGCAGTTCAGTCTTGCAATGCTAAACCAAGTTTTATTGATATGTGCAAACCAGGTCACCCTCATTGCTTGATAAATTGGTCCCACGTATTTTAACAGAAAAACCAAAAAACATGAAATTTACCTATGAATTTTCTCCATTTATTTGTGCTGCAAAACAGACTCCTAATCATCAAGTTGTGAATATGCATGGTACATTCTCACAAAAAAAAACAATTTTTTTCTTTCCCACAGGAAGAGGTTTCAGAAGAGTGGATTACATAATAACCCCAAATATTTCTTTGAGAATTACCAAATCAGTGAGGTGAACAAATGACAAACTCCATACAATAGGCAGCCTTTGCCTTTTTATTACATTCAGTTCATATTCATGGTTAGGCTGTTGCATTTATTCATTTTTCAGCTCTACATGGTCTGAATCCATATTTATTCCTTGTTTCATCACCATGTCAGTGCATGACACAAGAGGGAGTTAAAACAAAGCCCGGCATCAATTTTGTCCAACGTTTGAAAAGTGGTGGGCAATTTAATTCAAGAAATTTCAATTTTATTAGAAATATTTTGTCTCAGACAAGTGCTTTATGATCTGAATGATACAATTTTTGTATAAAACTGCAGGCAGAAAGATACTTGAAACATCTATGAGTGAATACAGACAAGCCATTTACCCCAAGTAATAACCTACCTTGGTTTGCGTATGATGGAAGGCCGATTGCTCTGTTCTACCAAACAGTGAGGAAACATAATGCCACAGTCATTGCAGATATGTAGTAAGTGGTTATTTTTATCATTTAGGTGAGCTTCTGAACTTGTACTACATTTACATACATCTTCCGGTAACTTATTCAGCAAAGCATTACAAATACAGTGACACTTGTACAGGCACTAGGTTATGTAAAGGAGTAACTTTCATCATCATATTCCAGTTCATCTAAGTCATCATCTTGCAGAAGTCCATATTTAAATTTACGATATACGGTGCCATCACGACTCATGTAGACAATATCATTGTCATCTTCATCGTCGTCGTCATCATCATCCCGATCCTTGTATTCATTCACTTGATTGTCTGGGTAGCTGCTGCTCTGGTAGTGATTGCTCTTGAAAGAGCTGAGAGCCTTTGCACTGTCTGCCAACTTCTTATATCCAATCTGGTTAACAGACATAGGTCTGGCTCGCAGTCTTCTCCATATGAAAAGAGCAGCCCCAAGGATGAAACTCAACAAAATGAGTAACGCCGCTGTCAAAGCCACAGCTTTGCCTCTCATATTCTCTGGCAAATTAGGAACGACCAATATACACTCATCTAAAGAAGAATGATAAAGAAATTAGTCATATATTTATGCTCATGGGGAAAAAACACACTCTTCATATTGCATAATCACTATCTCTGTGCCAATTTTCTCTCCTGTACTTGCCTTCTCCCCATTTCCCTGTCTACATATTGGCAGAAAATTTCCCACAGAGTCTTCTTCCAACTCCTTGTAGTCTGGCAGCATTTTAGAGATTACTATTGTCCTATGATCAGAAGATCCGGCCTCACCACCAGCCATTTGGAACAACTTTTCTGCCCTGCTGCAGCAGCCACTATTGCTCTTCTGGGAGTGCAGTAATCCTGCTGGCCTTGTGGAGCCATGGTGAGAAGAACATTGTGATAACAGTGGTTTTAAGATCAACCTACTTTGCTCACTGTCTTATCCCTGTCATGTGGAGTTAGCAACAAGGCAAAGGGTTCTCCACAAAATATTGCCAAATAGCAGAAAGCTGTTAGATATAAATGTCAACACTAAACTATCAAGTCTGGTGACTGCATGTCTAACTTTATGGTTGTTGCACGGTTAACCAATTTCTCAGATGATTTAGTATTTTCACTCGCTGATCCGAGTCCTTCTCAAGAACCCAAAATAAGCAGAAGTTGTGGGTTGATGGTCTTAAAGGTGTCCCAGGATGTAAGCTGGTCCAAGTAAAGATGCCTTTCACAACTGACTGATTTTGTCAGTACTTTCAGTGATCCAGTTGTTTTGGAATTGCACCCAAGAAGTCTATTACTAATTGTACTATCTTGACTTTCATTGTCTGTTGGTATATGCTATGCACTGCCAAGCCAAGCCAAGCCAAGCCAAAGATAAAGAACATAACTTCTTGAAATCATTAGAAAAATTTCTTGGAAGAAATGTTTGTTTAATAATAATGAGATTATTACCTGACGTTACAGTGCAGTTACAACATTCCTGAGTTGGCATCAATCCAGCATCCTTACAGCATGGCACACATCGATATTCGTCAACATACAGTTTTGCGTTAAGATGACATAAAGTACAGTTAAAGGGACCAGGTCCCTTGCACTGCATACAGGAATCGTGGCATTTCTCGCATTTTGATTGTTTTACCTTGCATTCCACAAAGAACAGACAGAAAAATGAGCTTTGGTTAATGTTTTTAGGGGAAATGGACAGTGCTATTGCTGAATTAGCATATCACGTAAAGTTATCATGGGATTTATTTTATTTTGTCTTAGCACATTGGTTTAGCTAGCCTTGATCCTAAAAAAGTATGCAACACTGAATATCTTTGTGTGCATAAAGTCATCCTATTTAAAAACAAAAACAGCCTTACAGTAGGAAAAAAAGACGACAATTATCATCTCCAACACCAGCTATCATCTTACAACCTATCGAGTCTATGCAAACTCTGACTCTTATGTGTTAATTATTTATTTTATTTATCTCTCGCCTTCATTATTTTTATAAATAACTCAAGGTGGCAAACAAGTTACAATGCTCCTTCCACCGCCATTTTCCCCCCATGACATCCACCCTGTGAGGTGGGCTGGCATAAGAGAGAGTGACTGGCCCAAAGTCACCCAGAGGCTTTCAGATCTAAGGCAGGACTAGAATTCATGGTCTCCTGCTTTCCAGCCTTAACCACTAAATTAAAACCTGGATCTTAGTTCCACGCTTAACGTCAGTGACGCTCATAGGAGCGTGAGCACATATTTGTGTGTCAAAATGATACCTGCTTTTCTGGGATGTTTTCCCCACTTAAAAGGGGGTCTTACAATATTGACTCAACAGTTGTAATTTTTCTCAAAGTGACATATGAAAATGTATTTAAGACGTAAATTGCTCTTTTTTCCTAATAATAAAGATCTCAACACCTGAAAATAGGAAATGCAGTGCCATTTTGTTCGATGATGCACAGTTTTTCCAGAAACTTATAGTATAATAATGGAATAGTATAATTAGTTTTGTCAGAAGGAGCTAAAAGATGTTCCGCTCAGAGTGCTGTAGAAATATGCGGACATCATTCTATCCTATTATTAACTTTGTCTATAGATGGAGAAAGACACCTATGAAAGCAGGAACATTAAATGATCTGCATAATACATGGCATACAAATACCAATATTTAGAAGCTGAATTGTACCTCTTTTTAAATCTAATTGCAATTTCTCAGTTCATCATTTTATATATTAAGAAGCAGAAGTCTAAATGCTGAAAATAATTTAAAGAATGTGGAGTACTCTTTATAATATTTCAGACTGAGTGCTAAAATTCATGTTTAGATAATTACATTAAGTCAATAAAAATTCTGTGTAGCAAGTACCTCTGAGACTTGGTATTCTCCTAGTAAGCAGATCGAGTTGCACAATCCAGCTATGAAACGATAATTTGTTACGCATGTTGTGCATTCAAATTCTCCCTTCCCTTAAAAGGAATAACATCATTTAAGAAATACATTTATAGAAAATTGTCCAATCGACGCAATAATTGCTTTCATTCAGCAGCATTTTATCTTTGCAAATGTGGAATCCTTCTACTCCAAACATGCGTTTGAGAGCCTGGACTAAGTAAAATTTATGTGTGCTGCAGTCCCAATATAGTATCATTGTTTCAGGTCTGAGCATGTGGGAATGATGATGGTGGTGTTTAGGATTATGATGCAATGGATTTCAACTGTGTCGCTAAAGACAGAGGGTTTACGGAATCAATAAAAGAAGATATTTATAGTCCAGAGGTCCATGGTGCTCTCTGAGCTTGATGGTCTTCTTGCAGATGTTTCATTACCAAACTAGGTAACATCATCAGTGCACTGCAAATGTCTGCAAGAAAGCCATTAAGCTCAGAGGGTGCCAAAGACCCCACAGTTTAAGGAATTTCAGAATGCTAATTTTGAAGGGATTTAAGATATGCACAAATTATTATACAGATAATTGACTACTTGGGACTAATCACTAACTGGTATGTGATTTCCGTTTCATTTTTTGTTGTTGTTGGATATCTGCAAGGCAACAAATACAAATAGTTGCACTGCACTCTAATTCAATATACAACTGAGAGAATTCTTTCCTGTTCATAATGTAATTAAGAAAATTATTTTAAGAATGAAAACAAAGCGTGACTTCAGCCTTTATATGGCTCTGAGCTTGAACTTACCTGTGCAAGTGTGACAAATTGGATGGCACCGTTTACAAGTCTGAGTATCAAGATCTGAATAGTAATATTCAGGGCAGGAGGAGACACATTGGCCAGAAGAGTGGAGAAGGAAGAAATTTTCCACACAGGATAAGCATTCTGTAGGTGCAGGTCCCAAACATTTCTGGCAGCTTGTGTGACACCTCTCACAAGTCCTGGTGACACTGTTGACATAATACCTGTACCAATAAAATAGTAAAGCCAAACTGAGCTGAGTAGAGCAGAACAATTACACTGTAAACAAAGAGTTACTTTCTTTCAAAGCATTTTGTACTTTGCAAATCTATGCTGTTAAAGGGATGAGATGGGTTGAGAAGATGGAGCTTCTCAGAAGGCAACCAGGCTATTGAGTCTGATGTCCATTCTACTGGGAAGTCTTCCACACTTAAGAATCATTTATATCTAGCTTTCCTGAGCCCTGTTCCCAGCTGATCACCCCCTGTCTGTCAAAGCCTAAATCTCTTCATTATTTGTATCTCTTTCTTTCTCCGTGCCACTTTGTTTATCTCTTCCTCCTCTTTGTGCCTTTTCAGGATCTTACCCAGCTGTACAATTCTGGACACACAGGTCTTCTTGCTTGTACCGGTTTAGAGGGCAGAGAAGGCACTGGGTGCTGTGTTTCCCATTGCAGGTTTCACAGGTCCTGTGACAAGGATGGCAGTGGGAGTCAGTATCTTCATAGTGCCCAGCAGGACAGGAACCAACGCAGGATGTATCTATAGCAAAATAGCAAAAGACAACCTAATGTTTGGGGTGACAAAGATTAATACAATCTGTAGTAGGGACATGGGGAAATTCTTTGGACCAACCAAGTAAGCTTTCTAAATTTGATCAGGGATTGAGTCGTCACCTGCTATTCTGAATGTAAATAATAGGGTTACTTGAAAGGAGCAATACTTTAATTCTCTAAGCCCGGGACCTTTGTAGGATGAAATCTAGCATTGTGCAAGCAAACTTTCATTCACACAAAATAATTCCCTTCTCTCCAGAGCAGATTTTGAGAATGCAGGAGGAGCTGTAGAAAGAAGGATATTTCTTCACCATATTGTGTCTGGGTTTATATTATTGAGTGTTGCTTTGTTTATTTGTGACTTACAGGGCTTTTTTTCTCATAGAACGCTCAAAACGGAGTTCCGGCACCTTTTTGGGATGGAACCTTGTAGGGTAGGCAAGGTGGGTTGTATGACATTTGTGAGTTCCGGCACCTTTTTCTTTTACAGAAAAAGCACTGGTGACTTAAGATGCTATGTGAATTCATTCAGTGTGCTCTTTAAGCTAAATATTATGGTTTGGCACATTGTATCAACCTGTGAACTGTGCCTGTTCTATATGTTAGGGAAAGCATGCTTATATGTTGCATAAACGTGGCTTATGAACGGAAATTGCTCGGAGACATGGCATTTTACTATTACATCTTCCCTGTAGAAATTTTGATATCCTGGATTCACACATTGTGCTAAGCAGTGTTCCTGGGCCTAGAACATGGCAAATGCTTGGTAGAACACCACAATACCCTGTCCCTTGTGAATATGCACAAAATGTCAACAAAATACACAAGGGTTTGCATGGTAACACCCCATCTTCTACATTACTGATCTGATACTGCTGGTTTTAAGTCCTGATTTTTGCTTAGTGTGGTGGTGAATTCAGTAACTGTAATGTGTAAAGCATATTTTATGACTTAATTTTGTGTGTGTGTCAGAAATCAGAGTTACAATTAACTGCTGCCTAGCAAGATGTGTAACTCCAGCTGTCAAACAATGGCAGCTGTTCATCTACAGCAGGGGTGTCAAACTCACCACGTCACGTGACACAACGTATCGTGACTCTTTTTGCATTGCCAGCAATGGGGTGGGCGTGGCTTCGGTATGATGAAACCGGCCTGTGGGCCGGCAGTTTGACACCCCTGATCTACAGAGATTTAAAAGGACAAGGCAAATACTTACTGAGAAGATGCAAACCACTTGGGCAGCTGAGACACTGAAAGTTGCCTGGTCCTTTGCAATGGAGACAGTCCTTGTGGCAAGGCCTACATGTCCGGCCCTCTCTGTCATAGTACTGATTGGGCAAGCAGTACTGAGGGATTACACAGAGGCCACTTCTGGTCATCAGCAGGCCTTCTTCGCAGGAAAGGCACTTTGTGCCAGATGAACAAGTTCGGCAATTCTCGTTGCAGGCTAAAAAGTAAGAAAGCAAAAAGATGCCACCATTGAGTTTTTGAGTGTTTTGTTTTCCTTAATGGAGATTTGCAAGTTCATAGCTGCAGAATACAACATACATGAAATGAATATGCCACTCAAATGAGATTCATGCCATGGGAGGCCCCAGTTAGTACTGTCATTTACAGGTGAGTATGAAGCACATTTGTTAGTAAGGTTTCCCTCTGTATTTAGCTTAATGAAAACCACTTTTGAAAATAGACGTTTTCCATAAATCAGAAGGTGGAAGGTAATCTACTTAACCTTAAACTTCAAAGTTACATGCTTTTCAAAGACTAGTAGCAATATCAACAGAAATATTAATCACACTTATGATCTTTACTTATGCTTTTCTGCACCTTCATTCAGAAAGTATTTGATTTGATTACACTTGCTTTTCTGAAAAATGACTAATCAGATGACCACTCAATATTGTTCTCTGCTGGCCATGAAATCCTGTTAACCAGAACTGCATCTAAAGCATGGCTATTTCTTTCTGAATTATTATAGGAAGTATGCAGAATCAATCCCACATACATTTGGAAAAATACTTTTGGAATCTGAAAAGGTATTTTATTTTTGAGATTTAAGGGTACATAAAAAACATTTATATAAAGATTTTGGTACAACTTAGAATTCCAACTTATAGCATGTCATAAGCATCTAATAAAACATAAAATGGCAGGTAAAGTAGCACTGATCAGCCTGAAGCCTGGGCAATGCAAATATCCACAGCAGCACTGGGAAGTCATCTAGGAAGAGCCTCCAGAATTACCTGCTATCAAAAATGTGAAAGTCCCACATTGTTACAAAAGGTAAAGCAAGAGATCTTGGACAGTCCATATGATTTCTGTACACCTGGTTTAGGATTAAAAGAATGTACCACCTAGCCACACCCAATCTAGACTTATGGTGAGAAGAAAAGACAAGGCCAGATCAGGTAACCACTTGAACAGCATGGCACACAGAAGAAGAAACTCATTACTAAGGGGGAAAAAAGGAGGAAAAAAAAAGATGATTTGCATTAAATATGTATGTCCTGATATATATTTATTGTTCACCACTCAGAGTCATCTGGACTCCGGTGGCTTTAAAAATCTGATTTAACTAAAGAGGCAAATAAATGTGCTGAAGACGAATGTCTCTTGCATGGCATACCTGAAGGAAGGACTCAGTGGAGAAGAGCCTAATGCTGGGAAAGGTTGAGGGCAAGAGAAGAAGGGGACGACAGAGAATGAGGTGGCTGGATGGAGTCACTGAAGCAATAGGCGTGAGCCTAAATGGACTCCAGAAGATGGTAGAGGACAGGAAGTCCTGGAGGAACGTTGTCCATGTGGTCACAATGGGTCAGACATGACTTCGCAACTAACAACAACAACAACCACAACAACAAAACTTAGAGCTGTTGGAAATTTTTAATTTAAAGTGATTTGACTGAAGTATCTGAAACAAATACACTCTCTGAATTGGATTACCAGTTGAACCGAAAAAGGAATACCTCTGCAACTTTTGGTCTCATCTTCAAAGTAAGTGCCATCTGGGCAGTCTTCCAAACATCTGCCTTTGTATAATGCATAGGAAGTATCAGGACAGGCAGTGCAGTCGTCTCCTTCTGGGCCTTCACATTCTCTGCAGAGCTCATGGCAGGACAGACATCGAGTGGAGAGAGAGTAGAAGCCAGAGGGACAGTTCTGCAAACACATCCCATTGTGCAGATGGAAGGGAGGAACGCACACTTTCAAGAAAAAAAAAAAGATTCTATCAAGGTATGCAAAATAATACAACTGTTCTGTCTTTTATATGATAGGTAAAAACGTCCTCCTCTTTTCTTTGACAGATGGGGGTCTTATTGGGATGTAGATGGGATTTCATGCTGAATCTTATTTTGTAGAAAAACACCACCTTAAAAATAGATGGAAGTTATTCTACTGAAAGGCTTGGCCTGATTCTGGAATAGTTATGCTAAATCAATTCCTTTGCAGTGGTGATTTTAAAGGATTTTCAACAACTGCATTATAATAAACTCAAGCATGTTTTGAATATGATCCAGGTGCCTCCCCCCCCTCTGTTTTTATGGAGTCTGTTTATGAAATCAAACCATGAAATGAAACCAACATTAAAATGAAAAATACTGTATATTTAAAGTTGAATTTTCTGGTATTCCTTACTTATGGATTAAAGAGTTAAAATAACCGAGAAGAACATCAATGGACATTATCAGTCTTAAAAATGTTAAGGTTGCTCCTTTGGAGTTAAAATTAATTCATTAAAAGATTTTATTCTGAGTTTATTGAATTCTTCAAAGAATGAATAGTAACGGACTTCCTAGATTTTGATTGTAACAAATACAAAAAATACAACAGTACATCAACACCTGTGATTTGCCATATCTAGTTTGGGGAGTTTCTGGGCAAAATATTACAACCTGCATAACTGTTCATATAATGTATATGGCCACCCATCTCACCGCAGTGATTCTGGGAGTTTAAACAACACTTAACCATCTAAAAATCATGCTGTCTGAATTTATATCAGCATAAGGGTAAATATTTGCAAGTTAAAAATGTGAGTGTAATATTTATAATTCCAAAATCATAGAATCTAACCATTTTGAGAAATACGCTTGTATCAAACGTGAAGAGTAGCTAAGAGAATCATACTGAGACATTAGAAAAGTACTATTACCCCACATATCAAGTCTAAATTCAAGAACTGTGTAATTTATTCATTCGGAAAGAAACTATTTTTTTCCACTAATTAAAAAAAAGCATATTTCTCTTTGGCAAAGATTTCATAATATATTACCAGCAGAAATAAGGTTAAATGTAAGTTTTATATGTTATTAAACAATTACATTTTTACTTGTGTCTGAACTACCTAAGAGCTTCCGGGTTGGAAGGGTTAGCCGATGACATCATCATTACCCTGGGGATGGCCAGTTGGAGGCTCCTTTCATTTCCCCGGCAGGTGCTAGAGTCAAGGACAAGAAGTCAATGCCGCCCAACGGGAGCTCTTGAGTCTTGAATGTGGGCTTGTTAACCTTTTGCCCATGGTTCCAGCCACTTGAACCACCATTTCCATTTCCATTTAATCCCAACAATTAAATGAATATGCAGTGTGTTTAGGTGATTTATGACAACATAATATGTTGTATTTTATTGCATTTTTTCCTATTCGCTCCTTTTAATGTATTATTTTTATTGTCTTTTTGTTTGTCTTAGTGTTGTCGTTGGTAACTAATTCATTAGTTGCGTGTGAGTATATTAGGTAAAGGTAAAGGTTCCCCCGCACATACGTGCTAGTCGTTTCCGACTCTAGGGGCTGGTGCTCATCTCCGTTTCAAAGCCAAAGAGCCAGCGCTTGTCCGAGGACGTCTCCGTGGTCATGTGGCCGGCATGACTAGACACCAAAGGCGCACAGAGCGCTGTTACCTTCCCACTGTAGCGGTCCCTATTTTCCTACTTGCATTTTTACATGCTTTCGAACTGCTAGGTTGGCAGAAGCTGGGACGAGTAACAGGCGCTCACTCTGTTACAAGGCACTCGGGATTCGACCCGCCAAACTGCCGACCATCTGATCAACAAGCTCAGCATCCTAACCCACTGAGCCACCGCGTCCCTTGTGTGAGTATATTACTGTTCTTTAATTGCTTCTGGATTATTGTTCTCATTGTATTTATTTTTTTTAAAGTACAATAAAATTATAGGAAGAAAAAGAGAAAAAGATGCATCTCCGCCGCCTATACAGATGGGCAAGGACATAGCACCCTTCTCTTCTTTGGCCTTCAGACTGGGATTCCTATCAAGAGGTTTTCAACATTAACTTCTAGATTTTGAATGATTGGGTCTCATTGCTTTTCTTCTAATCGAAACCTATTAAATAGTCACTGGGAAGTTATTATGTTTTCTGTGCTTGAAAGACAAAAATGCCAAGGCAAGCTTTGAAGGACAGAGCTGAGCTCAGTGCATTCTGAAGGAGGTTCTGCATTTATGGATGAGTACATGGTTCACTGGATTCTTGGCTTACCTTTGCATTTACTTTGATGAATGCATTCCTGACACATCTGAGGACAAGCTTCGCAGGCTCCATCAGCAGCAAAATAGCCCTTGGAGCATTCAGGTTTGCATCTGAAGCCCTCAAGCAGCAAGGGCTTTTCACAGGAGAGGCATGCGGTGGCATTTTTTCTACACGTTTTGCAAGGCAGGCTGCATTCCCCGCACTCCCCATCTTTAGCAAAAAAGCCACTGCAACGAAGAGAGAAAGAAACCACATCAAGCAACAGAATACATTCTAATTCTCAGCAAAAGTACTGCATAGTTTTGTTCTCTTCCCTTTCTGTCTGCACCCTTCAAATTTTTCTCTGCTCTTTTCCCTTTTAATTTTTTTGCTTGGTTTTTTTTTTGTATTTTATATTCTTTTGAAATTTAATAAAATTCTATTTTTTTAAAAAAGTATCGAGGTAAAAATTATGAACTTATGTACTTCTTCATTCGGTTATCCTTGATTCTGAAGTGGTTAAGTTTCCTACCACATTACTGTACCGATATCCAGTTTCTGAATACTTTACTTTCCAAAGTTTAAAAAAACAACCAAAAAAGGTTCTCTTTTATTTCATTGTGAGGAATTTGCTGGAGTTTATGAGGTGAAAAATGTTGCTGCGTTGTTTCCTGGGACACATTTCTCCAACACTCTGGAGTCTCCCTGTTTGCCCACATCCTTGATTTGGAAAAAAAAAAAAGGTCCTTAGGATGGATTTCCTCAAGGTTTGTTTCCTGAGGATTTATCTGAAGTAAAAAGCCTGGGGTGGTTGAAGATCACCAGACTCGATCCCTTTGCCAAGATGATTACACCAGCAATTTTTTCTTTGAAAAACAATGGTAAAGCAATTTAATTCCCATCACACTGAAGGAGAACTTAACAAAAATGCAGAGAAAATGCTCAGCTTAATAGCAAATCCACACATCTCATCAATATTAAATCACGAAAGATCAGGTCCTTCAAAAGAATCCCAAAATATTTTATCGCATTTCTCACTTTCTTTGGTAACGGTTATATTTCTTATAGGTATAAGTTACAATTAATATTAATTCCATTATGTTTTTTTCCTCCCAAGTTTCTGATATCCCGAACAAAACAAGGTAAACAATACAGGGAATTTGCTCAGAAAGTTTAACAGGTGATTTGACAGGATCAAAGCAGCAACTTTCATCTCAGTATTTTTGATCTGAGAAAATATGCTCTTAATGGAAATGATGCTATGATTGTAATATGGACTACTTGGCCAATATTGCAGCCGGTATCCTTAGATCTTGGATTTAAGGATTCTACAGCCTTTAGATAGTCATGTATTTCTTAGGAACAATCAGCCTTTTGTAGCTGCCAAACAGTCCTGGGAAAGACACAGCTGCTTTAAAGCAGGAGCAGACGAGTCTTTTTTTCACATCCTCCTTTCCCATGTACTTCAAAGCCCCTTTTGGAACTGAATCTGAGGCCCTGCAAAAACATAATATTTTAGAAATAAAATAGTAAAATGAATGCCAATCACTCAGTCTTTCTTTCTCTGTCCAGTTGCTCATCTGATTCTAAAGTCTTTGTAAAAAGAAGAAAGGAAAATGCTTCAGCAAACAGTATTAGATCCTGTAGGGCACTTGTCCTGAAGGCATTGATGTTCATCCTGATTCTCACTGTCCTACTACTGTCTGAATCATCATTAGTGAAACCCTGACCTCTGACCAAGGCATCCACACAGCTCTGTCACAATTTTCTTTTTCTGTTTTAAACCTTAACAAAAGTTTATACATATTTGATATTGCACATTCATCATTTATACATAATTCAATTTCAAATTCCATTTTCTATTTTTCAATTCTAATTAGCTTTGTATCCCTAGTCAATCTTTCTTTTGACTAAGCGTATGAAAAATCATTGTAAACTATATCCTTCTTCAGTCAATCAATCTCTTGACTTCATTCTATTTTCTCCCTCCTCCTGTATTAATACGTTCTCAATAAGTTCTCAAAGGGCTGCTCACCTTCTTAGAACGTTGGGATGGGAATCTGTCCACTCTGCTTAAAAACAAGTCTAGGAACTCCACCACAGAAAACCAGAGGTTTTTGCAATGTAAAAAATGGGGAAGTGGAAATGCCACATTGAAATGTGAAGATGACCAAGGAGTTTTCAGGAATTAATATAAATGGGTACATACATTGGGCACTCCTGCAAGCATTCGCCTCTGTGCAAATAGCGTGGCATGTTTGTAGTGGACAAACATTTCAGACAATGTTGATTTGCTGTGCATTCTTCACAGTCCTCAGTGCAATTCTCGCATTGTTTTGTCTTTGTATTGCGAAATGTTTGAGGAGGGCAATCGTGGCCACAGGTCCCAGCAAAAAGAAATTGGCCTGGAAAAGAATGGCATAGGTCAGTGGTTTTCAACCTGTGGTCCGTGGACTTCTGGGGGAGCCATGATGTCATCACAGGGGATCCGTGAAGGCTTGAAGAAATGTTATGATTTAACTCTTGAGTTAACTCTTGGGGGGGGTCCATAGCCATGGTCCAAGGCCACAAGAGGTATTTAAAGGAGGTTTATGGTAAAGAAAAAGTTGAGAAACACTGGTATAGGTATGAATTGTGTATTTGAAAGGCAATGGTATTGTTGCAAATACTGATTTCCTGTTATTATTATAAGACTTTTCCACCTCTACCCTCTTGTGCCCATTTTGAAGAATTATAGTTTAAATGTCCATGGAGAATGTAATTAAGACTGAGACATTCTGGGGTATACTATTTATTACATATCCACTGATATGTTTAAAGGGCCGTTTTTCTTCTAATGGTGCCACATAGGGATTCACCAAATGATTTTCTGCTCTTTTTTCATTCATAGTTATCGAGTCCTTACTAAGTGTAAAGAAGTGCAATCTGCTGACTGTTAGAATGGACAGTGAAGATAGTCGGGTGGTAGATAGCTTTTGCCTCTTAGGGTCAACCATCAGAGTAAAATAACCAGAAGTCAAAAAATACATTGCGTGTTAGAACTTGGTAGGGTAATAAGGAAGGCTTTGGAAAAGAGACAAGAGAACTTCCTGTGACATTTTATGGAAGCAAAAGCTGGACTTTGAACAAGCCATACAGACCGTGCACTGATGCTTTTGAACTTTGGGACTCCTGATAATATCATGGACAGCCAAGAAAACAAACCAACGGCTCGTCAAACAAATCAACTCAGTGTTTTCACTTGAGGAACAAATTACTAGGCACAAATTATCCTACTTGAAGGCACATTATATAAGGTCCTAGCTCTCTTGAGAAGGCTATAATGGTGGGTAAGTTAGAAGGAAAGAGAAAAAGAGGGCTGCCAACAGCAAAGTGGATGGACTCAGTGACAGTAGCTATGGGTGAGCTGTTGAAAGACTTGAAGAACCAGTTTTGGGACAAACCCTGGAGACAGTCTACTAACAATCAACACAGACATGCTGGCAGATAATCAATCATGAGTCAATCACTACTGGATGAAAGATATGTTATTGTTTTCTGTTGCCTATATTGATTTGAATCGACATATCCTGACCATAAAGATGGAAGGATGACGATCATTTTTACCATAAATAAAAATACCGTAAATAACATGGAATTATATTTTAACACAAATGTCTCTGGACTCTAAGCCCACAGACATATTTATAAAATGAAAATGGCAGGTCACTGAAATTCATTTTGAATCTGTGTAGAAAAAAAAAGGGATAAGCTACTATGGCAAATATGAAACCTATCATTCTGTAATTAAGCCAGCTTCTTATGATCTCCATTTTGTGCAAGAATCTTGCTTTCCAAATTCCCAACGTGTCCGCTAACTTGACAAATGCATAATCCCTGTCATAATGTTATAAAAGAGGAAAAAAGAAATTGGGTGAGTGGTTTGTATGGAAGTAAACATACAACATGAAATAAAACACACCTGGTTGCCACAATTTCTTGATTCTATGCCCCTTGCCTAGGTTAAGCTCTTATTTAAAATGTAGAATATACGGGTAGTCTTTGACATATGACCATAATTGAGCCCAACATTTCTGTTCTTAAGTGAGACATTTGTTAAGCGAGTTTTGCCCCATTTTACAACTTTTAAGTTAGTAACATGGATATTAGGTGAATCTGGCTTCCTTATTGACTTTGCTTATCAGAAAGTCACAAAAGGGGATCACATGACCTCGGGACACAGCAATGGTCATAAGTATGAACCAGTTGCTAAGCATCTAAATTTTGATCACATGATCATGGGGATGCTGCAAAGGTTGTTGTAATTGTGAAAATTGGTCATAAGCCATTTTTTTCTGTGCCATTGTAATTTTGAACAGTTACTAAATGAAGCGTTGTAAGTCGAGGACTATCTGTATTTAAAATTCCCACAAACAGCAATGAGTAATGCTAGGCATTACCTATAAAACAGTATGGGGCTTGAGGCCCAACTATCTGTAGGATTCCTTTCTTTTATCTAGTCATCTTCCCAGGAGAATCTCTCAGTTGTTCCTCACTTCTGTGAAGTAAGAATCATGGAAGCCAAGAATCTATTCTTAGAACTACAGTTTGTCCCATCTATCATGCAATTATGGAACTCTTTCAAGATGGGCAATTCAATGATTAATAAGTTGTCGCCATCCTTGTAATAATATTTGTTGTTTTTACATTTGTTAAATTTCCTGTGTTCATCTTTATGTCTGCATTCTAATTTTTCTTTACAATGTATGCCTGAAATTGTTGATTGTATTTTTACTTATTTGGAAAATTTGTATGGCCACTCAACTCACTCATAGTGACTCTGGGCAGCTTACAAAGTTAAAGGTAAAACAAAGGTCAAATCCCAGCACAGAAGAACAATAAAACCTTACCCCCATAGCGACAACAATCAATCCAACCTCCATATCACTCTGGGGTCCCCAGGACCACTGGTGGAACCATGTCTTCAGAATCTTGCAAACTAGTGTCGAAGTTGGGGCTAGTCTCTGATGGATCATGTTCCACAATGAGGAAGCCATCTGGAGAAGGCTCTTCTTCTTGGTCTCACTAGATCAGAGGTGTCAAACTGCCGGCGCACAGGCCGGATGCATCATAGCGAAACCGTGCCCACTCCATTGCCGGCAATGGGAAAAAAGTCGTGATACATCATGACACATGATGTTGCGAGTTTGACACCCCTGCACTAGGTGGACTTATATCCCATCTTGTGGATGCTTTATTGTTGATTGTTACTGTAAAGCACTGTGAGACTGCAGTTGATTATAAATAAATACCTGTAGGGCATGAAGTACATCTATTGGCAGCTGTTTCACAGGTTTTGCATGAAGGAGCACATGGCTGAAAATCAGTAGCTGTTGCTGTATTAGAGAAGACAGGAGAAACTAGTCAATAAGACTGGACATCTCTTGGTAGTAGAGCTGAGTACTTGATTTCAAACACGATTATGATAATAGTGTCATTTCATACCTTCCAAAACAAAGGGACAGGTAGGTGATGAAATCCTTCCTTTTATGGTAGGACATTGCAATACAAATAAAAGACAAAGAATGGCTGCTAACCCCCAAAAGCATTCCCAAGCTAAATTTATCTATTATTATTGTTTCTCCAGGGAGTTGTCTACAACTGGCACTCTGACTTTAATAAATGCACCCAATGTCTGAGTGACCGAAGCATGCTACCCCTTGTACTTCCTTTTTCAGAAGCTCAGTTCGGAATACAATCATTATAGTTCTGTATTTCTGCAGAATGGTGAAAGTTAGGTGCCCTTAAGAAATGGCTAGGGTGAGCTGTCCACACCCTTGTCCCCTCTGTTGTCTTGGCCAGCTTCTGAGATGCCTAACAGTTTTGTCTTAGATCATAATCTATTTTCAGCTTTCTCTGCAGAAGGGGATGACAATGATGCAGTGACATCCAACCCATTTCCTAAAGTACATCTGTCAATAAACACCTAATATCAGCTAGCAGCCAAAGCAGAAGTTTTCAAAAACGCAAAGCAGTTACCAGACAGACTGATGTCCATTGGATCACGAAGCGTTGGAAGCGAATGGACATCAACAACCAATTAGCGTAGTGGATGTAGGCATTTTCCTACAGGTAGTCCTCAGCTTACAACCACAACTGAGGCCCACATTTCTGTTGCTAAGCGAGACATTTTTAAGAGAGTTTTGCCCCATTTTTATGACCCTCCTTGCCACAGCAGTTAAGCGAATCACCGCAGTTGTTAAGTTAGTCACACCATTGTTAACTGAATCCGGCTTCCCCATTGACTTTGCTGGTCAGAAGGTCGCAAAACGAGATCACATGACCCCAGGACTCTGCAACCGTCATAAGTATGAATCAGTTGCCAAGCTTCCGAATTCTGATCATATGACCATGGGGGATGCTGCAGCAGCGATCTTAAGTGTGAAAAATTGTCATAAGTCACATGTTTCAGTGGTATTGTAACTTTGAAACATCACTAAATGAACTGTTGTAAGTTGAGGACTTTAATTTTCTTTAATTTCTAGTACTACATATGAACATTCATAGTTAAGTGCTTTTTAACATTGTGTTAAATTAAGTGCTTTAAGAACCCTTTTGTGATGTGCTAAGATTCATCCTAAGCGCTGCTACTACTGTAATACTTCTGAATTTCCAGCAGAGGGAAATATGCAACAGGAATTGGGAAGCAGATGGCACATTAAATAGTTACCAGTCCAACAATTCAAGTTATCTACAGCAAATGTAAATTGTTATTAATACAAGCTTCAGAGCTGTATTTGACGTTGGTCATTGTGTCAAAGTTGCCCACCAATATAACATAGTTGCCTATTTGCTTTGCTTTTCCTGGGAAAATTTGAAAACCTCCAGGTTGCAAACTTCCTCTCACAGAATGGCATGTACTTTGATGTGCTCAAATATGCATTTGCTTCTTTGATTAATTACATAGCTGGCAACAATACACACAAAACAGCCCCATACATAGCTTCCAAGGCTGTTTGAATTCTGCAAACAGGTGCTATAGCCTCAAGGATGGCAAATTGTTAGGATATAATGTCTGAACGCTAGCTGTCCTTCTGGATGGTAAATTTGCTGATCAAGAGTTAAATTACAATTGTATCGGAGCACTTCTAACATTATGTATTATATAACAGTAAATTAAAAGCATTATTAACGTTGGTCTACTTTTCTGTTCTTAAGCAAACATATTAAGTTCAACTAAAACAATTATACATGTATAAATTAAAGTCGTGATGATATATTCATTGTATAAATTATACATTCACTGTTAACTATACAGTGCAGCATCTGTGCATTTCCATTTTCTGTTTCAAAACTATAAAAGAAATCATTTATGCTAATAATAAAATTCTATGTTTGCTTACTGAGTGCAACAGGTGTGGGAAGGTTATAATTATTGATTTGTGCATGGATAATATTTCTGCTACATTTTTTTCACTACTTGAAGCATTTCTTTTTGTTTCATAAGCCAAAGTAAGGCCTTTTTATTATTCTTAATCAGTATGGTTCTTCGAAGTATAAAAGTGGTCATTCATTTATCATGAATAGCTTGTAAGGTAAAGGTAAAGGTTCCCCCGCACGTGCTAGTCGTTTCCAACTCTAGTGCTCATCTCCGTTTCAAAGCCAAAGAGCCAAAGAGCCAGCACTCATCCGAGGATGTCTCTGTGGTCATGGTGGCCGGCATGACTAGACGCCAAAGGCGCACGGAACGCTGTTACCTTCCCACCGTAGTGGTCCCTATTTTTCTACTTGCATTTTTACGTGCTTTCGAACTGCTAGGTTGGCAGAAGCTGGGACGAGTAACAGGCGCTCACTCTGCTACGCGGCACTCGGGATTCGACCCGCCAAACTGCCGACCTTCTGATCGACAAGCTCAGCGTCCTAACCCACTGAGCCACCGCGTCCCTTTAGCTTGTACCTTGCACTTATTAATGGAAAATAAATGGAACAGTCTCCCAGAATCATATTTCAGAATGTAAAAAAAAGAATTATTCCTTTTTTTAAAAAAAATCAGAAAAATGTATTGATAAATGAGGGACTGCACAGCAAAGAGATTGTATCATATCATTTGCAATAATATAACAACAATTTGTATGGCCAAGGTAGCATAAATTGGCTTTGCTTTCACACCACAGATGGAGCTAGTTTCTTAACCTGTTAATTTTTCAGTGCTGTAGTCACCCATGCACAAACACTGAACAAGACTCACATGTGTAACATTATAGTTATACAATACAGTTTAAGAGAAATAGAAATATACATGTAATAAATCCTTGAAATTGTGCAGTTTCTGGATTTAAGAGATTGATAAAGAGTTGTGGAGAAATAAATTGTAACCTAGACATGTACATCTTTAAATGAGGACCCAGATTGTTGGGGGCAATTAAGCTGACTTTGTAATAATGCCGCTTGGGGGTGTGTGTGTGAAAGCCCTAATAAGCAGGCATAAACATAGAATGAAGGCTACTGCTAAGCTTGTAAGCCGCCCTGAGTCTTCGGAGAAGGGCGGGATATAAATGGAATAAAAATAAAAATAAATAAATAAATAAATAAAATGCCTCTCCCAATTTTTACAAATGTAAAGTTTTCACAACAAAAAGGTATTTATTTAAATTTTATCACCTTTTGTGTTAAATGTTCTGTGGAATTCTCATTTTTTTATATAGTTTACAAATCAATGAGAAGCTTAGCTGGCTTCAGAGAGTCTAGCTCTGGGGTGGGCAGTTAATTTTTTCCAAGAGGCCACATGAGAAACTGGGATTGTTGTGGAAGGCTGAAACAATAAACTGTGAAGGTGTATAGCCATGCATGCATGCACAAATGTAAATTGAAAAAGAAAAAAATATCAGACACCTTCAAAATAAAAGCCATACATGTGGGCCTGACAGGGATAACCAAAGGGACGGATGTGGCCGAGGGGTCATAAAATGCTCAGGTCTTGCCTATCTATATAACCAATCACCATTGTTGAATTGGGAGGCTTTGTGGGGCATTTTCACTGAACTTCAATGTAATAGTAATTCAAGGGCATCATGTATCCCACATTATGCTACAGAGCATAGGAAGTGCATGGCAAACATATCAGACCTGGTGGCGCAGTGGTTAGAATGCAGTCCTGCAGGCTACTTCTGCTGACTCCCGGTGGCCAGCAGTTTGGCAGTTTGAGTCTCACCGGCCTCAAGATTGACTCAGCCTTCAACCTTCTGAGGTCGGTAAAATGAGGAACCCAGATTGTTGGGCGCAATATGCTGACTGTAAACCGCTCAGAGAGGGCTGTAAAGCACTGTGAAGCGGTATATAAGTCTAAGTGCTATTGCTATCAAGAGTTGCAAATAGGCAACGAAGGCGTCAAGAATTCATCTCTCGTACTTTCCTAAAGAAACCTGGGCCTAAAGAAAACCCAAATGAACCAACTGGAACCAAACCAAACTCTTCATCTGAAAATCTATTGACCTCTCTCTTTCTGTAGGGAGACAACACTAGAGCTACAGAGACCTGAATCCAAGCCAGATAATTTCCTGCACTCTGAACGACTGAGGGGAGGACCTGAGCCAAAGTCTCTTGTTCCAGATCCTTCTGAACTTGTTTGTGCAGGCACGGTGACTGTATATATTTAAAACCTATCAGTTGTGAACAAAACCCAATAATATTAAACAAAATTACTACTGACACAAAATATCGTTTGAAATCGCATGTTGCTTAAAAAAAAAAGTCTTTAAACCATCCCCAGCTGAAAAACATTGGCACAATATATTAACCTTGTTTTCCTTTGTTTAACTACTGAATTTGTTATGTGTCTGTGGATTGACTGAAGAATGTTAAAAGTTTGGTGACTTAACATGTTAGTAATCTGCCTGTTCATGCTTCTTAAATCATTCTTCTGCTCTAACATGCTGCAAATCAAGCCCTTCATTATGTCTCCTGGCTTCCCAATAAAATCATCTGGTACACAAGATAAGATACAGATGTTCAGAGCAACACTTACTGATCCAGACATTTTTTCCCCTTTGGAAAGAAAAGAAAGAGAAGCTTGATAAATTCAAGTTCATTATTTTAGACTGTCACAGTTTATTTGGATTAGCCTTGCTAAGGACTGATTTACTAAAACCAGCCTCTTACTAACTAATTCTTACATATGAAAATCTGGCATCCTATGCAAAGTGTATGCATATAGAGCTTGTGTATATGTGAATTTGTGTGAGTACGTCTGTGTGTATGTAAGTACTTGTGGGCTTGGGGGGGGCGGCGGAAGTGAGAAGGAGTAAATTGAGAGAGTGTGTATAATTCTCTTCCACAGTCCTACATCTTCTTTTTCCAGTTAGCAAAAATAGACATTGTAAAAACTCTATTCTATGGGGGAAGCAATTTGCAGGATATGATCCAACTTTTGTTAAGGAAGATGATGTTTTTTTTTCCTGCACGCAACAATTTACAAGTAGGAGAGTTATCTGCCTGCAGAAACCATTTGTTGTTAGGTCTTCGATCTATCCAAAAATGACAGCTGCCTGAAACTAAGTTTTGAAAAATTGCCAGATTAAGATTAGTAGTAAACCATGTCCAAATCATTTGAAATTGATTTCTGTCATAAACAAGATAGTTATGTGTATCAGACCCAACCTGTAAGCAAATATGATTCAATTCATTGGATCATTCAGAATACAGAATAACAGAGTTGGAAGGTCTTCTAGTCCAGCCCCTGCCCAACCAGGAGACCCTATACCAGGGGTAGGCAACTTTGGCTCTTTTATGACTCGTGGACTTCAACTGGCTCAGGAATTCTGGGAGTTGAAGTCCACGAGTCATAAAAGGGTCATGTATGAAGACCCCTGCCCTATACCATTCTGGACAAATGGCTGTCCAATCTCTTCTCAACCTCCTGTGCTGGAGCACCCACAACTTCTGGAGGCAAGCTGTTACATTGACTAATTGTTCTCACTGTCAGGAAATTTTTTTTTAGTTTGAGGCTGGCTCTCAGATACCAGGACTCCCTAGTTAGCAAAGAGAAGCATGTTGGGATGGAGCCCAGGTATTCCTACCTCTCAGTGTCCCCTCGGGAGGTTTTAGAGAAGATTTTTTTGGTTCACTAAGTCAACACTGCAACCAAACTGGAAAATTAAGAACAGATTAGTTGGTTTTGATTGAACAAAGAGGCCAAAAACAGTATTGGAATTTGTTACTTGTTTCTCTTCCAATAAACCATACCAGCTGATACTAGTTCTGCCGTATCTGAACCAGGACATTCTTTGACCAGGTTAGAGATGAAGATATTTAGTATAATCTAAACTTTGATTATTCATATAGCAACATGTCCCTATTCTTACTAACTGTTCTGGCAGTTAATCAACCATGTGCTTAACTGGTGATAGGATTGGTAATATTTTGAGACTACAGATCTGAATTCTCAGTGAAATACCTTTCTGACCATCCTTCTAAGGTATAGGCACCACCTCTATCATTTGGGCCCAAGAAATTCCTAGAGGACAATCAATATTTGTCTGCTGCATGACCAGGATTATGCAGCATGGTTCAGGGGTAACCTAAGGAGGAAAACCTAAATATTTTGCAAAAATAATGCAAAGCCATTATGGACTGAGTTGGGGACACTTTCATACAATCAGGAGTAAATCTGGACCTGACAGGTTAATCTGTGGCTGTTAAAAACCACATTGGAAAGGCTCTCAATTTAATCACACAATGAAACCTATATTTTTTATTGAAATCAACACAGAGTATTAATACCTTCTTCTAAAACCTCCCATCGCAGCCATGTTCAATTTGTTCAAATGGAAGATTTAGTACAGAGGACTTTTGTTTCCTGGGAGTATCCAGATGTGTCCACAGGACATGGTCCATGAAATCAAGGTGGTGGCTGCAATGGTACAATGGAACTTTGACCCATTTTTATGTGCAACACACACACAACTCACATTCAGACAGGCAGAGCTTTGAGCATACCCTTGCAACTACCATCTTGACTTTTTGGACCATGCTCTATGAACACCTGAGACCCTTCCACATTGCTGAGAGATGATATGGTCCACCTATCCTTGGTTAGAAGAAACTATATTAGCATGGAAGTTGTTGTTCCCATTGCTTCCATCTCTCCCTCACCTCTGTGGCCCATCATTGCCAATGACCTGACTTTCCTCCGAGAACTGGGAGAAACCCTGAAGGTGTACTCACCTTGAGATTACCCTGGATGGAAAGAGTCAACATCATTAGAGCTAAGCATGTAACAACATAAAAAAGCTGCCAGGATATATTTGTGCCACATTTAGCTACAAGGAAAGAAATGGCCTTTAAACATTTAAAACGTTTTCCCCAGCATCAGTTTGTCCCTCAGAAGAGAGAAATCTCATAAATAGCACTTCTGTTTGGTGTAAAAAAAAAAAGATGACAGGCAGATTGAGGGTTCTCCTGTTCCGATTTCTGATTTTATTTATTTTGTCATAGTTCCTGTAACCCAATCTGGATAAGGCTGCTACTCAGAAGGAAAGAGAAATTCTAGTACCTTTTTCCAACCCAATTATAGGAATAAAAATTTGCTTGTTGCAGTGTTGGAGGTGGGTTGAAGAAAATACTTTGCATTAACTGTAAGGACCCAATGGCATTTTTTTTTAAAAAATCCATGCTTGCTTGAAGATATTCATATAGACATTTCCCTCCTCCCCATATATAAACATACAGTATGCCAAAGTAATGGAGAAAGTACAGGTAGTCCTCAACTTATGACCACAATAGTGATCAGAATTGCTAAGCAAGGAGGCTGTTAAGTAAGTTGCACCCAATTTTATGATTTAAATGAAACATTGCAGTTGTTAAGTGAATCACATGGTTGTTAAGTGAATCTAGCTTCCCCCATTGACTTTGCTTATTGGAAGCTGGCTGGGAAGATTGCAAATGGTGATCACATGACCTGTGGATACTGCAACGGTTGTAAATACAACACTTAAATTTTGATCATGGGACTGTGATGTAAGTTGTTAAGTGTGAGGACCAGTCATAAGTCACTTTTTCAGTGCCTTTGTCATAAAACGAATGGTTGTAAGTCAAGGACTGCCTGTACTAAATCTGCTTGCTGTCCTACAGCAGGCAGGCCAATTATTAATGAAATAATTATCAAAATAGGAGAAGTGAAACCCAGTTTAAGTGCTGTTGCATTAGTCTGAAGGCTGCATTGTGCCAGGATGCTAAAGTAACCAGTCTCTGCCACAGGAATAGCTACTCCTTGGACTGATGACTATTACCCCATCCTAAGTAAGTTTAGCACAGGGTCACTGTCAAATTAAATGTTTGCATTATAAAGACTGGATTACTCTCTTTACCTACATATTACCTTCCATGTAGTAAAGCAACCATGGGAGTGCTAGGAAAAGCCCACCTTGTTTTAAAAAATGAAGTCCTGCCCTTACCACGTTGGCTAGTAATATTTTTTTAAAAAAGATTTGTTTTAGTCTTACATCGCTTCCGGATAACGCTCAGACTTGTATTTTGGTGAGCCATGAAGGGAAAAGCCTTCAGCAGCACCCGGGCATTCTCCAAGAATGCCTCTTTAAGTGCTCTTTCCGTCTCAATTTGATGCCTGGATGACACCGAGAAGAGATGGATCTCAGCCGACCGCAAGGATCGCGACAGGACATAAGGGAAGAAGCGGCCCTTCGGGAACGTGGAGCCCAAACCGTCTGAGGTGTGCAGCTTCAGCTTCTCTATCAGTAAAACAGGACGAACAATAACCACATGGCCTAGTCTTGATGTCTTCTTCACATGGGGTATAATTGAATACATTGCTAGTAAACATATTACAGTAAACAATAGATGCCTCCTGCTCGCACTAATCTATTTTAAAAATTGTCCATTTGTCAATAATGCTATGGGTATAAAAGAAGGATTTACTCTTAGTTTGGGGAATTCCTGATAAAATGGCCCCTTCTCAGGGAAGTTTCCTGACCAGCCCGCCCATCATTTTTACTAGGCGCAGGACTCCTGAGAGTTTAACCGTGTAGAAGAAGGGATGGCAGAACCTGGGGGTGAAGTGAAAAGGGAATCAGCCTAGAATCCCTAAAGGTAAAGGTAAAGATTCCCCCGCACATGTGTGCTAGTTGTTTCCAACTCTAGGGGCCAGTGCTCATCTCCGTTTCAAAGCCAAAGAGCCAGCGCTTGTCCGAGGACGTCTCCGTGGTCATGTGGCTGGCATGACTAGACGCCAAAGGCGCACGGAATGCTGTTACCTTCCCACCGTAGTGGTCCCTATTTTTCTACTTGCATTTTTATGTGCTTTCGAACTGCTAGGTTGGCAGAAGCTGGGACGAGTAACAGGCGCTCACTCTGTTATGCGGCACTCGGGATTCGACCCGCCAAACTGCCGACCTTCTGATCGACAAGCTCAGTGTCCTAACCCACTGAGCCACCGCATCCCTTCTAGAATCCCTACATAGCCACAAAAGAATTAAGCCCAGCCCCCTTGAGTGCCACTGATCCTTTTCTAACTCAAACCAGTTGCTGACTATTAGTTGGGAAGATTCCTCTGCATAGGCTTTTAGTAATAAATCAGCTTAATTGAACCTTCGCTGGCAGACCTGACAAACTGTGGGGTTTTGCAGATCAAGCCACCCCATATCAGTCACAGGTCAAATGTCAGGAACAACTCCAATTCCAAGTCTGCCAATAGCATCAGTTCTTCTTCTTCTTCTATATGCCCAGTTTGCTTTGAGAGTTTGCTAAAGGGCAGGTTCCTTTCTGTTCGAAGAGTTCCTAGCACTAACAGTGAAAGCAATGCAGCAAAATGAAAGCAACCTACCGTTCCAAAATTTCCCATGCTTTCCCTTGTGTTGGGGATTTACACACTTCCCATGCAGCAGCTGTAAATTTCCTTGGCAGCTTGTACAGTCATTGTAATTGACCCCTCTGCATGTTTTGCATGTCTTGTAGCATGGTTCACACTCTTCTGTAATTTCATCTTTGTAAAAGCCAGCTCCACAATCTCTCACACATGTCCCACCTGAAGCACAAACACAGAGTCATGCCACTGTTGAGGAAAGTGACAATACAAAACCCACTTTCTGCTTATCAGGTATTAAAGATAGATGATGGGGATTAGAGTCGCACCAATCACTAACACAATAACAGATGCAAGTAATTCTGAAATGAACTGGACACCTAGCCTCTCCAGAAACTATGTCCATGGCTTCCTAAAAAATTGACCTAAAGTACAAACTGATAATTAGAGCTGCTGTGCTGCATTAAACCAATGTTTCTTAGCCTTGGCCACTTTAAAAGAGGTAGACTTCAATTCACAAAATTGCCAGGTTGACAAACACTACATTGAAAAAGCTATGTGATCATGCAGCACTCAGAGATGGTAGTCCCAAAGATGGTTTTCCACGAGGCAACTGGACTTTCTTGCTTTTCTTTGAAGATGCTTCGCTTCTCACCCAGTGACTCGCTATAAGAATGCAGATGAACAGCGGACTGCAAGAGTATAACTCTTTCCATTCCCCACCATCCAGTCAGAGCTGAAGAAGCTTCTTGGATGAGAAGCGAAATGTCTTCAAAGAAAAACAAGAAAGTCCAGTTGCCTCATGGAAAACCATCTTTGGGATAACTATGTTCTGGATGATTGAGAATCTCCATAGGCATTCAGAGATGGGAGGATATTGCAGATAACCATAGGACAGCCTCGCTTCTGAATCCCACAAAAATGGAAGCACCCAGAGTATTAAAAGAATCCTACTGTTTGCACAATTCTATTAGCGTACTCTTCCTATGAACTAAGGTGAGGTATTCACATGGAGTAGATCCATAAAGTCAAATGGTAGCCACAAGTTCACAATGGAAGGCCTGTGCCTTGTTTATATGCGATGCATGCAAAAAGAAGGAATAGAGCCTTGCTCATGCAAGCACAGCTTCCATCTTGACTTTTGGGACACTTGCTCCCCCACACTTCATGGGTGTTTCTGAGACCACATTCTGATTGGGATACTAAAAGATTCTTCTAAAACAGCTAAGGACTGAATGCAGATTCCTTTCTTTGTAAATAATCTAAAATTTTACTTCCATTGGTGAAATATCTTTAATAGAAACTATATTTTAAGCAATATAAGCTTTCAGATATGCCTTATATGAAAGTAATTAAAAATACCAATAACCCTGCAGAGGTTGGCTTATAATGTTTCAGTACATATTGATCTGAGTGCTCAGTACAAAATTTGATTTCTTTGGTAAGTATCTGTAGTAAGAGAACAACAGTTCACAATCAAAGAGAAGTGAAGAGATATCGAGGCATGCAACTCTTAAGGTAACAATAAAAGGCAGATTCCCAAATTGGACTGCATGCTTCCAAATGGCTATGTTGTTGTCTTAATTCAAAAGAGGAATGGGTATATTTTAAAAACATTTTATGTGGAGAAATTATGTAAGAACCATACTGGATCACAAGGGGAGTTTTGCCTTTTCCTGCATTGCCAATGGATGGTGGTCTTGGAAATACTTGGAATATTCTGGATGTGCAAAATATTTGCTGGCCAAGTTCACACAGTTTTGTTTCTGTGTGTGTGTGTGTGTGTGTGTGTGTTTGTGTGTGTGTGTGTGTGATTTCAAAATGTCCCTATGAGTTGCCAGGATAGTCTCAGACATTCTGACTAAAATTATCCAGGTTCATCCTGCTTCTCTTATGATAGAATTTAAATTATTATTTTTTACATATATAACCAGTCATTTGGAAGACTATTATTTCTTTATTTATATAAATTTTATATGGCCATCCATCTTACCAATGTATTTCTGGGTGGCTAACAGGAATTAAAATTATGTTCCAACCAAGTCACAAAAGTGGCTCCCAAAACACTATTCACAAATAGTGAGGTCTTGATTACTGACTCTTATGCCTGGTGAAAAAAGCTAGCTCTTCATGCATTTGTGGGTTTCTGAATGAGAAGATGTGTTTGCATTAGTTGAATTTATTTAGATGCATCATCAAAAGTTTAAGATCAAATGACTCCTTGAAAATTTGAAAAACTATTTCCCAGTTATCCTTACATTTTTCTATGTAGCACACTGAAGTATTTGTGAACAAGTATTTATACAAGTATTTAATCAAAGAAATGAATTTTGAACTGAGGCAATTACCATCTTTTATAAAGATCAACATATTATCCCAACTTCTCCTCTCCTAAAGGCAGGGCTTTTTTTTGTCATAGAACGCTCAGAATGGAGTTCCGGCACCTTTTTTGGATGGAACCTTGTAGGGTAGGCAAGGTGGGTTGCATGACATGTGTGAGTTCCGGCACCTTTTTCTTTTACAAAAAAGCACTGCCTAAAGGACCTACTAAGTACAGAAAATCAGGTAAATGTTTCACTTCTTATATTAGACCTCTGGACCTGTTATAGATTCTGAGCCAAATTTTGTGCTGCAGCTACAAGAGATTTTCTCAGACATAACATCCAGCACTCTGGGGAATTTACCAAATCCATATTATCTTTCATAAAGTTAATTGTATGGGTTTCTTCCCTTCATGAGAAATGTGCTCATTTTTGATTACATAAGCACCACTAAGCACTCCCTTGACAGTAACTAATATTTCATTTTAGTATGCTTTAAGACAGGGGTCCTCAAACGCTGGCTGAGGAATTCTGGGAGTTGAAGTCCACAAGTCATAAAAGGGCCAAGTTTGAAGACCCCTGCTTTAAGATAACTAATAACTATTTGATTTTAGATTTTGACATGTTTTAGCATATGTGGTCCTTACAACGTCTAATCTGATTGTGTCTGGTATCTGAAATAACAAAATAAATAATTAAACATCTCATGTCTTTGATTTTCTATTTGTTACGCTGACTGTGTTCACAATCTACATTCAACAAATTTAAACTGGGGTCCTTATTTTCTCATTTTTTACATCATCCATTGTCTGCCCAAATAGACAGAGCCTATTGTTCTGTAACTGCCTGCTACCGGCCCTGCAGAAAAGGCAGGGACAACCCCTTTTACAAGAAGGCAAGAGGCTGGAATTAAGCCTGCCAAATTTATTAACATAAAAACACAGAGCAAAGAGAGCAAGCACGAACCATGAAACAGGAGCTTTTCAAGCGGTTGCCTTCAGCAAACCAGCCCTCCCACGCATTCCCCTTTTATACAGTTCAGGGCGTGGCTTCTCTCTGCCTCCTTCCGAGGTGCCCCATTGTCTTCCTCTGTTTACTCCTGATTGACTGCCTCCTGCGTCGGGCGTCCTTGAACAGGGCCAGCTGTGGGTCATCTTCATCCACGCTGTCAGGCTCACACAGCTGGGTCTGCGTCGTGACCAGGTGGGAGGGGCCTGGCTGAGGGCTCTGCGGAGCCTCAAGGCCATCATCAGCAAGCTCTTCAACACCCCCCTCCTCCTCCTCTGAGTCGTCCGACCCAACTGCCGAACCCACAGGTTGACCCTGAATCACAACACCTATTCTGTTATCAGTATCAAGTCATGGATATTAACTCTCAATGAAAGGCCTTTGTGTTCCTGGGCTTTTTTGCATGCAGGTCTGGTTGTTTCACTTACCTAGAAGGAAAAAACCTTCTTCACACCAATAGCATTCATATCTGTCACAGCTTTGACAATTGGGTTGACACTCAATGCATATGTGAGAATTGTCATCTGGTGCAGTATTGTGAGGGCACGTTCTGTAACACTGCTGATTGTACCTACCCAAAAGACAAAAGTGAATTGGGGAGAAAAGAGTCATTTGCTACTGGCATTCTTAAATGACAAAAACTGACAATACTAAACAGAAACTAAAGAACACCGAACAAAAGAAACTGACACCGTCTTCCCCTATAAATAAGAAATGTAATATCGCCCTTCCTTCTCCCTTTATTACTTTTAACAGGACAGTCCACAAAACACACTTGAGTATACAGGTAGTCCTCACTTGCTGAATGCAATAGGGACAGGCAACTCTTAAGTTGCTAAGTAGCATCGTTATCACCTGAATTCACAAGTGCTTGAATTGCGATCACATGACTGCAGGGACACTGTCATGGCTGCAGCATTAAGAACCGGTCGCCTCATTTCCCAGTGCTATTGTAACTTTGAATGGTTGCTGAATGAGTGGTTGCTAAGTGAGGACTACCTATACTCAAGATAAACGTTATTCATGCCATGATCTTTGCCATGTTTACCCCAACCAATTTACTTGGGAGTTAGCCTTAAAAGGCCCTTGTGAATCACCTAGAGCAGGGGTAGGCAACCTCGGCTCTTTTATGACTCATGGACTATAACTTCCAGAATTCCTGAGTCAGCATAGCTGAGTCATAAAAGAGCCGAGGTTGCCTACCCTTGACCTAGAGTCGCATAAATAAGACGGGCAGCTATACAAAATGAGTGAATGAATGAATAAATAACACTCATAAAAGAAACATTTCTGTACTACAGAATATTTTTTTGTTTGTTTAAATATTCAAAACCACTTATGGGCACTTGAAAAGCCTTCCCCAAGTGGTGCTTTCCTGATTTGCTTGAGTTTAACTCTGACAATCTCCAAAATCTGTTAACATGTCTGAAGGACTTTCATTTCGGGAAAAGCTGGTCAATAACTTTGAAATAGAAGGCCCTGCTTTCATTTAGGAAAAAAAAAGAGATACAGAGAAAGAAAGAAAGAAAGAAAGAAAGAAAGAAAGAAAGAAAGAAAGAAAGAAAGAAAGAAAGAAAGAAAGAAAGAGAAAGAAAGAAAGAAAAAGAAGAGTGATAAACTTACATATAATAATTATGGATACATGATGTACAGGTTTCTGGGTTATCTGGAATAAATAAGTAACACAAAAGGAATAAAATAATTTGTCAAACCAAATATTTTTTTAAGATCAGGACCATGCAGGCTTTGGATTCAAACACAAAATGTGCACTTCTGCTTGCATCATTATCATCATCATCATCATAATTATCATCTTCATCATCATCCTCGATGGTTAAAATCAAAATGAGATTATCACATTCTGAAAGATTTATGTGCTAACTATAGTGCATGAGAGTCATATTAAGTACACTTGAACTTCTTGAACCCCAACAAATCAGTCCATATAGTGATGATCCTGGTTTAAGATTCTACCAAAATTAGTGTAAGATTACTTCTGGAATATCAGGTGTTTCCCTTTCTTTTCATAGTTAAGGAAAACGATGGTAATAATAATTATATTTATATTATTGTGTCATTTTCTTTTAAGAAGAAGATTTATCATTGTTTTCAATATTATTGCTAGACATATTGCTTTGAAAAATTATTCCTACGTTCTCTGAACAGTAATATTTTAAAAAACTAAAAAGCACCATAAAAATATAAAGGTGTCCCTCAAATCAGACTTTACTCCTGAAGATTGATTGATTTAAACTAGTTATACAGCTGCCCATCTCATAGTGATGATTCTGGGTGATATACAAAAGGTTAAGCCAAATAACAATAAAATCATTATCCAACAATGCACAAACCATGGTGCAGAGTAAGTTTTTTACTTCTCAATATAGTGAACAATGTTGGCATCTGATGGTTTCCCATCCAAATACTAAATATTGTTATTGGACCTTGCTTAGCATTTTCAAGGTCAGACAGGGTGAGGGTTATCAGATGCCAAAGGAGGACATGCCCTTATTTTTGTCATCATGTCCTTCTTTCAGCAGTCTCAAAATCAAATTTTCTTTTCAGTAGCTAACAAGCTTTCTGTTCCTGAGCAGCTTTTTTCAGAGTACAGCACACCCCTAATAAAGACAATCTCAAGTTAATAAGCTCTTGTCTATGACCTTAATTGATTAGTACCTGCCTTGTTACCTGAAATTGACAAGACCTGGATCAGTTACATGCTGAAACTGCTCCAGTATTTTCCTGCCTTTGAAAAACCATCTTTCTGATGTTGGAAAAAGTCATTTCATGTACTTGTAGGCTTAATTACCTTTTTTTGCATTTTTTTAATTGCAATTTTTGTTGTGGATGCCAAGAAACGTACACTTAGGTTGTCTTTCTTCAACTCACCCTGATTTATCCTTCCTCCATCTCCCACCCTTATTTGTCCTCCTTCCTCTCCCACTTCCATTTGTCCTTCTTTCCATTTGACCATGTCCTCCTTCGCCTGTTCTGGCAACATCAGCTAAGTATTTCAGATTTTTAATCAATGATGCCAACATAGCATGATCCCAGACCCTTGGTCACAATATTAACCCTCTGGTGTAAGGAGTTAGAGAACCATGGTCAGGCATGTTGGCTTTATCTGTCCATGTATATGAAATGTTTGGGGCACATATACAGTGCTTGAGGAAAATGTTTTCTCAAAACCACAGAAACAATTAGTTAGAGCAGGGGTCTTCAAACTTGGCTCTTTTGTGACTTGTGGACTTCAACTCCCAGAATTCCTCAGATTATATATATAATCTCTAAGAGATAATCCTCTGCATATAGTTACCCAAGAACTAGCCAGAATCATCCATAGAAGAACTGTGATTGCCTCTGATCAAGATGCCCCCAACAATTGAAGGGACATGAAATTCTGACCTGTCATTCTTCTATTGAACACTACCATGTCTTTATTATTGTCTTGTCTCTGAATATTTCCTGCCTATTTTGTGTTTTGGGTGTAAAACGTATTCTTTTGATAAGTTTTGTTTCATAAACCTATTTAGCTTTTGCCTCATTGTGAATTGATTGCTTTGGAATTCATTAAACTCCTGCCTACATTCAGTGTTGCAAAACATAGAATGGTATATCTCTTAATACTTTTAAATACAGGAACCATATTTCTTTTCCTGCAGTCATTCTATTTTCACTTATGTCTTTAACCTCTTTCCTTTTCTTCTTTGTCCTCTCTTCCACCAACTCATTTTTTACTATGAAAAATTGCTCTGCCTCACCCTGAGAACTCTTCACTGCCCTCGTATGATTCACTAATTCTCTCAACCTAATCAGAAGCCATAAAATCACCTATCATTTTAGATTTGTTCTTTTACCATTTGTACACACAAATAGATTTATCCTTAAATTATATATATGAGACTATCAGGTATTAGACAATCACTATTTTAATTTATTCTTGGGACTCTGAATGGTTCATCTACTTTTCTGTAATTTCTTATCACACTCCCACCCATCCATTCATGTCACCTAGTGGAATAACTTTTTCCTGTAGGCCAGATGCATTTACAATATTGCATACATTCCCCCCAAACTCATCACTTGTTCTTTCATTGTTACTACTCACTGTAATGTGCAATTCTTACTTATATATGACTTTCTATTTTCATATACGCCCATAATAATTAAGAGTTTTTTAGTGGTTCCAGTAACAAAGTGCCTAATAGTATTTGGTAGTTTTACACAGAGCAGGACATACTTAATCCATGGCATCACCATGTAATTTAGAGAAAACTCCTGCCTAAAACCTTGTGGAGATCCTTTTAATACAGTGCTTCTCAATTTCAGCAACTTTATGAAATACAGAATTCTGGGAGTTGAATTCTGCACATTGTAAAGTTGCTGAGGTTGAAGGTCACTGTTCTAATGCATTGAATTATCTTGTGAGATCACCAAAGATTTGACTCAGTGTCATACTGTGTGCCACTCTTGGTTATGAGTCCCGGCAGATCCTTCAATTTGTATGCTCTAACAATACTTAAACAGATCCAAAATGTTGCCTGTTTAGGACTGAATGACTCAAAGAGCCTAAAAGTCTTTCAAAACAAGTATGGTGTATATGTTAAAAACTGTTAAGCATAACTTGTGAGCACAGCATCCGTGGTATTGGGTTACTGCTCTACTGTGGCTGTGTGAATCACCCTGTAGACCAGGGGTCTTCAAACTTGGCAACTTTAAGACTTGTGGGCTTCAACTCCCAGAATTCCTCAGCCAGTCCTGTCTGGCTGAGGAATTCTGGGAGTTGAAGTCCACAAGTCTTAAAGTTGCCAAGTTTGAAGACCCTTGCTGTAGACTAAAATGGCCCTAGTATAATTGAATTTCAATCCCACACAAAATAGGCAACTATCATGAATGCCATTTTGAATGTTTCACCACACTCTGCAGACAATCCTGAATGATATAAAAACAGAATTCTCTTATTTGGCCAAAGAAAAGAACAATGTAATTGGTGCACACATGCACCCCCAGACAACAATCTCCTCAGCGAAGAAAAAAGTACAGCTTTCCACATGCTATGGCTTTCACTCAAAAATGTCATGGTCCTGAATAAAACCAGCATTTCCCAGTTGCCCAGATTTTGTCCTCCATTTTCTCTCCCTTTCTATTCCATTTTTGCCTCCATGTACAGCTTTCAACAGTCAATTCATCTCTTAGAAAGCTATTAGAAACAGGTCAATAATATACCATATGGTGTCTGCCTTTATTAAATCAGCTTTTAGCCCTGCCTCAGCCTGGGAACCACTCTTTTGAATCAGCTAAGCTGCATCCTGGATTCTCCTCCTTGCCACCAACATTTAATCTTCCAGGAACCGGCAATTGTTTTTGGAGATATTTTCATGAATCCCCCAGCTGGAATTTTTTCTGTGTAGTATCAGTAGTTAATGAATCAAGAGTATGTCTGACCATTAAACACTGTGATTTTTCTGGGTCAACTTGATCTGATTTAATTCTAAAGTCATAGCTCCCACCAATATAATTTTGCCAAGATTTCTGAGAACAAAAATAATTAAACTAAAAAAGTAGTTAAACTTCAGCATGTCTTTTAAAGGGCGAGTGTATACAGATCAACTTAGATGTAATTGAAAAAGATATTCAATAGGGATCTGAAATACAGGTAGTCCTTGAGTTATGACTACAGTGGAAACTGCCCATCACCGTTGTAACTCATAATGGTAGTAAAATGTGTCAGTCACGTGACCAACCTGAGTTTATGACCTTTTTTGCAGTGGTCATTAAGTGAATGCCATGACTGTAATGCAAACTAATGGTTCATTATGGGTGCAGTTTTGTCAAAAACCAGAAATAAATGCTGGCTTTCGGTACAACTTTTGTAAAATGTGGTCACATGACTGGGGGACACCGCAAATGGTTATTAATGCACCCATTGCCAACTTCAAATTTGGATAAAAAGTTCTCCCCGGGTAGATGTTTCAAATGGTCACTAAGCTAACTAATAAGTCATAGGTTGAGGACCACCTGTAATCACACTGCAATTCGACTAAAGGTTGTGTTGCCAACCACCCAAGTTTAAGCATTTAATCTCTTCTTTCTTCTGAGTGTTATTTAGCTGACAACTATTTAAAAAGAAAACAAAACATATGAAGCATGGGAAGTATTTTTTTTTGTCATGGAAACAAGTATACCACTAATGTATTTTTAAGATAGTAAAACTTCAAACATTTAGATTGTCCTGTGGTAGAATTTAAAATTGTTCATAGTAATGTAATACATCTTCTTTAATGTTTTCAAAGATAGAAAAACATGCAAACATAACTAAGGAAGACCAAAGTCATGATGTAAATTATCTGCAATCAAATAGTTTGAAGGTTTTTGAATAATTTAAAACAGCTGTTCTGGAAGGCGGTAGTACAACATACTCAAAGCATTTAGTTAGAGATACTTCTCTGAAAGGCCCCACTGGTCTTCACAGAGATATTACCATTATACTCAGAAAGTAGGCAGAGCCAAGATTTTAAAAGTATCAGGAATAAAACAGAATTACTCTTCATGGATTTAATAACTTTCCTTTTTGCATTGTTTAGCATGAGAATCCCAAGACTAATGCGTTTTTTCTCTCTGTGAACTTCAACTTCAAAATTGAAGTTCACAGATCATCAAAGGGCCATAGTCCCCCCCAACCCACACTGAAGCAATCCCTCAAATTATTTCCAAAGTTTTTCTGAGATAATGCCACCCTAAATAGAGAGATAGAAAAAGAAGTGAACCAAATTTTTAAAATGCAACATACCTGAGTTGCAGATGAGGCATCCTTCAGGGCAAGGAATGCAATTTTCTGAGTCGAGGCCTTTGACTTCCCCTGACAATAAAAGTTTGGTTTTCCTCAGAAAAGGTACACATGCATGCACGCACACAAATACACACATAAAGGGAGTACCATACTTTGGATTCAAAGGTTTAAAAACAGCTTCAGAGCACATGGCAACAACTCCTAGCTACATTGCTTCCTGAGATTTCAGCACATGGGCCAAGTTTGATCCCAGGAAACTCCTGTTTCTGAAATGCTATATATGCCTGCCATGTACTCTGAAGCCCCTTGTTGCTTCAGAAAGATGTCTTGCAAAGCTTTGAGTGTGCTCTCATAGGTGAGGCATAAGTGTGCTTTGATGTTCTGAAATGTTCCAAATTCATTGCTGTGAGGAGGGGGAAGGTTGCTGTCAGAAGAATAATTTGGGGTTCCAATTCAAGCCGGAGTTGTACAAGAATAAATAAAAATGAGATCCAGACAGCTGTGAGGAAAGAGGAAATATTTATTCCTTAAAGGAAAATAGTTTGCCTTTAAGGGCAACTGCAGAAAAATGGGGTACATCCGCAGATTTTTATAGGGGGAGCTTGTCCAGGGTGTGGAAGTGTCTACATGTTGATTATAGGGTGACACCTGAGGTGTGTGTATATGCGTAGGTATGTATTCTTGTGAACATGCAGTTAAGCTGCAATTTAATTAACTCTATTTGTGTTTGCAGACCTAATCCTTTGATATGTAGATTAGGTCTAGGTAACTTATTTGGAGATTTGAGGAAGTTTGGATAAACGATTTTTCCCAGTTGCTATTTTTACTTGATTAATTTAGTTTCAGATTGATTGTCAATTATCTAGTGGAGACGCCGATTCTCAGACCATTGTGGATTCTGTTAATGTTTTAAAGGAAGATGGAAACAGTATAAAGAATAAAAGATATTTGATATAAAACCTCTCACATTGCATTGTAAGAAGCCTTACCTTTTTTGCATTTGTGCTCTTGGCAGTTGTTATTAATGAGAGAATATCCCTCTGAGCACCTTTCACAGCTGGTTTGATTCAGGCACTCTTGACAGTGCTCAAAGCAAGGTGCACAAGTACTGTTCTCCTCAGAAGGATAGAAGCCCAAGGGACAGCTCCTCCTGCATTCTCCCAGGTAGAGGAAACGCAGATGGCCTTTCTTATCTGGAGGAGGGAAAGCCAGATTAAGCAGAGCCAAACTCCTGGAAGCATTGTTTTAAAGACCCAGGATTGTGCTGGAAGAAGTCTGATGACTTAGTGAGAGAACAGTTCTAAAGACTGTAAACACTACAGAGGAAGCCCTATCAAACTTAGTGGGAATCACCTCCTTGTTATCTGTACTTTTCAGATGTGTGAGGACTCAGCCCAATCATTCATTATCTTCCTTTTTTGCTGACGTGAAATGATGAAACCTGGTAAACTGCTCTACCATCTTGAGGACAGCTCTCATAAAACAGTAACAATTAGCATGGAATGAGCCTTCCTTCCTTCCTTTCTTCCTGCCTGCCTGCCTGCTTGCCTTCTTGCCTTCCTGCTTGCCTTCTTTCTGTTGAAAGAAAAATCTTCATCGGGATCCAGTCCAGCTGGGAATAATCAAAATGGAGACTGCTTTAGAAAGAAGGTTGTAGTTTATTGAAGAGGAGAGCCAGACAGAAAGACAGCTCTGGGAAAGCTGACCACACATAGCTGGGTGGGTTTTTATACCTTCTTGAGCTTTTGTTTGGAGTTGTTCCTGTGGCATGAACTTCAACTTGAGTCTGCCTTTCTGGTATTCTGATGGTGGTAAGTTAATCCTTTTATGTCCAAAATCATATCCTGCTTCCCTAGGGCTGTGATGGATGACTGTTGGATTATTTGGTGTCAGGGATTGTTGATTCTAGGGATCTTTTTCTAATCCAAGCTTCCTGGCTCCAATCTTTCTGACAAGATTATCAAATCTGCATTTCTGCAGACCTGGTTTCTGTTTGGAGCAAAGAGACTTGGTATGTGTGTGTGTGTGTGTGTGTGTTGGTTTCTGCATTTAAGATCCTTTAGGAAAATATATTCTGCCTTTTTAATATTTCCCAAAATATTTCTTTCTCTGGATTCTTCCCACACTTCCTTCCTTCCTTCCAAAACGACTCCTGCAATCCCATGATTCCTGCATCCCTATCCTGGTCAATGTGTTTATTCCTGCTTCATGAGTTCCTGCAAACACTTCAACTTTGGTGAAGATTTGTAAGGTAAGTTGAATAAACAAAACCTACCATAAATAAGGCAACTGCCTGCTGGCTGGCAAGCAGCTTCCCCTTCCCAAATCCTATGCTGTTTGCCCATGTGCCCTTACTATTTGCATACTGCATGACAAAGTCTCAAAAGTGCATATTTTGATATGTATATGTTCTTTTGTGTACAGTATAGATTTGAGATATGTGATCAAATACATTTGCTAACCTACTTGTAATGTAGGCCATTTCTACACATATTGATTTAAAGAAAATTTTCCATGGACATCAATTACTCTGACATGGTTTGCTTGTGGGGCTGGTTTACCTGGCTGTGGACATTAAGATCCTCATTTTAAAAAATTGCAGAAAACATTTGATTCCAGCCTAGTCTGGAAATCTATGGCATTTTTTTTCCTGCTCTATCATTCAATACTTTGAGGATATAGCTACCCAAACCTCAGATATCTCTGGCCTGTTGCAGTTTTATTCAATAATAAAAATCAAGACAATTTATAAGTCCACAATATAATATAATCCTTTGAGGGTTGGGATTTTCATTCTTAATATTTGGGAAATATAGGGACTATATCAGTTGGGGTAATTATGCAAATGAGGTATGTCTATGTCACATACACACTGGATTTCTTTTTTTAAAAAAAACTTTAGTAAGGGGAAGGGTTTTGTAATTGGATACTACACTTTCTATGAGCTTTCTGCTTTGAAAGAGTGTTTTGGCAAACATAATTAAAATAAGCTGCAACATGAGGTGTTGAGAGGCACATGGAGCCCTAGGATCCCCATGGGGGTCTCTTTAGCCCCAAAAGGTATATGACTTCAAAAGGAGTTTGGCTTTGTGGAGAACTGGGAAATCTAATAAGATTAAATCATCCAGAAACAGAATTGCTAAGCAGACTTTGGGGTCACTTCGATTCTTAAAATATCTTGTTTCCTCTCATAAACCAACACTATTATTTTCTTTTTAAAATGTGCTTAACTAAATTAATGAAGGGAAGTCGTAATAACATAAATAAAAATTTCTTCTATCCAAAGAGCCTGAATGTAACTTCCATTTATTTAATTCATGCTGGTTTTAGAGTCATTAAGTTATATTCAGTGCAAAATTATATTTGTATATTTTCCATGCATTGTCTAGCTGGATCAACAACTTGTGGACATTTATTATAGCTGGAGCTGACCCATCCACTTCATTTTATTAGAAATTATAGACAACAAGAAATATCAGAATTACATTTACTTCTGCGTGCATGAATTCTGGCAGACACTCTTTAAATAAGATAAAGTTGTTACATGCATAATATGGTTTCAAGGGAATGGTGATCAAAGAAATCGCACGCAGGTTTTTTTTCCTGTGCTCATTCCTAATCCTTGAACGTAAAATCACTGTTTATGTAATTTGATTCAGAATTTTCTGTGTCAATCTGAAAGGCAATGCCTTTAGCTGAGGACAAAGCCATAGCAATGGTTAATACTGAAAAGTACAATTAAATGCCTGCCTTAGATTTCATCGCCCTTCCACTCAGCTTTTTCTAAAGGACTGGAGGAAATAAAAAGCTTGGCCCCATCCTGTCTCCCAACTGGTAGTCAAGATGGCTTGTTCCTGACATTGGTTTTTAAAAAGATGGGATTGCTTATTATCTTTGGAACCAATGCCTAATTAATGGACATTCTTCTGATAGCCAATACTGAATACCTGAGATTTAGTACTATAATATATTGGGCTTTCTAGTATA
This sequence comes from Vipera berus, assembly GCF_964194415.1. Classification (NCBI taxonomy): domain Eukaryota; kingdom Metazoa; phylum Chordata; class Lepidosauria; order Squamata; family Viperidae; genus Vipera; species Vipera berus. Next base: position 68,514,860 of record NC_138203.1, read on the forward strand.
CGGAAAGAAGAGATCAAGTAAATATCACCCAGACCAATGTTATATGCATCTACTCATGTGTTGGAATTTTCTTTTTCCTTAAAATCTTTTGCATATCCCTCCCCCCCAATATACTCTGGAAGATTATTTAGGTGTTCAGACTGGAGAGAGAATGGAATAGGTGAGAAGAATTCTTCCTACCTCATGTTAATCAGTAGAAGAACATTAGATTCCAGACACACAATATAAATAAAACTGAATTCCCACTATTGCAACAAAATCCCATGGTTATTTTATCCTCTAGATGTTGCGGTATAATTAACAGAAAATAAATGGGAGGAAAAAAGAGAATGCCTTACCTCTAGCACAGCTAGTGCATTCATTAGATTCACTTCCACTGCATTCCGTACAGGACTCATGGCAAGGCTGACACTGCTTGTTAAATTCAAATTTCCCTCTAGGGCATTGAACAACGCAGCGCCTGTCATCCAAAACTCTACTGCAAAAAAAAAGTGGGGAACATAACATTAGAATTAAGTAACTGAAGAATAACTTCCTTTTAGAGAATGAACTTAAGCCAATCTGGAGATCTGCTTCCATATTCAGTTATATTCCACATATTCTTTGTACTTTGCTCTATTTTCAGTTTGAAAAGTATTTATGACACCTCACAAGCTAAACTTTGAACTTCAAATTGATCTGGCTAATTTCTCAAGCCTTTTATAAAACTCCTTGATACTGTTTTCCAAGAGGTGAGGACTATTGTCGCTTTCCAGACTTAGGGAGCACAAGTGGTTAGATCAAATGCAGCAACATATTATGTCAAACCATTTTTCATTTATGTTGAGCTACTGTTTATGTTTTATGCTGGTCCTTATATTTTCATGTAATATTTTACACTGATGGTTGTGAACTGGGGAATCATTTACGCTTGTGCAAAACATTCAGGTTTACAACATTCTCCAATATCACCACTAATATTTCTTATTCATTTATCTATAAATAATCACACATCCTCGTTTACTCCTTGTTCTATGATGAGACATTTACTAAACATTTATTCATCCTCATGCATACTTTATTTCCATTATATTGTTCTTATCTCATTCACTAAACAATATTCAGCTCCACATTCATGGGAAACTAATTCAAAACCTTTCACTCTCTACAAGATACAGTAAACTTTTCTTATATAAAAGTGCTCTTTGTGTTTATATGTTTTACTGAACTTTCATAACTTATTACTATTTTACTTAGATCCTTATTGTATGTAACTCAGTTCTAATTCTGAACTTGGGCTGTATCTGATAGTGGGGCCCAAATTGTGAAACAGATTTTTCTGCAGGAGCTTTTGTTATATTAATGTCTAGAATTCTTCCAAATTTCCATTGAAAATGCAAGGGAGCCAGAGGAAAAAGTATGTACGTGATGAAATTATTTACTATTGTGTATTCCTAAACTCTTTTTTTTATCAACTCACAGATATTGTTCACCAGTGTAAATATAATTTCTGCATTTCCCCAGGTTTTTCAATTTCATTTTTTCCCTATATATATTAAGGAACAATATATTTTTCTCCTTTCAGGATGAGAAGCACATTATGTAAGTCATAAGGGGCAACATAAAATGGTTCATTCCAGTCAATGATGGATTATAAACTCAGATTATAATTGTTTTCTATCAGTTCACAAAATAGCTTGAATTAAATGCAGTAAACATGGATGGTATTGTAACTCCTACATGGATAGAAATTATTTAATAAGAATGGCTTACTTTGCATTGCATACAATGCAGTCCTTCGAAGTTGGTCCTGTGCATTTAGAACAGGAAGCATCACAGAACTGGCAGTGACCAAGAAAATCAATATATTCTCCTATAAAATAAAGAGTTTATTTATTACTAAATTTCTGGTTGATTTAAAGTCACATGCTATCAACAAAACAAAACAAAAGGTATGGTTATTTGCTGAAATTTGCAAATGAATATGGTATTACAAATATTTCCTGGAAAAGCTGCTTACAAAGGAAGTTATTTTAATTCAGTATTAGAGTAGAATGTGTCTTGAGCAAAAACTTACAGCATCTGCCATACAACACTCTAGACCAGGGTTCTGCAACCTGGACAACTTTAAGACTTGTGGACTTCAGCTTCCAGAATTCCTCAGCCAGCATAGCTGAAGTCCACAAGTCTTAAAGTTGTCCAGGTTGCAGACTCCTACGTCTAGACTTAACAATTGTTGATAAGAATGACAAAAAGTCGGAATAGTAGACATTGCAATACTGGGAGACACCAGAACAGGAGGGGAAAAAACTGGAGAAATTACAAAAATATAAAGACTTGCAAATAGAAGTAAAATGACTGTGGCAAAAGAAAGCAAAGGCAGTGGCAATAGTAATAGGTGCTTTGGTGCAATTCCAAAATAGCTGAAGTGTCACTTGAACTCTATCAGCATTGACAAAAATCACCATCAGTCAATCGCAAAGGTAGCTTTATTTGGAATTGCTTACAACCTGGATGATACTTTCAATACCACCAAACACCAATATCTGCCTATCCCAGCTCAATTGAGAAGAACTCAATTGAGAAGAACTCAATGGGTAGGGGAAAAAAATTGCCAAATCCAGTCTAAACATCAGCTGACAATGTGACCAATCATAATAATTTAATAGCAGGAACAATCATACAAATAATTCTTTCTTGGAGTGAGAAGTTGTTGATTATAGTATGAAGCTGAAAAACACTGCACATAGAATGCAGCTCACAAATTTGGATTATGTTGCAAATCTTCAGTACTGAGCATCAGAGGAAGAATCAAAAGCATTCTTTAAAATAGTAAATAATACATTATGGATGTAGGTGGGCGTTTCCAATGTAGGAACAAGTAAGGTAATTTCCCTGAAGGCGTAGATTACTCTTCCATTCATATATTACGTAGTAATGTAAAAGAGGAAAATCTTCTATAGAAACTTTTAGTAAAATTTTAAAACATTTGTAAGACTATTGGAATGGTGCATGTAACTTTTAAAAACTTTACATACAGGTTTCATACAAATTAGCATGAAAGGTTTTCTGAAACCTGAATAAGAATTTAAATGAGTTGGTGTATAGTTTGGAAGATTTCATTATAACTTATGCCAACAAGCCATTCACATGAGCTGAAAAAACAAAACAAAATAAGAGTCAGTGATGACTACCTGAGGTAGGAGGCATGAAATAACTAATAAAATGGTAGAGGAGGTTAAAAAATGAGAATATTATATTAATTTATAAGCCAGTTTGTATAGAATGTGACATCAGAGATTAAAAAAAAGCTGAGGATGGGGAAAATGGAATATATTGTTTATGTTGATAAAATAAGGGCATTTATCTTCTAGAAAAATATTAAGCATTAAGTTAGGTCTATTGGTTACAGCACCAGGCTAGAAAGCAAAAGACCATGAGTCCTGCTTAGCCACGAAACCCAGCTGACTTTGAGCCAGTCATTTTCTATCAACCTAACCCTCCTCACAGATATGGGGAAAATGGGAGGAGGAAGGTGTGCTGGGTATATTTGCTGCCTTGAGTTATTTGTAAAAATAATAAAGGTGGGAAATAAATAAACCAATATACAATAAATAAATATACAATAGCTGATGGGAAATAAAATATTTTGAAAATGTTGTCAGTATAAGAAAAACCCAAATATATTTTGGACAAAAATGGTCCGATTCAGCATAAATAAGGGTGTAGATAAGCAAACCTATTGGAGATAGATAAATGACACCTGTCTGGAGGAATTTCCTGCACAAAGTTTTTTTTAAAATTCCATTTATATCCCGCCCTTCTCCGAAGACTCAGGGCGGCTTACAAGCTTAGCAGTAGCCTTCATTCTATGTATATGCCTGCTTATTAAAGCTTTCACACATCCCCCAAGTGGTATTATTACAAAGTCAGCTTAATTGCCCCCAACAATCTGGGTCCTCATTTTACCTACCTCGGAAGGATGGAAGGCTGAGTCAACCTTGAGCCTGGTGGGATGAGAACCTGCACTAATTGCAGGCAGCTGGTGTTACTTAAGGAGGCATTAGCCCACTGCTCCACCAAGGCTCTTGAAGTTGGCTTCAAACACAGCTGGAATTCTCTGTAACAAATGAACTGCTCTGCATTGGGGATTTGCAAATATTCACCGAATTCCAGGAACCGTTAGCACATTTGTGTCTCGCAAAGAAAAAGAAAAAACTCAATCTTTCCACCTTGCTTATTTTTTTGGCACACATTATTTTTGTTTTCTTTCTTTATACTGTACCATAATGACTAAGAAAAACATTCAGGAAGAAATGAAGATATTTATTCATTTCTACCCTGGACAGAGCAAGCCACGCTTTGATTTCTTCCAAGCTTGGATATATCTTAGAAAAGAATAACTCTCCTCCCATACATTTGTACGTCAGGTTTGCTGTAAATCAGATACAGCTAAATCTCAGGTTAAATTGGTTATTTTGTAGAGATTAAGTGACTTTGTAGAATAAAGTAGGATTCTTTCAAAGTACTTGGAACTGAATTTGTTTCAGTTCTGGTGGAATGTTTAACCTCTGTAATAGTTTGCTCAAGCCAGAAAGAGGAGCAAGGAAGGAAAGAAGGAAGGAAGGAACGTGATCATAGCATCCTATTAGTGGGATATTTTAGGAACTGGAAAAAAAGGTGGAACTGAAAAAAGTCAGATGACAAATAAGACAGAGCTTTGCATAGAGCGATGAAGCTCAAAATGTTGACCTGAAAATCCTCCTGTCAGTGGGATGTAATTTTAAATTTCCTAAATATTGGGGGTTAACTGGCATCTGGCCTTTTCACAATAGAAATGCAGTCCAGGAAGGTCTCATACTGTTCTGTACCAGCCTGCTACCGGCCCTGCAGAAAAGGCAGGGACAACCCCTTTTACAAGAAGGCAAGAGGCTGGAATTACGCCTGCCAAATTTATTACTACAAAAACAAACGGAACAAGACAAACCAAGAAACAGGAGCTTTAAGAAACAGGAACTATCCAAGCGGTTGCCTTCAGCAAACCAGCCCTCCCACACATTCCCCTTATATAGAGTTCAGGGTGTGGCTTCTCTCTGCCTCCTTCCGAGGAGCCCCATTGCCTTCCGCTGTTTACTCCTAATTGACTGCCTCCTGCGTCGGGCGTCCTTGAACAGGGCCAGCTGTGGGTCATCTTCATCCACGCTGTCAGGCTCACATAGCTGGGTCTCCGTGGTGACCAAGTGTGAGGGGCCTGGCTGAGGGCTCTCATCAGCAAGATCTTCAACCCCCTCAGCAAGGTCTTCAACACCCCCCTCCTCCTCCTCTGAGTCGTCCGACCCAACTGCCGAACCCACAGGCTGACCCTGAATCACAACACATACTAACTACACTGCACAACCACAGGGGCCAAGACATCCTTTGCAATTCTCAATAGTAACATGAGTAGCAGACCAAGCATGGCAATAGCAAAAGAGCCCAGGACAAAAAGCAGAAACTGAAAGAATTCATGCCTTCTTAAAGCAGCCCCAATAACAGCTGCACTGCAGAATAGCAACAACAGAGAGAAACACATAGGAACTTGGAGTTGCTGGACAAGGCATTGAGGGAACAGATTGAGCAAAGAGGCAACCAAGCCAACTGGAAGAAGACAGTCCTCAAAACATTGTTCATATGGTTTGTATCAGTGTGGTATTTGTGACCACGGGATTGTCTACATTTCTGTTTGTTGTTGATGGGATAAAAGAGTAAAACATGATATATAGTTGGATCAGTATCATCTAAATATGCCAGCCCTGAGACCCATGGTACTGTATACAAATATCCCTCTGATGGCTGTTGTTGCCATTCTCAGCTTCCACAACCTCCTAGTTTGATTAGAATAAAATGCCTACTTCTTATTTAATTACACTGTGAAAATCTTATAAAAATAGTAGTGATTCGCTAGTATTTGGCACTATCGTTGTATTTGCAGAAGCTAACTGGACTGAGAAACCAGTGGGTCAAAAATTCTAGGTAGATCTATTTCAGTCCAGTACCTAAAATAAACAAAAATAAAATGTTAATATATGAGAAGGCTAGAGGGAAGTACTGTCTTTGAAAAGAAGCTGAATTCTGTGAATAATTTTGCAGGTTTACCAGCATAAAACAAAGCTCAGATGGTGTGTATAAATGAGCTACACAGGTGTGAGGAATCTGTTTTCCTGAAAGGTATTTACATTTCTGCATTTTCTTCACACACACACACACACACACACACACACACACACTTCTCCAATGCATGATGTAAAAATTTAGGATCTTACCATGTAATAGTAGAAGTACATTTTCTTGCCAATTTTTCATGGAGAATGAAGGAAAGGGGTGTGTTACATTTTCAGAAATCTTACCATAGTTACAAAATTTAACCTTGCTGAAGCCTGTCCCCTAATATAGAAAAACAAGTTGAAAAAAAAATTCAGCCTTCATGTTCTGTTTTTCTTTTTAGTTGTTTGTATTTATGGTTATTTCTCGCGTTTCCTCCACATCCTCAAAGTAGTTTATACAGGAATTATCTTTCATGTCATCTCCGCAACAGCAGCCATGTGAGGTATGTTATGATGTTAGAGCAGTATTTTCCATCATTGGTGACTTTAAGATGTGTGGCCTTCAACTTCCAGAATTCCCTAACCAACTATGCTAATTTTATTTCACATTGACTCCATCCTTGTACCAAATTACAGTAACATTCTTTGAAAAAAAAGAATGTAGTCCAGGTTCCATAATAATAAATAATAAACCTTTATTGTCAAAGTACAACATGTGTACATTGAGATTAGCTGAGCCTCCCCCCGTGCTCTCTCCCCCCAACACACAGTGACAACAAACCCTCCATCCCACCACACTATGTTAACCAACTACACCACACACTGGCCTCCTGACTGAAACATACTTCTACATGACACCTCATGCTTGCCTGGGGCTGGAATGAATTTGTGGGACTTGAAGTGTCTCTAAACTCAGACTTATAAATAGACTTAAGACATAACTGAACTTAAAACCCATTGCTTCTTTTATAATTGCCAGTCGTCACCACTACCATCATTTCATATATTCTCTGTCGGTCTACATAGTGCCAGCATACAAAACCAGAGCATGTTTGAGACCTTTGTTACAGCTGAAGTTTACAAAATAGTTAAAAAATAATACCAAGGGTTATTGTCTTTTCAACAAGAGGAATGGGACCTGTGCTTCGCTGCAAAGTAATATGTACTTTATTAATACTGCTGCAAAAGTTATAAAGCAGAGAGTGAAAAATATCCCTCATTTTCTGTTGGTTGCTCACTCAGCCTGCCCTATCTGTCCCAAATATAGCTTAATAGCAATGATATATATTAAAATGCAAACTGTAGCAGCATTGCACAATGATCTTGATCTTCATTGGTTTCATACCAATACGAAATGTAAAGTTATCTTTTTCAATATAAATTTCATATGTTTTTTCCTGGCATGAAATGGATCTATGTAATTGTGATGTACAGAAAATATTTTACTATTCTGTACTACTCTGCTACTTTACTACACTGATTCTACTATACTACAGAGTGCTGTAAGAATATAATTATGCTGCAATTAAGCTGGCATGTAATTATGCCAACAGTACATTGCGCAAGAGTTTCATAGCGCAATAAAAGTTGACAGCAGTGTAATGAAAAATAATGTTCTCACTGACAGTTTCTTTGGGTGTCCTTTGGGGCTTATAATAATTTAATTTACTGAAGTAGCCGAAGGACCGCTCGGGACGACAGGCTAGTTAAACAACAAGTTTATTTAGAGCAAGACAACATTGAATGACTTGTTCGGCTTTTATAGCCGACAGCTGGTCGCGAGGACCAATCAGCAGTGTTTGTTTTGGCGCCGTGTCAGACGGGGACCAATCAGCGTCGTCTTCTTCTGACAGCTCCGGCTTCCGCGTGGTGTGGTGTTTTGACAGCCGCGAGCTGTCAGTGGTTGCGCCTGCGCAGTGCGGTGGACGCTTTGACAGCTCAGGCTTCTTCACGGTCCGGAGTTTGACAGCCGCGAGCTGTCAGTGGAGGCGCCTGCGCAGTGCGGGGAACTTTGACAGCTGTCAAAGTTCCCGCGTGTATTCCTGTCAAGCGGCTTTACTTAAATACCTTGACGATGCCCTAATATTTATACTTGTTAACATATGTACACTTCCATTGAAGAATGTTTACATATACAATACACCCCTTACCCCTCCCCTGGTGCGTTTCTTTCCTCTTGGATGTTTGAACCAGCCCATTGATAGTCTTTTAGATAGGTGGGTGGTTTCCGATTCCTGGTTGATCGGCGAAGGGGCGGTGGGTGGTCTGGGTCTAGTTCTTCATTTTGATGTTCAACTTCCTGGTTTGGGATAGGCAGCATTTCCGGTGGGGGATGTACGTCGGCACTGGTTGGTTGCTCAGCATCGTGTGGCGGTTGTCTGGGTCTGAGCTGGTCAATATGGCGGCGTATGTTGCCCTGTGCCTGTGTAGCTATAAGGTATGAGATGGGCCCTGTTTGTTTTATTACAGTCCCTTGGACCCACTTGTTTTTATCTGTGTATGATCTTGCCCATATTAGTTGACCAGGGTTAAGTGTGCGGCCGGGGTGGGGGTGTTGTGGTTCTTCTGGGTATGTGTCGGGGTGCAGTCTGTCGAGACGTGTTATTAGCCTCCTTCCCCATCTTAATTCCGCTGGTGATTTGCCGGTTGTGGAGCATGGCGTTGTGTGTTGTGCTAAGAGGAACTGGCTGATGCGCCTCTGCCAGTTCCCTTTAACGAATTTTTTTAATGCTTCTTTTGTGGATCGTACCATAATTTCAGCCATCCCGTTTGACGATGGGTGGAACGGCGCCGACGTGACCAGCCTAATACAATTCCTCGTAGCGAAGATCTGAAATTCACGAGAGGTGAATTGAGGTCCATTGTCGGAAACTATGGTGTCAGGTAGGCCGTGAGTTGCGAATATTTTCCGTAAGGCTTGAATAGTGGCTGCGGAGGTTGTTTTCCTAAGGGGCGTGACTTCCAGCCACTTGGAATAGCTGTCCACTGCTATTAAGAAACTTTGGCCCTGGATAGGCCCCGCAAAATCTATATGTATACGTGACCAGGGGTTCCTTGTAGTCTCCCATTTATGGATCGGGGCCTGGGGGGGTTCCTTCCTGGTCTCCTGACAGGTATAACACCCGCCCACATACTTTTCAATGTGTTTATCTATGCTAGGCCACCACACGTAACTTCTAGCCATTGCTTTCATTTTTACAATTCCAGGGTGCCCTTCATGTAAAATGTGTAATGTTTGGTCTATGTTTTCCTCTGGTATGATGACCCTATTTCCCCATAGCAGGCATCCTCTATGTGTTGAAATCTCGTTTTTCCTATTATAATAAGGTTGGAATTTGGGTTGTGGGTTTTGAGCTGGCCACCCAGTTGTGGCCCATTTGAGGACTCTGGCAAGTATTTTATCTTTTGCTGAATTATTAGCTATTATGTTTGCAGTCAGGGGGCATTCAGGAAGTTGAGAGATTGCTAAAATTTGGCTGGCTGGGGCTGGATCTGAGTCCCTGGTTTGTATGGGCAGTCTGCTGAGACAGTCAGCATGTCCCAATTCCTTACCTGGTTTATGTATTAGTTGATAAGAATAGGCTGCTAAGAACGTTGACCATCTTAAGATTCTCGGAGAGAGAATTTGTGGTGTAATTTTATTCCAAGTAAATATGCCTAGCAGGGGTTTGTGATCTGTAAATATCGTAAATGGTCTTCCATACAGATAATCATGAAATTTTTTGACCCCTGCTACTATCGCTAGGGCTTCCCTGTCAATTTGTGCATAGTTTCTTTCAGCTTTGGTCAGAGTGCGAGAATAGAAGGCTATGGGTCTTTGTGTGCCGTCCTTGAATAGGTGACTTAAGACTGCCCCAATTCCGTAGGGAGAGGCATCGCAAGCGATGCATATTGGGGTGTCTTCTCTGAAAAGGGTGATGGTTGAGCTTTGACAGATAATCTTTTTTAACGATTGGAAACTATTTTCATGTTCCTTGGTCCAGGACCAAGTTGTACCCTTGTCGAGGAGCCTATGGAGAGGCTCTGCAATAGTGGCTTTGTGGGGAATGAAAGCATGGTAAAAGTTTAACAGTCCCAAAAAGGATTGAAGCTCTTGCTTATTCCTAGGGCTGGGTGCGGTTTGAATAGCCCTTAGTTTCTCAGAGGTGGGGTGGATGCCCTGGCTATCGATTTTATACCCTAGGAATTCTGTAGAAGTGACTCCAATGGAGCACTTTTCCCGCTTAAGTTTGAGACCGGCTTCTCTGAGCCGGCTCAGCACAGCTGACAGCCTGTCAGCTAAACTAGCTTCATTTTCTCCGGCGATGAGAACATCGTCGAAATAGGGGCAGACCCCGGGTATTCCTTTCAGGGTCTTTTCCATGATACCCTGGAAGATACCCGGGGCTGCAGATATGCCGAACTGAAGCCTCTTAACTTTAAAAGCACCGCGGTGGGTGACAATAGTTTGCGCTTCCGCGGTGTCGTCTGTGACAGGCAGCTGTAAATACGCCTGCGAGAGGTCAAGCTTGGCGAAAATGGTGCCAGAGCGGATGGAAGCAAATACGTCCCTTACCGCTGGCACCGGGTAAGCATGGGGGCTGAGGGCTAGGTTGACTGTCGCCTTATAGTCAGCGCATACTCTCACTTCGCCATTAGGTTTGATTGGGGTGACAATAGGGGTCTCCCAGGTTCCCCCATCTGTTGGCTCCAGCACCCCTAGACTCACGAGTCGGTCAAGCTCGTTTTCAATTTTTTCTTTGAGGGCAAAGGGTACCCTCCTAGCTCTTATTTTAATTGGTTGGATTGCTGGATTTAATTGCAGGGAAATGGGGGGACCTGTATATTTCCCTAAAGTGCCCTCGAAAACGTCGGCGTACTTTTCGCAAACGGCTTCCAGGCTGGGTGTTTGAATGGTATTAACCCCTGATAAGGCGATGCCTAGTGGAGTGAACCAGTTAAGCCCTATCAAGTTGGTACGGTTCCCTGGCGTAACTAAAACCTCCAGGGTGCCTTTGAACCCCTTATACTGTACAAGGACCTTGGCTTTCCCTTCCAACGGAATAGGGGTTTTCTGGAAGTCTGCAAGGTGAACCTGAGTTTGTTTCAGGGGAATTTGTCTTCGGCCTTTCTGACAGATCTCCTGATAGGTAGTTAGCGAAATTAAGGAGACCGCTGACCCTGAATCCACCTCCATGTGGCAAGGCACCCCCTGAATTCTGACCCAGACCTTAACCTTGGAACTTATGCAGTTTACCCTATCGATTGTCTCAACCCGGTTGCCTGGTGGGGTTTCCCTGTTGGCCTGGGCAGCTGGCCTACCTGGGGGGTTTGCCTCCACCTCATTGACGTTGTCCCGGCCCTTGCTGCGGCACACCGGCTTGATGTGGCCAGTCTTCCCGCAGTTGTGGCATTTTGCGTTCCTAAAGCGGCAGCTTCCACGGGCATGGTTGCCCCCGCAGCTGGCACAGACGGCTCGTTGCACGTAACGCGGGGGTGGCGGTGGAGGGTCCCTGACTCCTCGGCGGTCCGACGTTTTTCCCCTCCTCGGCTGTCGGTGCTCCATCCTGCGCTGTAGGGCTTCTCCATCGGTGAAATCTACCGACTCTCCGCTGTCGCTGAAGGTTGCGCTTTCCTGGTAGACGGTCGCCGGGGTCTCTGGGGTCGTGTTCGTCGGCTTCTTTTTGTGGCTGTGTTCATATGCCATGATCTCCCTGGTCAGCTCAGCCAGATTCATGTCAGGTTTGGACGTCAGTTTTTTTTGTAGCTTCTCGTCCCTCAGACCGATCACCACCTGGTCCCTGATGCGGTCTTCCAGGTCGGGGAAGCAGCAGTTCCGCGCGGCGTGTCTGACCCCGGCGATGAACTCGTTGGCGGGCTCGTCCTGCCGTTGTTTCTTTTGTGCGAATTGCACCCGCCAGTACAGTTCCGAGCGAGCCGGCATGTAGTACTTGTTCAGCTGGTCCACCAGGTCCGCGTAGGAGACGTCCGTGATGGGCACTGGGCTGAACAGCCCGACGGCTGCGTCGTACACCGGGGGCCCGCTGATGTACAGCAGGGCGGCGGCCTTTGCTCGGTCGTCAGTAATTTTACTGACGAGGAGAAATCCTTCAACTTGGCCGAGGTGTGATTGCCATCTCTCGGGATGGCGGGTATCAAACTCCCTCACACGGCCGAAGTTTGCCATGTCGTCCGGTCCTGGGTTGCTCCGATGGAAGTTAAAACTTCCGTGTCAGCTCTTGCCGGGAACTCTCTTCCTCGGCCGTGACTTCAGCTCCGGAGCGATCCCACCTTCGTCGCCAGTGAAGTAGCCGAAGGACCGCTCGGGACGACAGGCTAGTTAAACAACAAGTTTATTTAGAGCAAGACAACATTGAATGACTTGTTCGGCTTTTATAGCCGACAGCTGGTCGCGAGGACCAATCAGCAGTGTTTGTTTTGGCGCCGTGTCAGACGGGGACCAATCAGCGTCGTCTTCTTCTGACAGCTCCGGCTTCCGCGTGGTGTGGTGTTTTGACAGCCGCGAGCTGTCAGTGGTTGCGCCTGCGCAGTGCGGTGGACGCTTTGACAGCTCAGGCTTCTTCACGGTCCGGAGTTTGACAGCCGCGAGCTGTCAGTGGAGGCGCCTGCGCAGTGCGGGGAACTTTGACAGCTGTCAAAGTTCCCGCGTGTATTCCTGTCAAGCGGCTTTACTTAAATACCTTGACGATGCCCTAATATTTATACTTGTTAACATATGTACACTTCCATTGAAGAATGTTTACATATACAATACATTTACGTGGCTATAGAATCTGTCATTAGACTTTTGGCTTCATATTAAATCATATGTTAGCCACCAGCAAAGTTTTCTTTATAAAGTACAATTATATGTATGCTTTTTTTAAAGAGTCAGTTTGGTCTAGTGATTAAGAAGACCAGGAAGCTGTGAGCTCTAGTCATGCCTTAGGCTTGTAAGTTGGCTGGGTGACTTTGACTAGCCACCCTCTCTCAGCCTTCAAGGCTCTGGTGAGGAGGTGGTCAGTCAATTCCTCTTGTAACCAATGGATCAACACTTGACTGATCTGAAGAAAAGTGGACCCTGCATTTGTGGGAAAATGCCAAGGAGAAAAAGTATATTTCGCTTTCTGTTGTTTTCTTTGGTAGGTTCATTACATTGGACAGGCAGTATTTACTTTTCTAAACAGATTATGCAGTAAAATTATAGTATTGTACTTCTCAAATTATGCACTCAAAAATTATACTGTATATTCTCATACTTGTTGCTTCAGCATTTAAAGTACAGAGCACAATTAAACCAGTTTCATTGGCTCATTTCCTATTTTTTGTATGAAATATTTGGTTGACTGTAAATATGGTGAAGTTGCATATCTGCAGCATTTGGAGAACTTTCAAGAAATTCTTTTAATAAAACTTTCATTTTAAAATTATTTGTCCAACACTAAGCTTGGCTGACAAAGGTAGATCTGGATATTTTTCTTGGTTGCTTTTAGCGTTAGCTGAATGTCAGAAACCATGCAAGAAGGTTGATCTGATAGGGTGGGGAATTTTAATAGCTGTTTAATAGCTTCAGTGACTTTTGAGCAAATCTATCTGTCATGAGATAAGAGATGTTCTCTTAGCAGTTTGTAGCATATTAAAGTACATGACCCAAACTAAACTGACAGCATCATGAACCGATGTAAATGCTGCAGACCCTGAAACTAATGATTTTCAACTTCTTCATTAACAGATATAGAATTTAGAAGTGAGCGGAGATGTGGTTATTTACTGTATATAAATTAAGAAAATAGTGAAGAGATCTAAATCGTTTTAAAGTAATGGTAAAGTGGTTGATGCAACTCAGTTGAAAAATTTGGGTACATGTTCATATATATATGAGTAGGAAAAACAAATGGCAACAATTTAGAACGGGTGAGGAAATCTGTGAAATCTGTATGCGAAAACATCTGAATGTCCTTGAAGACCAGAAGATAAACATGAACCAGGAATGAAATGCAGCTGCTGAAAGGCAATGCAATTTTGGAGCCCAGGGTCATGATCACAGGAAGTGATTATTCTATTTTACTCCTTGATCAGATCCCATATACATGCTATGTTCAGTTTGGGCACCACAATTCAGAAAGGCAGAGAGAATGAAAGAAGTTTAGAAGAGGACTACCAAGATAGAAAGGGGGTCTGGGAATCAAGTCCTATAAGGAATGGTGAAAAATTATTTGTATGTTCAGTACCTTACAGAAGAAACCATTGTGGTAAGATATGGTGTCGATCAAATATCCGAAGGGTTAACACATAAAGAAGAAGGGGCAGATATTCTTAGTTCAAAATCATTTGTTTAAAAGTACTTGGAAATAGAATTAGGAGGAAATTCACGACTGTATGATATTTCATCCAGTTAAGCAGACTGTCCCACGTGAGAGATCTTCAATCAGAGGTTAGACAATCATCTGTCAGAAATGCTTTAATGAATCCTGTACTGAGCAGGAGATTAGATAAGATTTGCTGTAAGGTCACTTCCAATTCAACCAGTTTATGATTCTCTGAAGTTGATGTTGTCTGTGAGTGAAGGATAGCCCACATCCACACTATAAATCAGAAACGTCCAGAGTATCTTTGAATTGCTGCTGCAAAGCTTACCTCTGGGGCCAGAGTTTTCCTGGCAAGTTCTGGACTGTTGCTCAGAATCTCTTAAGGCTTTTTCTAGAAAAATCAGCTGAGAACACATGACATCTTGCAGACAAATCTATCTTTTCTGCTGTGCTCTGAAATATCAGTTGAGTTGAGTTGAGTGGAGTGGGATCTTTAGAGGGGAGTAAACAAAACCTTCAAGATTTCAATCATGACCATTCAATTGAAGCCCTATCTTTTGTTACACTTTATAAGAGGTAAAAATGTGGTGGTTTTGTGTGGTTATGACAACCATCTCGACTTTTTTTGATGACCTCCCCAGCTGCCTGGGGATGCCTCCAGTCAGATTTTCCATTATATCATGCACAATCATGAATTCTATTTTTACCCCAATTCCTAGTATAGAGTTATCTGCCTCTCTGCATAGCTGAGCCCTTTTCCAATAACTTCTGTAACAATATATTTCGTTTATATTCTCCTGATTGACAAAATCATATATTTATTTCACCTATAAGACTCTCCTTTTGCCACAAACTTTGAGATCTTATTGCTCTGATCTTTGGATTCTGCTTCTGATAGAGGGTAGAAGGAGAGATATAGTAGGCTGCAATAAGGAAAGGAAACACAGTCAAGGATATCTCCAGGAGTGAGTCATAAGGACAGTTTTACTCCTTCCTGATTAACTACAATCTTTGGGAGAATGACTTAGTAAAATAAACAATAATAATGCAATAATAGTGATTATTCCTAGGTTTTAGAAATGAGGTCATGAATG
This sequence comes from Vipera berus, assembly GCF_964194415.1. Classification (NCBI taxonomy): domain Eukaryota; kingdom Metazoa; phylum Chordata; class Lepidosauria; order Squamata; family Viperidae; genus Vipera; species Vipera berus. The sequence continues at coordinate 68,530,304 of NC_138203.1, forward strand.
CTTTAGTTTGGATTGCTAGTTGAGCAGAAGATTGTGCTCTGTGGCCCAAAACTCACTGAAATTGACCACTGGTTGTGTAGCTGCAGGAGGACTTTTTTGTTCATGCTGATGAACTAGACCATTCTTCTTTGCTCTTCCACTGTGAAAATGTTGTTTCACTAAATTATCTTCTGATAGAATCAATGGTGCTGACAAATACACTCACTTTTATTGTAGCAGTGAAAGCAACTCAAAATTCCAGGATATCTCAAAAAAAGAAGAGAGAAGGAGACAGAAGACACAGCAAAGACAAGGCTCATTCTTTTTCCGACTCAATTCTTGCTTCATATTCAAAAAAAGTAATTCCCCACCTACATCAAATCGATAAATATTAAAACGTTATCTGCCCAATGGAGGCAGGTCCTCCTTAAATCTATGTTGCTGAGAGTAAAGCTCCAGCTGAGAGATTGTAAAGTATGCCTATATTTTGTGAAAATATATTTTCATAACTTTGCAATATAATTTGGAGTTGTCTTTTTCTCTCTGCTTCTGTCCCTTACCTGCTTTGGGACATAAACTTACTTAATAATTACAATTAATTAAGGCTCTATAAAATGAAGGAAACCAGGAAGAGTTTTCAAGGTTTCAGCAGAGTAAAAAGACATAATCAGAATGCCGGGTCAGACTTCTGTGGAATTGCTCAGAGGCCAGATACACTCACTAGTAGTTCAAATTATCATGCCCTGCTGATGTTTAGTCACCAGTCTTTACAGAAATGTGAGACTGTTTTTTTAATGATAGATGTATTTGTTCATTCCATGCTGAACCTAGAAAAGAAAACACTCATTATTTCTCTGTCAACCTTTTTTTTGTTAAAATAGTAGCTAAACCACTCAGATCTACTGTTTCTGATTCATGCTGTTGCCATCTTATCTAATAGGTATATAATCCTACCTGGAAGCTACATTTATGTATTTATTTAGCTGGTGGCTTGTGAGGCTGCAGTATATAAAGTGATGCTGTGAAGCTGGTAGGGCTGCTTCACTTACAGTCATGGAGCGCAGGCTTTATTCACTGTCATGGTGAAGGACATTCACTATCCAATTAAAAAGAGGATATAAACTATAGCCATTTGATATAAACTGTCATTGCTTATTTAATGCTAAAAGAATTTCACCAATTTGAAGCAGAGCTTTGAAGTCAATTCATACATGCAATTAATTTCTGTGTATATTAGAATAACACAGAGTTTTCAAGCTTATTAACATCTGGCCCTCACTCAGGTTATCCCATAATTATTTAAATCCTACTATGGCATAAACATTATGACACATCTTTGGAGAACCATACTTTTGTATGTTCATGAGTTGATCCTTTGTATGAAGTACTGGACATTCCATGGATAACTTTTGTTCTCTCACTGGAAGGGAACAATGCTGGACACAAAGTCAAAATAAGGCGACAAAGACTACAACTTTTCATTAAGTTGCAAATTTGATGAATGACCATAGCTTTCTCCAAACAGATTCTATGTTCTTTACAAAATATTATAAAATCATTTGTAACTGTCGGTGTCCCTGTTACTTTGGAGATAAATAAGAGATTTGAATATTCTGCCAACCCCAAGACCAATAGTTTAATATAAAACATTCTTTCAGTTTATTTAAGCAATTTCTGTTTAGTACCACATTATTTGTTTAAAAAAATTAGGAAAGGGGAAAACCCCTGAAAAAATAACATCTAAGCAAAATTATATATATATATATATATATATATATATATATATATATATATATATATATATATATATATATATATATATATATATATATATATATATATATATATATATATATATATATATATATATATATATATATATATATGCATGCACGCTTTACTAGGCTTATGGAGAAAAGGTTAATTTAATAGAAAAATTAAAATGTAGATTAGCATTGATTTTGGCCAATAACAATTACAATACTACCTCTTTTTACAAATGACATTTGAACATTTTACAGATGTACAGTATTTTTCAGTAAAATGTATCTAGATTTAACAATGTCAATATTTTAAAAAATTAAATTCTCCTCTATATTAGTGTTAAAAGCATTTTAACGTATCCAAATAAAATCTTTACAACTCAATATATTATATCACAATTTGGAGACACACACACACACACATGGATTTGTTTGCATGTGTGTATGTGTTGTGTAATATTTACTTATATAATATATCTATACCAGGGGTGTCAAACTGCCGGCCCACGGGCTGGATGCATCACGTGGAAGCTGTGCCCACCCCAGCTCCGGCAAGGGGAGAAAAGTCGTGATATGTCATGACACATCACGTGATGTGGTGAGTTTGACACCCACGATCTATACCATTAACTTTAATTGTGGAAGCATTATTTTCTAGTTCTTTTGTCATGTAAAAATAAGGCAGTCCAGACAGTAATAATACAACCAGAACAGATAGTCATGAGAATTTTTGCAAATTGGGCATGTGTGGCACTAACCATATCACGCTTACTATCTCTTCTCAGAATATAAGCCACCACCCAACTTACATAAAGTTACATCAAATTTAATTACTTTTGAAAAAGAATGGACAGTGTGTGATTAATTGAAATGCTATTAATTTCTAAGAAATTCATACGCAACTAGACCAGGGAAGCATACCTGACTTTTCCCCATGTTTACCAACCATTTCCAAGTCAAAAATATTCTACCTCAGCTACAGGATATTACTATGTAGGAGCTTTATTTTCTCATGGAATTTGTTTTTCACTCCAGCCAATTTCTTTGAACTTCTCTTTTTTTCTCCTTATTGAGTCCATCTCTTTAAGATCTTAGTTTAAGTTTTAGAATAAGAGATGGTAAAAAAAAATGTTTAAAATATTGTCTAGAATTTACTTTGGACAAATGCCTCTCTCAGGTTGTGTTGGTCTTCAGTATATTTGAGAAAAGTTTTTTTTCTCCATTTGAAGTTTTGTTAAAATAGCATAGGATTGTGTACATTGTAACTATGTTATGCACACTACAATTTCTAATACATCTACCTTTTTCTAGAATATAAATAATAATAAAAAAGATAGCTGGCTGGCTTTTGTACAAATCCTAAAAAATACTCTTTAGACTATGAATGGCAGTATCAAAACATCTTTTTGCTGGTCTGTTAAATGTTTCAACTTGTAATAATAAATACTGAGGATTTTAATGAAATGAGTTTCCAACGTGATAATTATTCATTTTAATCTTAAAAGAAATTTATTTTCTAAATAATTTGGTGATAAACTAGATGATTTTTTGTGCATATTTATTTATATAGAAAAGAGGTTCATTTCTATATAATTTGTAATATTCAGGAAGCCCTATTTTTCCAGGATAAATCATTTTTATTTCATTTAGATCTGTGCTATGTACAGTAAAAACAATTAAAAATTGCAGAATTATCTTAAATTATCTGATACATGAATGTTTTGAATATTAATTAAAAGAATGCACAAATTATATTTTAATACTATTTTTAGTATTAAAATATAATATAGAAAATATACTATGAAATTTGAAACTTGTTTTGGGGATTTTCTCTACATATTATATGGTAGCAGAAAACCTTTAGGTTTAGTACTTAAAGTTTTCTATTATTGCACAATAATAACAAATTATTTCACTCTTGATGGAATACTGATAATGCATGCACATTAAGAGTAAAATTTGGTTTAGTATATTAATTCCACTTATAGGTATCAATCACACAAATGTTTATACTAGTACCATTGTAATCTGAATATCATATCTATTCATTTTTCAGAATTGCTGAAATCCAAAGAATTACTTTTTATTCAGAAAGCAATATATTATGAATGTATTGAGCATACTACATATAACATAATCCACGCATGAGTCTATTTATACTTACTTGTTGAAGGGATATTGAAATCCATACATGGATATGAGATAATGGATGTGCTCATTTTATTCACTTTTAGGCAAAAAAAATCCCACAAGCTCTGCTTATAGACCTTATTTTACTAAACATGATACTATTTGCTGGAATATTTGGCATATCCATGTATGCATCACAGTTTAATAAATGTATGAAATACTTGGTAGGAAAAAATTGAGTTTCAGAAAGTATCAATAGAAGAATTTGATGTTAGCTAAAGGAAGATAAATGATAAGCATAAAGGTACAAAAAGTAAATATGTAAAGAGAAATATCAACATATTTTTGGAAAATTCTTTTTTAAAAACTGATATTTTTTTGCTGAAAATAGTTTTGAGATTGAAATTAATTTGGTCTACTCATATTTCTCAATATATATTATATGGACTGATATTTGATTGCTACTTACTGTTTTTTGATTCCTGATAAGAGTATTTGGTTCACTTAAATTAGATATTATTTATTAAAATTATTTCATTTAATTTTTATATTTAACTTGCCTGATCTGAAGTCATGGCCCATAGTCAAAGAAATATATTGGTATCAAAGTTTTACAAGTGCACAATCTAGCTTATTGATATTGGTAGATTCAGGCATACAAACTACAGTTAAAAGTGGTGGGGGGGATAACTTGTATTTTTCAGAGTTTATTCATACCAGAATAACACCCTAAAACTTAGAAACATATTTTTCAAAACATACTGGTTGATCTGGCCAGAATTCTGAAAAGTTGTTGGAGAATTTAATTGTAAAAAAATGAATCCGAGCAAATGCTATCCAACATACGATGTGACTAAAAAAATGCAGACACCACTATAATGCAAGCAAAGCATGAGTTTTGCAACAAAAGATGTTATTTCTTTTCAGAGTGTCTTATTAGAGTTCTTCTCATTCTTATTACATTAGGGAAAAAAAGACTAATGCAAGTATGTTTTTTGTTTTGTTTTAATCCATTGTAAACTTGTGCTGTATTGTTGGCGCACTCTACACATCTTCAAGGGAAACAAGCAGGAAAAAAAAGGAAAGCAGATTTTTGTCAAAAAAAATATATATCCAGGCATGTCCTTGAATTGACAGGAAGTCGAATGACTTTAATTTGGCATCAAATGCTTTGGTCACACCCTACTGACACTGTGATCCCAGATGTTTTTTTTTTCTGAACACCCAGTAATGAAAGGTAGGTTCGTTGTAGTTTTGTATCTGAAGTTCCAATATACAGTTCACTGCCTCCCCAAGGGGGAGAAAGAGAAAGAGGGGAAAAAAGGTGGTTTGGGAGGGTTTCCCCTTTTTTAATAATATGGATTAATCTATAAGTCTACAGGAACAAGAATGCCTGGAGAGAAGCCAAATCAGCCTTTTAGTGTACATGTTCTGCAGCAAAGTTGCTGAAGTACTTTCCGCTGGCAAAGATTATTTTTTTTCACTAGCATACAGAAGCCACCTTCTGCCCAAGATTCTTCCGTTGCTTCATGAGGTCATAGAGAGTGGAAGGAGGTTGAGGTTTGAACAGCATGGTGTCAAGTAGAGGGAGATTTAATTGGTCAGACAGGCAAATTTGATAGAAGAGATCGATCAGGAGCAGGTAGCAAATAGGAAATTGGGTTTCCATCAAAAGGAATTTCAGTCACAACAGCATTCAGGAAAATACATTGTGTTGTAGCAAGGAGTGATTTGTATCCATTTATGTAAGAAGGAAAAAAAAAGAATCAGAAAAAGAAATATTAGAAAACAGTGAAAAATGCAGTCAGAAATATCTTATTGAGTATTATGAATTTAAAAAAGAATATTAAACAGAAACACACAAGAATATACGCATAAATTTAGATCATACTGAATTTAATAGAATAGTATTCTGATTTTTTTTTGTTTGTGCTCCCCAAAATGCTTAAAGTGAAGATTCCCTTGCTCACTGTGCAATTGCAAAGGAATTTGTTTATTATGTTCATCCGAATAATTTCTTTTTAACTTATTCACTTGTTACTTTATGGAGAAAAATCTTAGTCTGATTCAGGATGTAATGCATAATTTTCCTACAATTTAAGAGAAAAAGTAATAAATATAAGTTGGGTGGACTGTACTGTTTGATCATTCACTTTGGGGAAAATCCAGAGATAAGTAGCTGCCAATGGAAGAGCATTTGCCAGGGGAAATAGATTTTTTCTAGTCTAGCAGCTCCTTCTAACACCCCCCCCAGTTCTATTATAGAGCGATTGGAGGCTGCAGTTGGGATGATTCAAAGGGCAAATTGAATATTATCCTGTCCTTGTGAAGAACATGAGTTTTCAATCTGATTTTAAGTCCAGTCCCACATTTAGATAAATCTGATGTCCTGTTTATCACAATCCAAGATGCTAAGCACTTTTTCCAGACAGTCAGTTAAAGGGATCTTGCAATACTTGTTGATTTAGCAATTTTAGCAAAAGTATGTTATTTTATACATGCTTTTTAAAAAGAGAACTATGAAATAATGAGGAAAATAAAATAAAATCACTCTTGAAACTACTATGTGCATGAAAAATATTACTCACTGAAGTTTTGTTTTCTGAAATTCATTGTTAGTGGCAAATGCTGTGAAGCTCATTGAACATAAAGATGCTCTTGATAGCACTTACGTATATTGTTATTGAGATTGAAAGCATTATGTTGTTAAGAATCTTGCAACATTTTAAATGCTATTTAACTAAAAACTAAACTACAGTAAAAGGGATCACAAGCAGGGGCCTAGCATAATGCATACATTAATTCTCTGTAAATTCAGAGTTCTGCATATATTACTGTGATCATAAAAAATCTTGCAGTTGTACAGTAAACCCTTGATTTAGCAGACCAGTGGGAAATGAAAGTAGATATCCATTAAATCCAAATGTCTTTTACAGAAGCATATTTCATGTATTTTATGCATATTAGTTTCATAAATGGAAAATGGGATTTTATCCATGTATAGAAACTTATTGTGTCTGTGCATTTGAGGTCTTCTAAAGGGTTTTAATTTAGGGTTTACTGTGGTTTAAATAATTTGATTTCCAAGTCATAGGTTCCCTTAAGTATCAGGAAACTCCTCTCTTCACCCCCAAATATAGCTTAAAATTGTTCTGAGAATGTCATGAGAAGCAATAGCCAGGATATGAGTTAGACATCTTAGAATAGAGTATTTCAGTTTGGAGGAAATTGTTGGATACAAATCATGAAAAGAGCACCTGGACAGGATATAAAACAACCAGAACAGGAACAGAGGTTAAAAAAACCAGATCACACAGTTGATCAATAAGTTGTCAAAAATCATTCAGCTACAATGAAAGGAGCAAGGAGAAAAGCTGGTGGCATACAATGGTAGGTGATATGAAAAACTGAGTGTAGGAGCAGTTGTAACTGCAGATGAGAGACAAACTTATCTGAAATCAAAGGGTCAATGCAAATTTTACACATCATTAAAACAAGCTGAGATGTTGCACTGTTTAGCATTGAACGTAGTGTTTCTTTAATGCACTTGATGCTTACCCCAAGGTGCTTGCAGATATTTGAACAAAACTAAAATTCTTTTAGTAAACTTGCACTGTTTGCTGATTAGCCTGTATGAATTTCTTTCCATTCAACAAAAGGATTTAACAAGATGCACTATGGTCTGCTACACCACTGTGTATCTTTATTACAGCTGACTCACTGTGGATACTAATGAAACCAACCAGAAGTTATTGCCTGTTCCGCTATCTCAGCCTATCTTTATAAGATAGAGAAAACATAGAGGCCATGACTTGTAATTTTTTTTTGCCCATTTTCTTAACAGCAATTTTGCTCTGGTCACATAACCAGAAGGAAAAAAAATCAAGAAACTTAAGTTGGTAGAAATTTTTTTCTGGATTTTTTCCCCCCTTGGCTAGATCTGGCACATTTTCAAACATTTATTTATTTAGTCAACTTCTCTCCCAAGTCCAAATTTGGCCACATTCTGTTCTATTTTCAGATAGATAGACAATATAATTTCTTCAAAGATTCCTTTGGATTGGAAATAAAAATGATAATAAATTTAAAAGAAGTTACGTTTACATAGATCCCAATGGTGATCATTTTCTAGGAATAGCAATATGGCTTTTGCCTTGTTAAATTACTTTTTCATAAACAGTTGGTGAAATCTGCCTATCCCTGTAGAAAAATCCTAACACTCATTCCCAAGCCTGCTTCTGTTTTCTGCTACATTCTCCAGTACATAGATGTACTGGTCATACCTGACCCCATAATTACGTAGTCTACTGCAGGGGTCCCCAACCCCTGGGCCGTGGCCCACTACCGAGCCGTGGCCTATTCAGAACCGGGCCATGTGAGAGGCGGACTGGTGTGCGAGCGCAGCTCTACTTGCGTTTCTCTTCTCTCTTCTGTGAGTGGAGCTGTGCACGCGCATGTGTGCACCGGCTCACCACTTGTGTGGCCCAGTTCCCCTCTCCTCTCCCAGGCTGCCAAGCTGCCTGCTTCCAATGCTCCAAAAGTGGAGCGGTGAGAACAGAGGCTGAGTGGGGATGAGTATGCCCTGCTCAGTTTTGCTGACTCACCGAGGCTCCCTGTGCAGGACACCTGATCTGCTTTTGAAGTGTCAGGCAGCCTTGCTGAGTCTGAAGGAGCAAGAGACCCCACCTCCCAAAGGCTGCTCTTCTCCATGGCAAAAGCTTTTGCAAACAGACAAAAGACTTTGGAGGAGCAATCTCGCACTGCTTCAGGTCTTTTGGTGTGGAGAAGCCTGAAGGAGTGCAAAAATGTGCCCCAAAGGCTTCTCTTCTTTCTTGTGTGAGTGGAGGTGTGCACGGACATGTGAGCCCACCGCTCGCACGGCCCTGTTCCCCTCCCCCCGCCCAGTCAAGCCGCCAAGCCGTAAAAGTTGGGGAGTGCTGGACTAGTTGGAGTCTCCAAATATTGTCGAGTCATATCCTTGAATCTTTGTAACACATCTGGAGGATTAAGATAGCTGGCCTTTGAGAATGAGGAATCCACTATATTGTGAAAGGCTTGAAAGGAACCCAATTGTTTCTGTTTGAGGATACTAATTTTTTTCAGGGAGTTGATGCATATCAATTAAGATAGCTGGCCTTTGAGAATGAGGAATCCACTATATTGTGAAAGGCTTGAAAGGAACCCAATTGTTTCTGTTTGAGGATACTAATTTTTTTCAGGGAGTTGATGCATATACTCACACACTATAGTAAAAGTTCAACTCCCACAATAAATAACAATTCTTTTATATGAGTGTGAAAGTTCGTTGGTTTCTGAACGTTTCGTTACTCCTAAACTCTGCTGAAGATGTTACCTAGCCCGGTAACGAAATGTTTGGAAACCAACCCACAAACTCGAAGAATGAACCTTCACCCTCATCCTATACCTACACAGAGATATTTGCCACTATTGCAATTCTTTTATATTTTGAATTTGCAAAATTAAAATTTCCCAGTAATTCACATTTGGGGGACAATTTCAGCAGCTGATTTATTCTCTCTTTGTTTGGGGCTTCTATGTGCAGTTTTTTAAAAAATCTATTTTTATTCTTTCATTCATGCAGTGTTAGATCTCTTAATACTGTTTGTACATTCAATTTCCTTTCAGAAGCTTTTAAGCAAATATATGAAAATAGACTACTCTTTTAGCTTATTGATAAATGATGAGAATGATGAGGTGGAAAGATAGCCTGTGTTTTTCCTATTAGGAATAAAAACAATAAAGGAGTTAAGCTTTCCTGAGATTATTTTTTAAAGCCCAAACAATATTAAACAAAGGAAATATAAAAAAATAGTTGGAAAAAAGCACTCACCATCTTTACAGACAAGACCAACTACACAGAGACCTGTATCTAAGATGTAGCCATTTGGACAACTTGTACAGTTTCTTTCTCCTGGGCCGCTGCACCCAAAGCAGCTGACATCACATCTTAATGAAAAAAAAATCCAGCAAGTTATACCTAGGATCCATGTTGATTATTTGTCTTATAATCAAATACTGCTTGATTTAATTCTTATTTGAATTAATGCAAGATTCTGTAATGGGGATGTAAACACAGAAAATAACATAGCAAAGATGATAATTAGATTCCCGTAAGCCAACCTATTTTTGCTCTTGTTTTAGGCCTCTGAGATCTTGAAGGCTCATCACACACAAAGAAAATCCAACATTTCCACAAAGTTAATCATAATCTAGTGGCCGTGTCAAATAACCTGGTTGCTCAGAAATTTCAGTTCATCAATTTCCCTTTTATATGTCTGTTTTGGGACTAGAAGGCATTTACAGAAATTACTCCATTTCCCCCCCTTTTTAGCTAGACAACCAATTCCATGATGCCTCCTGACTCTCAACCCATGGGGTCTGGATGACAAAAAATGAGAATGATGGGGAAGAATTCTTGCCTGTGAATGACTAATTGTATATGGTAAGACTGTTGGTCATTGTAAAATTTCACCACAGAGCACAATCACATTTTCACACCTCACAAAAATTATGCCTAACTCTCAGCCACCATCTTAACCTTGGCTTGGGAGGATTTGTGCCCTTAAATATATCCTAGAAATATTTCAAAGGTTTCTGAATACCCAGAAGCTTCATTAATACAGTCTGATAGGAAATTGTTATTAATGCTTGGTAGAGGTTGGATAATTAAAAAGCTCAGTAGTAGGAATTATTTTTAGAAAATAGAATTCCTTTTCAGCAGGGCAGTTTGTTTCTTGCTTAGTTATGGTTCACATATAGGAGTCCCCTGCGGATTTTACTCTGCTAGTCGTTGCTGACTATAGGGGTCAGTGCTCATCTCCGTTTCAAAGCCATTGAGCCAGCGCTGTCCAAAGACATTTCCATGGTCTTATGGCCAGCATGACATTACAGAGCGCTGTAACATCCCACCAAAATGGTACCTATTTATCTACTCACATTTGCATGCTAACTACCCAGTTGGCAGAAGTTGGTGCGAGACGGGAGCTCACACCGTTGCATAGTACTTGAGTGTCAAACCTGGGCTGCTGGCTTTCCAGCTGACAAACCCAGTATCTTAACTGCTAAGTCACCTTTATGGTTCACATATAAAATGGGGGTAAATTTGCATCTGATTTAAAATGTAACATAGCTCATAATAATCATTTACCTTTTGCAAGTTTTATATCCATTTTCTAATGAGTGATCCAAATAGTAGCCATTGCTACAAGTTACCACACACTTTCCATTCTCCATAAAATATTCTTCTGTACAATTGATGCAAGCATCTGCTCCTGGGCCTCAAAAGCCAACAGAACAAAAATGATAAAAAAGTGCTGTATCCTCAATAAAGCATAGATAGTAAATATTCACTGTATAATTTAGTAGAGTAATTACTAATTTGGAGGGATGAAAAGTGATATTATTCCATGTAAACAAGAATGTTAAAAAGATATTCAAGCTCAACCAATTATACTGGCTTTTGTTTTATACTGGCTTTTGTTTTAGATTTGTTTTTCTTGTTAATGTTGGTAATAGTTACCCCAGCAAAGAAAGAGAGAAGCTGTTCATACTGTAATCAATGGGTACTATCTGAGCATGGCCTAATGACAACCATATTTATGATAGCATTGTGTCTTTCTACAAAGCTTAGTACTTATTCTATTTTGTTGCAAGGTAGGCATAAATTATTTAATTAAAAAAATAATATTAGAAATACCTTCACAAGAAGCACAGGTATGATGGCATGGCTCACAATCTCTGCCATTATAATATTTGCCTGCTTCACAGCGTATAGCACATCTTGTTCCTTGTAAACTACAAAAAACACAAGGAGATTTAGGTAATTTCAGCTAATAAATTTAAGAGGAAGAGAAAATACATTTATGGATTATAGTGAGTGCCATTTATATCATTTATTAAAGACTCATTGATTAAGGTGTGTTTTTAACTGATGTATTGAACTTCGGTATATTTTCTTTATCAATACAAGCAAGTATATATGTAGCAGAAAAGTGTTGAAGGAGTAACATAATTCTTCAGATGGAGTGGGATTGCACGTGTTTTTTCAATTTTTAAAAAAACTTGTTTCAGTATTGCTCCTGGTACCTGACAGTTACAACATCTAGCAATAGCTAATTCAGATTACAATATCCATGAAAAATGAGTACTATTATAAATTTCAAACTCTATAAATAAAAGTTTTAGCCTTTTAAAGAAATCTTTCCTATTTTATCTTCAAACTGTTCATTTTTGTATCATTTAGCCTGATTATGAATCTGAACAACTCAGAAGCTTTTGGGCTATTAAAAACCAACAAAGATATATTTTAATTGTGGATTTACATAAATTATAGAAACAATTACAAAAACAAATTATTGATTTTTTCTGTATGATAATTCTTAAATATTAGACATATTGCAGAATGAGAATACAGTGCTTTGGTTTTATGTTCTACATTAATCCATGATTAATCAGGACAATACGTGCATTTGCAAAAATATTTGTAAACAACTTCACATAAAAGCTAAATATAATGTTAAATAATATTTTTCTGGAAAGTTAGAAACTTCTTTCACTATCATGTTAATTAAAGTCAAACATTTCCTTACCTTAGACCATGTCTGCATTCTGTGCATGTATGAAATTCAGTGCATGACCTACAATTTTCACTGCATTTACGGCAGACAATCTTATCTAAAAAGAAATTCAATGCAGAAGAAAATTAAGATTAATCATATTCAAAAGTACATTAAATTAACACTTAAATAATATTAAATATTTACATACCAATTTTTCCCAATTTATTTGTAATTTGTAATTGTAAATATATTTCCAAAATGTCATTACATCTGGAAAAATATCATTCAATAACTCCTGTTTTGTTTCATTTACTTATAGTAAACCTGCTTAGTAATGTCAGATACTCTTTTTTTTAAAAGAATAGGATATTTTTTAATTTTTAATTTTTATTTTAATTCCATTTATATCCCGCCCTTCTCCGAAGACTCAGGGCATGTATATATTATAGTTAGTCCTTGACTTACAAAGGTTTGCTTAATGATCTTTTGAACTTACAACAGCACTGAAAAAAGTGACTTATGACCATTGCAGCATCCCTATGGTGACATGATTTACATTTGGATGCTTGACAACTAACTCACATTTATGATGGTTGCAATGTCCAGGGGTCATGTGATCACCTTTTGCAACCTACTGACAAGCAAATCAATGGGAAAACCAAATTCACTTAACAACCATATTACTAATTTAACAATTGCAGTGATTCATTTAACAAATGTGGCAAAAAAAGATGTAAAAAGGGGCAAAACTCACTTAACAAATTTCTCACTTAGCAATATAAATTTTGGGCTCAATTATGGACTACCTGTATTCACCTTCAATGAACTCTTTAACCTTGCCATACCATACCTAAATGTCCATACCATACCATATCATACTTCTCCTTTTCTCCATTTCAGAAACTTGTAATACTATTACATAAAGACTATCTAAACTACTTAGAAATTAAAACCACATTTTTCTACTACGTCACAACAAGCAAAATTATCTGTGTTCTGGTTAAGAGATAAGTTTATTTCTTGCTTACCTATAAATAGAACAATCTGCTATAGAGATCGTTCTGACCCTGTTTGACATAATATTTCAAAACCGCATAGTCTTCTTTGTTTCATCAAACTTTGAATAACAGTTTATCTGTTTGCTTATGTATTTATTTAATTGATTTTCAAGGCTGTCCAGTCAATCAACTGGCTGTCCACAAAGCAACAAATTGATTTTTATTATGCTTCATTTTATTGGTTTTAAGTGGGTTTTTTTTAACACATTTGAGTTGTTTGGTATATAATTCTAAAGTTCTGATTAAAATTTTACAGAGTTCAAACTGAAATGAACAGCACTATATTGAATGTACTGCATGTAAGCATTTAATTTTACAATTCCTTGAATATTAAAACAATCGAAAAATATAAAAAAATCTTACTGTTATCCAGGTAAAAGCCCTCTGGGCAGGTGGTAATACAATTTCTAGTCTCTTCATTGATAAAGTAACCAGGTTTACAGGTATTACATTGATCACTATGACTTCCAAAACATGTTTCACAGTTGGGCGAGCACTTTTTACAACGTTTCTTGTCTGCACTATAGTGACCAGGTGGACAGTTGGAAACACAGATTCTTTATTGTAAAAAAAAAAAAGAAGAGACATATATGGTATTGAGCTGAACAGAATTAATCAGATAACAAATAATTTTGTTTGAATAACAAAAGCAGAATAATGTTTTCTGATACTAGAGCCAGATACAAATATAAATCAAACACTTCTTTTTGTTTAAACAAAACAGCTCAATTCACTTCCAATCTTAACTGGACAGAGGGATATAACTCTAAATACACAATATTTAAGATTTAAAAAATTGCATTTTAGATGAGCATGATTTAAGAAAATTAAGATGCAAATCTTTTAGCAAATGTACATTGGACCAAATCAATTCAAAAAGCACATCTTTCATGACTAAGTTTGAAGTGTGTATTTCTAACCTTGTTGAACTCTTTCCCATTCTGTATTCCAATGTTCAAGTTATTTTTTTTAAGTGGCATAAAGTAGAATTTAGATAAATATATGGAGAGAAAAAATATTACAAAGAATGTAGCCAAAGACAGAAAGGGGTGATTACAATCGAAGGGGAAAAAAACAACAAAATGCAGAATAATTTTGATAACAATAAAATGCTTTGGAAGTGGGTGAGCAGTGGTAAATAAGGAGCTTCCAACTGAGCAAATAAGTGATGAAATGATTTGGCATGACACTAAGAGGGAATGCTGGAAGGAACATTTTACAGATTTATATGGGAATGAAAGTGTGGAAGTAAAACAAATGCTATAAATGTTACTGTCCAAGAAAAACATAAAAGATGAACTAATAAATAAGTAAGAATGTTAAGAAAAAATAAGGCTGCTGTGTAGATAGTGTAACTGTTAACATATGTGATTTTCTTATGGAATCACTACACAATGTGGTGTTAATATGGGGGTGAAGACTACATCTGTGTCTGACAATTGGAAAAATGTTATCATGATTTCCTTGCATAAAGGGAAAGGCAGAAAAACTAAATGCAAAATCTCTAGGGAATTTATTAAGTATGTCTATGAATGCCATTGGCAGAATTCTGGCCCAGATTTGTAAAGTCAGAGGGCTATGATGATATATAATGAATGCTGTCTTAACTCATGCTTTTAATTTCTTTGGCTTACTATTTCTTCCTTCCTTTGTGTGCTCTCCATAACACTGCTTATCTGAAATGAGAATAGCATGAAGGATGTGTGTATGTATGTACATATGGCATTAAGATTGTAATACAGGTATTTTCATATAGTGGATAGCGATGTTAATGTGTTATTTAGATAGGCTTTCAAAATTCTGCTGTTATTCCCCACAACAACAAAGCAGCATTCCTAGAAACGCTGCATATTTCTTTCTTGACTGGGCCTACCTCAAAAGGTGACATCACTCTTGCAAGTTTCTCCAAGTTTCTTTCTGTTTTATCTTATTTTAAACAAAATCAAGGTGGGGTTATTTTGAATTTCTTTCTCATGTCTGGACTATATAATCTCTTGTCCAAGTTCTTCCCTGCATGCTTTTTCATACTTTCCCCAAAGGTCAGCTCTAAATTCCTCTACAATAACATTCATTTAACCCCTGTATGGACATTCCAACATTAGAAACCATTTCCAGTATAGCAAAATCACAAAAGTGATTTTGTGATCAGATCTCATATTTACAACTTTGTAGGTGTTAAGCCAAAGAAATCTAAATTGCAGTCCAGGGCTTTTTTTCTCATAGAACGCTCAGAATGGAGTTCCGGCACCTTTTTTGGATGGAACCTTGTAGGGTAGGCAAGGCGGGTTGTATGACATGTGTGAGTTCCGGCACCTTTTTCTTTAACAAAAAAAGCACTGGTGCAGTCACTGATTCACTTAGCAACCACTTTACTTCCCCAACCAGTTTGCCAGTCTCAATTAAGATTGCTAAACGAGGACTATCTATAATCGGCTGATATAAAATGTTTTATACTATGCTAAATGAGATAACACTGAAAATGAAGCCATCTTGGTATGATCTAATAAAATTTTTTCTAAATAGGAATTCTAACTAGTTTCAGACTGGCTTATTGCATGTATATTGTGTGAGAAGTAATAACTGTTTCATACCGTGTATTGTTTTTAGATTTATAGTAATAGTGTAGACAGTCATTGCAATGGTCTGGCCCTGGTCCACCACATCCAATCTTACTGCATTCAGCATTGCATGGACCTTTGAAAAAAGACCAAAGAATCCTTGTATTTTTATTGCCTTAAAGAAATTACTTCATGTCGTAACAGATAACTTGGGTTTCATCACACAACTAATTTGAAAGTTAAAAAAACTAAAAACTGAAAATGCTGAATAGAATTATATATATGATTTTTATTAAAATGTTTAAAGAATAAGGTAAAAGCTAACACAAACCAATAGAAAGAAGATAAAGTAAAAAGCAAAGTACAAGAAAGTTAAAGAAAAATGGAAAAGAAAGAAAATATAAAGTGGCTTGAAAAATATTCTTCATAGTAGCTATTAAGTGCAAATATTCAAAATATCTACAAGAACATAAGTTATAATAAAAAAATATTGAGTAGAATTTAAAGTTTCTAAAAGGTAAAGGTAAAGGTTCCCCCGCACATGCATGCTAGTCGTTTCCGACTCTAGGGGCCGGTGCTCATCTCCGTTTCAAAGCCGAAGAGCCAGCGCAGACTGCTTTTCTGGCTTGGTTGAAGAAATGGATAAACAGCAAGAAAAAAAAGCTGGCTATATTAATGGTTGTATTATTTTAAATATAATAATTAATGTTACCTGAATAGTCATCTACTCCATAATCTTCTGTAGGGTCTTCCAATGCACTCATGCGTACTCGATCGCCTTTTAAAAAATCATTTCTTGGAGAGTAAGGCTGGATGGACGTCCCATAAAGTACTAAGGACCATTCTTTCAATTTGCCTAGATGAATCATTTTGGGAACACATGAAATTCCATGAGGAAACGTATTCTCTTCAATATTTATGGTAGCATATTTCAAAGAACTGTTGCCTTTACCTGTTGCTGTTGAAACTATCTGGCTCAGGACACGAGGGATGAACTGCCCAGTGAAGAAGAGAAGAGAAGAAACACTCTACTACTCACTGTTGCAACTGTGGGAGCTCTTCCTCCCTCTTCATAGAACCTATTGAGATGAACTGCCCTGTGAGGAAGTGCAGCAGGATCAACTGTTCTGGCAGGATCATCTGGCTCTCCCCACAAAGGATTCACTGCAGCTGTGTTTGCTATTTATCTCTTTCCTCTCATTCATCTTTTCTGTATCTTTTTAGACGTTAAGCCTATAATGCAGGGGTCTTCAAACTTGGCCCTTTTATGACTTGTGGACTTCAGCTCCCAGAATTCCTCAGACAGTGTGCCTGGCTAAGGAATTCTGGGAGTTGAAGTCCACAAGTCATAAAAAGGCCAATTTGAAGACCCCGACTATAATGTTTCATTATTCTGCATGGAGTGGTTAATATTGTTGTAAATATAAAGCAAGGGAGGCACTTACTATGGGCCCATAAGCACAGGCGGGCTAGATTCCCATTAGCACCCCTTCCTTGTTCCTCAACTTTAATAACTAACCTGATTGCACAGGTTAAAGAGCTTCAATTCGTTCACCATTGGGGGCCAGTTCTTCTTTGGGACACAGAGAGTTTTATAAATGTGCACGAACATGCTTAAAACACTTATTGATACAAAACATTATCTTGCATCTGTACAAACCTACCAATATGAATTTGCAATTTTAGTATTTAGGAGGAAGACAGGAAAATGAGTTTTGAAATACTGTAATAAATAAAACATTTTAACAAAATATCACACATTCGAATAGCTTATTTAAAATTATTTTTATTGTTTGTATATGGAAGTAGAAAGATGGGCATATATAAAAGATCAAGGTTTCCTTAAGTTGATATCAACTCCTGGTGATTATATAGACACTTTATATAGTTTTCATGGCAATATTAAGGAATGGTTTGTTATTGCTTTATTCTTTGGTTTTATTTTTTGTTTTGCTTACTCAGTCCTGGCAATCTCCTATCCAAGTACTTATTAGATTCAATCTGTTTAGCCTTTTCAAGATAAGCAAAGGTTCTCCAGCCCCTAATGTGGCATATGAGAATATGCAACACATTTGAATTATATTGCTGCTTTTGCTCACTCCACAAATGATTATTAATCATAATTTCCAGGTAGAGTTTTCTTTAGTGTAATGAGTGAGAGATGATAAAATATGAGAAAATTGTACCAAAGGCACAGTCATTCATACAACTATGCTACTGCATTGTTGTGTGGGAATTCACGTGATTAAAACATATTATTCTACTACAGGCAAAGTTTCATATTTCCTCAGTTATAATGCTGTTCAAAGCAAACAAAACATTCATTTGCAAATGATGAACTGCAGAACAAACAGCAGTTTGTACCAGAACAAATGATGAATGTATATGTGTGAATTGGATCCCTACCATTTAAAGAAAATATTTTAACTAAAAGAATTTGCAGCAAAAATGAGATGATTCAGAAAGTAAAATTATTGGTGTATGCTGTAATTTTGGGCATGAGAAAAAGAAATTTCTATCTATATTTTTAGCACCAGGAATACTTGTGCAGCCAATCAATATTACAACCAATAGCATAATATCAGTTCAGTAAATAGTTGATAACCAAATATTCACTCCTACTAATATCTATGTCTGCACAAAATAGCTGTAGCAGGACAATCCTGTCAGCCCTTTGAGGTAGACAACAGCTAGTACTGACAAGAATAAACCATGAGTATTGGCACTGTCATTATTGCAAGGTTGCAATAACAGAAACTTGCAAGTCTGAAAACCATTCTCCCTTGCTTTACTTTACTTTCTAGAAAAGTAGGGAAGTTCCCTTTTGAGAACTTTCTCACATCCTTTTTCTTTCTGTAGATTGAGATAACTTTTACATGACCATTGTCTAGACCAGGGGTAGGGAACCTCGGCTGTTTTATGACTCATGGACTTCAACTCCCAGAATTCCTGAGTCAGCTGACTCAGGAATTCTGGGAGTTGAAGTCCATGAGTCATAAAAGAGCCGAGGTTGCCTACCCCTGGTCTAGACTCTAGTCTATGTCTCTTCCTCATGTTTCCCAAGGTCATTCCCACATATTTCAAATCCTGAATGCACAACCTTTTGTTCTACCAATCTCTCTTTAAATTAAAAAATACTAGTGGCAAATAATATGGACCTATAGCAATTTCAAAAGGAATTTGTGATTGTTTAAAGCATTCCATTCCTATTTAATATCTCATGAAACCACTGGGTTGTCACAGAGTTTTTAATGGTAATTTTGTGGTTTGTGAGCTGCCCATGTACTTGTATTAAAGATACAAAGCTATACAAATATTCTAGATGAATAAATGAATTGTGCTGCATATGATTGCATGAATAACGTATATTATAAGCAACTGACAGGATAATGCTTACTTATACATAAGGCTACTAAGAGAATTCCCACATCCCCTTTTTTTTGCTCTCTAATCCTCAGAAACCATTTGATGTGTTCACTTTTGCTAATGTGAAATGCTGAGATCAAGAAGTGAAAATTACAGCCCAGCCAAAATTTATTTAGCTCCCGCATCCTTCAAAAGTCTTTTTCTCTACAGCACCCAAAAGGAAGAGATGGAAAATCAAAACATCTCCAGGGTTTTCTTATTACCGTCCTCTGATGCTGAAGAGAAGAGAGGGACTGACAAAAAAAATCTTACCATCATTTTAGTTTTAGTTTAGTTTTATTTAATTTATATACCGCCCTTCTCCCTAGGGACTCAGGGCGGTTCACAGGGCATATATAAATTACGATACAAAAGTTAAAATAAGATTAAACCAAAGCCCAAATAAAACAATAATACAATAATAAAACAACAATTTTAAAAGCCCATATTCCCCCTTCAGGCCAGACCAGCTAATTCGAATAAGTGGGTCTTCAGGCCGCGACGGAAGGTTCGGAGGTCTGATGTCATCCGGAGCTCCACCGGCAGTTGATTCCATAGTGCCGGAGCGCCCACAGAGAAGGCTCTCCCCCTGGGGGCCACCAGTCGGCATTCCCTTACCGGAGGCACCCTGAGGAGGCCCTCTCTGTGGGAACGCACAGGGCGGAGGGGAGTTGACGCCGGCAGCAGGTGGTCCCTGAGGTAACCCGGACCCATGCCATGTAAGGACTTAAAGATCATAACCAAGACCTTGAACCTCACCCGGAGGTTTTCTTTGAGCTATTGAGAGAAAGAGTTTCAATACCCTAAAGCTTGCATTTGCCATAAGGTTCTAGAACACGGGTGTCAAACTCGCCACGTCACGTGATGTATTGCGACTCTTTTTGCATTGCCGGCAATGATGAAACTGGCTCACGGGCTGGCAGTTTGACACCCCTGTTGTAGAAGGCGAGGTACAGTGATTTCAATTATACTACAGCTGAACTAATTAGCTGAGTTATCTAACATTATTACATCATAGAAGCACAGAAATATGAAGCTGCTTTATAAGGGACTCAGAATCTTCTAGTTCATGGGTGTCAAACTTGATTGCATCACGTGACATAGCATGACATATCGTGATGTTTTTTGCCTTTGTGGAGCTGGGGGGGGCATGGCCTGTGCATGACGCATCCGCCCCGTGGGCCACTAGTTTGACACACCTGCTTTAGTTGAAGTGTTGTGAGTTAAATCTCTGTGGTAGACAACATTTGAAAAAAAAACACTTTATGGTATCAAAATTGGAAGTTAATACTTTCCCTGTCATCTCCACAGCTGGAATTATCACCCAATCTTCCCAGTAGATGTCATGGCTAAGTTTGCAAAAGCCATTTGATGATTAATATCAGGGTTCCCTAGCTATTGATGCTGGGAGACTTTGATATATAGTACGGGTGTCAAACTGCCGGCCCATGGGCTGGATGCATCATAGCAAAACCATGCCCACCCTATTGCTGGCAATGGCAAAAAAGTCATGATACGTCACGACATGTCACGTGACATTGCAAGTTTGACACCCCTGATATATAGCAAAAGACTTTTCACTTTTTTGAGTCTAAACAATATTTTATCTTTATAAATCAACTCAGCAACTACACTACGCTATACTATATTAAATATATAAAAGGTAAAGTAAGTAACCAGCAGAAAAATGTGTTCATACCTGGAGTCTTTACATTTCTTAGTTGAGATGGAGTATCGTAGATTTCTAAAATCCAGTCACCAGTTGCTTTTTCACCCCAGCAGTGAGTCGTCATGAACTCCCAGTTTTTAAAACCTTCCATAGAATGGTCAAATAACCTTTTAAAGAAAACCACAGCAATGTATGTATAAATACAACATGAAAATATATTCATTAAAAATTGCATTTGGTGTAATTGATTATAATCTATATGGATTTGTGTCAGGTTCCAATATCTACAAAGAAAGAATATAGGGATTCTTCTTAAGGATTCTGGAAGTAATGCTGTATTTTGGAACCACTAGCTATGACCCTACTTTTATAAGGAAAAATGCTCATTTAAATGGTCAAATTATACAACTATTGTTATTAAATCTAAAATAATAAAGCACAAACATTTAAAAAGTTTAGAAATTTGTGAACTAAAGTGACATTATTCAGGTGATCTGACATGATTTTATTTTAATATATCTAACCTACCTGTGTCATAATTGTGAAATAAGAAAGTGAATTTAACTCTTAGCTATCATTGCCAATATGTTGGCAAACCATTCAGTTCCAAACTTGGGACAGTCCAAAGTACTCTTGTATCTATTTGGGGGCTCTCTAGAATAGCATATTCCATAGAGGGATTCAGGAGGAGAAAAGAATCAATAAACAAAAGAGAGGAGAGTCACTTTGCTCAATTGGAAGTATCATCTACTTACATAATAGCCCACTTTTAATCCAAAGAGCATTTAAATAAAGGAATAGATAAGAGAAAGTCTTCTGTATATTTCTAATAACAACCAAAATTGCTTAACATAATTCTTGAACCTGATAGCAATTAGATTATATACATAGGGCTATATTCCAGGCATACTTTCAAGATATAACATGTTCAGGGATCAACTAGTATGATTATCTTCTTTAACAAGGCTTTTTCCCCCCAGTCCTCTTATGACCAGAATATACTCCAGAATGAAATATTCTTTTGTGAGCATCAAGACAAAAATTCAAGACAAAAAGTATTACAAATGCAATTAAGAGTCATGTCAGGATTAAATACAGACAAGGCCAGACTATATTTTGGCTTGGCACCATCCCCTTTTAGGAAGAACAGTGATAAGATTCATTAAGACATGGGTGTCAAACTTGCTGCATCACTTGACATGTTGTGACGTGACTTTTTTTGCACTGCCGGACCTGGGGTGGGCATGGCCTCCATATGATGCAACCGGCCTGTGGGCCGGCAGTTTGACACCCCTGCATTAAGATTTATTTCTTCCTTCAACTGTTTTCTTGAAGTACTATTCTTATTCTACTCTTTTGTAATTTGCAATGATCATTCCCAGTATCTGACAAAAGCTATTGCAGAAGATTACTGTATAGTTATTCTTGCCTCTGCTAATGTTCATAACAAAATTTAAGATTTCCACTTGATGTGTTCATTTTCTCAGAGTGGTTCCTCAATTTACCTTTTTAAAAAGTTCATACATTTTTTAAGCACACACAATTTGGAAAGTGAACTTCCATAAAAGTAAAGGTTAGGTACCTGTTAGCCAATAGCTGAGATCTTGTTCCAGAAGGAGAAGTTAAATAAATTGCCAGATCACCTCTCCGAGGATGTGTGATAGTGATTCGTACCACCACATGTTCCAGATATATTACATGGTGATTGGCATTGTCTGCACATCCTGTGGCTTTGTATATTGAACGGACGCCATTATCTGGCCCATTACGAATATTATCTGGTCGTATTGTTCTATTTGAAAAATACAAGCCAAATTCAATATCTAGCAAATATGGTAAATTTATCATATCTAAAACATCTGTGAAGTACAGCTTGTCCTCAACCTACAGCCATTCATTTAGTGTCTATTTGAAGTTATCATGGCACTGAAAAAAATGACTCACGAACAATTTTCATGCTTAAAACTGTTGCAGCATCCCCAGGGTCACATGACCAAAATTTGGGCGCTTGGCAACTGGCATGTATTTACAATTGTTGCGCTAACCTAGGATCATGTGATCACCATCTGTAACCTTCCCAGCTGGATTATGACAAGCAAAGTCAATTGGGGAAAGCTAAATTTGCTTAAAAAAAATTCATTGATTCACTTAACAACTGTGGCAAAAAAAGTTTGCAAAATGGGGCACAACTCACTTGACAACTGCCTTGCTTAGCAATGGAAATTTTGGGCTCAACTGTGGCCATACGTATTTTTTTCCCTCTCTCTTTTTGTGCATAGCTGTGAGAACTATTTGAAGAGGTGCTTGGTGAATCTACTGAAGCTCCTGAACCTATTATCTGAAGAGTTAATTGTTATCCCCTTGAAAGGTGGGCACAGGTAATTCAAAGGCTCCCTCACATTGTCTGAGTGTGCATAGACTGAGCATGCATGGAGCATAAACAAACAGCATGCAGAAACTCTTATTGAGCATAATTTGCATTAGGCTTTTTTTTCAACAAAAGAGTAAAGAAGAAGATCCTGTTTAACAACTAGCTTATAAAAACATTCATGTAAAAAAAATTAGCCACCGTTCACAGTCTGGGTAAATATTTTTGATCAATATCTTTAATAAATATTACTTGATTTGTCGATCTGTGTTCTCAACACAGACATGCTGTGGAGGGACTGTTGTCCACTTTTCTGCTTCTACCACCATAGCTTCAGCATCCATCAATCCAAATCCATATAAGTGGCTAACTACAAAGCATAAAATATTATTATATTCTCAAAGTAGTTATTTTCATTTTCATACAACACATTTATACTTCATTTAATCCCTTTTCCTCAAAAATACATCGTTTCGTATCACATGTATCCTGTCTTCTTAAACTGCCAGTTAGAGCTGCAATAATTGGTCTGATAATATTAATTATTAATGTAGGTTTCTCCATGTTATTTTGCAGTCTGGACAAAGATAGTGAAAGACATCAGTATCAGTTTAGTGGAATATGGAGAAAGCTGTAGGAAATGAGACAAATGAAAAATGAAAAAAGGTGCTGGGAAATAATTCTTGGAAGCAATGCATATATGTTTTAATGTATCCCATGCTTTAACAAATACATCTTGAGTTTTGTTGGTTAAATTTATAATTCCCAACAGCCCTGAGCTTTGTCTTGTTGGCTTTATCCAATGACAGATAATTTAGCAAATCCAGCTAACAGTTTTTCAAAGCATTAAATAACAGATATGAGTTATGTCTTTGAAAACCATTATTAATCAATGATATATAAATATCATAATGCAGACTCAGCAGGGTAAATTATGGGCTTAAAGGAATACTCTATTAACAATTTGCACTATAGGTTTTAAGAATTATGACTGCTCTCCATGTTACGGAAATAAATTGCCAGTACTTTGAGGACTGATATCTGTAAATTTGATGGATTATTTAGAGAAATACACATTATTTTTTAAAAAGCAAGATCTTTGTATTACTCCAAAAAATAGCCAAAGTCTATTCACATGGTCACTTTTTAAAAATTTCATTTTTTCATTCTTGAGAAAAGATTATTACTCAATATTATAATGTCTAGTTTAATTTGCCATGAATGACAGTACTCTTAATGTTTCAAACTGGTTTTGGTGATGAATAATGAGTAGGAATCAGATGTATCCTGCCATTTTTTAAAAATGCACACATATATACATTTAAATATAATCCCTCCTTAATTCAATTCAAGAAGTATCATGTTGAGCAGTTATTAAAGTTTCCATATGGAAATGTTCCAGACAGCTGATGGATGGCTGTCTGAAATGCTTTGTACTTTAAAGTTTCTGATCAAATGGATTGGGGGCTAAGCAGCTTCAAGAATCAAGACAAGCCAATCATTTTCACAGAGTAAATAATAACAATTTTGAGAAAACATTACAGAGGGAAAAAAAATCATCCATTCAATCTCACACTGTAAAGTTATCCTTTTATGTATGTGTAAATTAAAGCTGTGAGGGTTATTTTAACTGATATTAACCAATTCTAGAACCTCTTGAAGATATTATGTCATGTCTTAGAAATGACTTTTATGCCATTTTTCTGCCTGAAAAACATAACTCTGGAGCATACTGTTTTTGGAAATGCCTGTGTCCTAGACTGAAAAAGCTGTTCTTGCACATGAATAATATGTACAAAAATTGTTAACCTTTTCATGTGAATCCCAGCAAAGTTTGCCTCATTAAAAGGAATCATTATTGGTAAAGTATTATCCAATTCTGTCATAATTTTTTTAAAAAAGATACAATTTTCTCTTATTTTTTTTGAAGCAATTATCCTCAAACTCCTGCATATATTTATTTATTAATTGACATGCATTACTTCCCATGTGCATTCTACTAAAAAAGAAAACAAATTAAAATTTGTTGATTTCCAAAAATAATGCAATATATTGTGATCTGAAACAGTTTTTTGGGGGGATTCTTGGTGCTGAGTTGGTTATTGGTTTACCTCAGGCATGTCAAATTGGCGGCCCGCGGGCTGCATTTGGTTATGCAGGCCACACCCACACTGGCTCCGCAAAGGCAAAAAACTCCCAATACGTCACCATATGGCCTGCATTGCGATTAGGCTTGCCACACCTGGCTTACATAATATTTCATTACCTGCTTAGGTAACATCTTTGGTGCTACTGAGTATAAGGTTTGCTCCCTATTTATATACAAGTAATCCTCAGCTTAAGATCACAGCTGGGATTGGAATTTTGGTGAAAAGGTGTTGGGATTGGATCCAATTGTTTTACCACTTTTTATACTTGATTTTAAGGGACGCGGTGGCTCAGTGGGTTAGGACGCTGAGCTTGTCGATCGGAAGGTCGGCAGTTTGGCGGGTCGAATCCCGAGTGCCGGGTAGCAGAGTGAGCGCCTGTTACTCGTCCCAGCTTCTGCCAACCTAGCAGTTCGAAAGCACGTAAAAATGCAAGTAGAAAAATAGGGACTGCTACGGTGGGAAGGTAACAGCGTTCCGTGCGCCTTTGGCGTCTAGTCATGCCGGCCACATGACCACGGAGACGTCCTCGGACAAGCGCTGGCTCTTCGGCTTTGAAACGGAGATGAGCACCGGCCCCTAGAGTCGGAAACGACTAGCACGCACGTGCGGGGGAACCTTTACCTTTTATACTTGATTTTTATAAAACAGATCTGTCCCTACTGTCATCACTTTGAGATTGGAAGAACTTCCTGCTTGCTCTTAAGATTCTTTTCAGGTTCCTTTTCTTCTGTAAATGTCTTTCAATGATTATGGCACAAAGTATCCTCCTCCTCCTCCTCTTACCAAATATTGCAGTGAACTGATAAAGAATATTCTAGAACAGGGGTCAGCAACCTGAAACAGTGAAAGAGCCACTCGGAACCGGTTGCCTCACAAAAGGAAAAACTGGGAGCCGCAAAAAATGTGTGTGCACATGCACGTACATGCGCGCATGCGCAGAACAGGGTTTGACTGAAGAGTGGAGCCAAGGCGAGATATGCACCTACCCTGCATATTTGAATTGATTGGTTGAAATTTTTTAGTCCCGCTTTTTTTTTTGGACTGCACATGGCAGAGGACTGGGAGCCGCAAGAGACAGCTGAAAGAGCCGCATGCGGCTCCGGAGCCGCAGGTTGCAGACCTGTGTTCTAGAAGAATAGTTCTTCATAAATAATGTATTATTAGAATTAGTATATGAATACAAATTTCTATATTTATATTAAATATCACAAACTACAGTGTATGTTACAGGTAAGTACTCAGTGAGAATAAGAACCATTGGTTCTAATCCAGATATGGAACTTGAAGGCTGGGAGATTCAGTTTTCATTCATTCATTCATTCATTCATTCATTCATTCATTCATTCATTCATTCCCTTAAATTGTTTCATTTACCTATGAAAGTTTCAGCAGTAGTATAATTATCTTTTACCATGCTGGATAGCCAATCAGTAGATTAGCAGGAACAAAAGTTTTTCAAATCAGCTTGACTTTGAGCAACCTGGCATACATTTAGTTAAAAGCTATTAAACAAACATGGTTTGCTAGGTAGTTGCATTTAATGTCCATTCCTCAAATCTGTGGGTAAGTCTAGGCCAAAACACTTCACTAGTCTAACCAATTTATTTTAACATCCCTCTGGGGATCAATGAATACATATCTATTTTTAAAAAAAAAAACAAACCTGATGATTTAAACTCTACAGTAATGAAAGTTTCTTAAACCTGGGATTGCCAAACAAACAAGTCAAGCAGTTCAAGGAAACAACACGCTAACCCATGTTTGAGTACCAGTTTTCAGTAATGTTTGAGCAAGAAATTTATAACATTTACCTGTTTTGTCCTCTATGATTTTTTATTTCTAAAGTAATATCCTCACAACCCTGCCATTCGGCTGTTTGTTTATGTCTTGTGGAGGAAAAATAAATGAATCTCATTGTCCTCTATGCTGTTTTTGAACAGTGCAGTTTATTTGATAAAAGCGTGTAGGATAACATTATAGCTTAAGCCAGTAAATGGCTAAATGTGTGTAGGATAAGATTGCAGCCAAGGCTAGCTTTAGAAAACTGCTTGGCTTGTTTTCCTCATACACCTTATTACGATACTGTCATTGAAGAAATATGTTCCAGCCAAAATAAAATTATAGTACATTTCCAAAGGGATTCAGTCTGATCATTGTAATTTATTCTATGAAAAACAGGTTTTTAATTATTATTTTTGGCTGCAACTGGGGACAATAGTGAAATATTACACTAAATAATGCCACGTGCAATAGTAAAATACAGTTCCATTTTTGCCAGAAGCAATATACGGTGCGCACGTATATACTCTCCACATCAAATTAAACATTGGAGATTGCTATTTAAGCTAAATCATTTGCTTTTGCTTCATCCAAAACTAACAAGAGGTTGAAAGGGAGTTATAGTTTTATTGAAACCACTTGCTCAGCTTACATTGCCAAAATAATTGACTTAAAACTATTCATTTTAATTAGGTTAAAGTTGATGCTTCAGTTCCATTGTGAATAGGAATAATTTTGTTCCTTTGTTCTTTTTATAATTTAGTATGAGGTAGTGAATAACTACATACATATATTGCACTGTATGGAATACTAACCTGCAACTGCTACAAAATGCAGTGGGATAGATTTTATGAATAACTATAATCATGACAGAAAATAAGATAACATTTTTAAAATATTAATTTAATGGACACACCTCCTAGGTGTTTTGTTATATTCATACAATGGATAACATTCCAGCAATATGGAACAATAATATTTCTCAACCATATTCCAGTGATATTTATCAATTTTTCATGCTATCTCATGTTTGATTTCCATAAGTTGAACACATAAAACAGAAACGTAAAATGCTCTCAGAGAAAAGTAGCAAATAAATGAAGCTGCATAAATAATAAACTAGAATTCAATTATTTTAACAATATTTTCTACAATTATTGTGGCATTTAGAATAATACCCAGCATATACTGTTGTTATTTTGACAGTGCGGTAGGAAATATTTGATAGCTAGTACACTCCTTGAGAAAAGGTGGAATATAAATTTAATAATTAAATAATAAAACATTAACATACAATATGAATCATTTTTCAATTTATGTTTTCACACAAAATATAGTAAATTTTATAATAGGTAAGAACAACATAAAAGATAAAAAAAATTAAACATCCAACTGAAAATTATGGCGTAGAATTTGTTGTTATGACCTGAGTAGGCATCTGCATGTATACTCTGTATGTCATGAATCTTTTTCTTATAAATATTAATTTGAAATCAATATCATTCATTTAATGCGTATGTATAAGATTCAAATGTCTCACTATTTAAAACAACTGATTTATGTGAAAGAGTTGTTAGAAACATATTTTCCAAAAATGCATTCCTTAATAAGTATATTTTTGTTAGTACTATTCCCAATATATACATTTAAGTACACAATTTTTAATAGTGAATTTTATCATATAATATCAATATGCACATTGTAATATGCTACTCTTAGAGATGCATACTGATTAAATTTATATTATTTATTTATGAATATTTATAACAGATTGTTCCAATCAACCCATATAAGAGATAGCTGAGAATCATTTTACTTTCAAGAATAATATTTTCTTTGTAATGAGGATTCCTTATTTTACCTAAAACACAGCTATATACAAGAGGCATAAGTCTTGATCTTGTGACCTCATTTACTTTATTAGTGTAAATAAAAAGAAGCTGCATAAATTATACCTGGTAGGAAAACACTTGGACTTAAAAATAAAGGGAAATTTAGAAATAAAGAAATAGTAAGGACTTTATTGAATAAGGCCTGAAATGTTGACTATGAAATGAAAACTTACCCTTGTAACCAGCTGCATTGGTTTTCCAGTCATTGGCAATTAGATGTCCAGCCCGTGAAGTCCTTACAATAATATGTTGAATATCCCTCCATGTTAGTAAACGACTAGAAAAAGACAATAAAATGTGATTTTCTAAAGGGAGAAAAGTATAGACATGGAGGTGGTTATCTAAAAGACAGAAACATGTCAGAAATATTCAGAGCAAGAATAAATTATGGGTTAAATTAGTCCTTTTTCATAATTAATATTTTGAAGGCAAAATTTTAACAAACAAAACTATTTCATTTGCATGAAAAAATTTATTTATTATTTATTTATTATTTAAACTTATATACCGCCCTTCTCCCGTAGGACCCAGGGCGGTTCACAAGGCAATTAAGACAATATAACAATACAAAAGTTAATAACAAATTAAAATAAATTAAATTATCCTTGATTGAATCTAAAACCCTTAACTCTAATTAAAACCCCCAATTACAATAGGTTAAAAATTAAAAGTTCTGAGTCCTGGCCGGAAAGCTCAAAGAGCCAGGTCTTCAGGTCCCGGCGGAACGAATGAAAATCTGGGGCAGTCCTGAGCTCTACGGGTAGCTGGTTCCAAAGGGCAGGCGCGCCCACAGAGAAGGCCCTCCCCCTGGGTGTCGCCCTCCGGCAATCCTTTGCCGACGGCACCCTGAGAAGGCCCTCCCTGTGGGAGCGCACAGGACGAAGGGAACTTGATGCCGGCAGCAGGTGTTCCCTCAGATATCCCGGACCCAAGCCATTTAGGGCTTTATAGGTCATCACCAGCACCTTGAATCTCACCCGGAGGGCAACCGGAAGCCAATGCAGCTCATGGAGTAGAGGTGTTACATGGGAATATTGGGGAGCCCCCATCACAACTCGCACGGCTGCATTCTGCACCAGTTGAAGCCTCCGAGTGGTCCTCAAGGGCAGCCCCATGTAGAGAGTGTTACAGTAGTCTAACCGGGAGGTCACGAGCACATGAGTGACTGTGCGCAAGGCATCTTGGTCCAGATAGGGCCGCAACTGGCGCACCAGGCGAACCTGGGCAAAAGCCCCCCTGGTCATGGCTCCTATATGATCTTCAAAACTGAGCCGCGAATCCAGGAGGACACCCAAGTTGCGAGCCCTATCGACGGGGATAACACCTCACCCCCCATCATTAAAGGTGGAATAGAATGATCCACTCGAGATGCCTGTACGCACAGCCACTCAGTCTTGGCAGGATTGAGTCGGAGCCTGTTCCTCCCCATCCAAACCCGAACCGCCTCCAGGCAACGGGACATCACAGCGAGGGCATCACTAAGTTGGTTTGGGGTAGAAAGAAAAAGTTGGGTATCATCAGCGTACTGATGATACCCCACCCCAAAACCATGAATGAACTCACCCAGCGGCTTCATATAGATATTGAACAGGAGGGGAGAGAGGACCGACCCCTGAGGAACTCCACAAACAAGAGACCTAGGGACGGACCTCTGCCCTCCCGTCAACACCGACTGCGAACGGCCCAAGAGGTAGGAGAACCACCGTAAAACAGTGCCCCCCACTCCCAACCCCCTGAGACGTCACAGTAGGATACCATGGTCGATGGTATCAAAAGCCACTGAGAGATCTAATAGGACTAGGACAGAGGAACAACCCCTGTCCCGAGCCCGCCAGAGATCATTCATCAGCGCGACCAATGCCGTCTCCGTGCTGTACCCGGGCCTGAAACCCGATTGGTATGAGTCAAGATAATCAGTTTCCTCCAGGAACAGGGGAAGCTGATGCACCACCACACTCTCAACAACCTTTGCTAGAAAGCGAAGGTTGGAGACCGGACGATAGTTATTCAAAATAGCTGGATCCAGGGCAGGCTTCTTGAGAAGGGGTCTCACCACCGCTATAATAATAGTTAATTATTATGTGATATTTAAACAACAGCTTCTGTAATGTATAGTCTCACTTTGAAGTGAGGCTGCCTGTCAATATGGCTAGGTCCTTGCCATGACACTTGGAAAGAGAGTGCACTAGGAGTCCTTGATGGTCTCTGAGCTTGCTTGTTTTTTTGCAGACGTTTCATTAGCCAAATTAGGTAACATCATCAGGAGTCCTTACTAGCACTGATAATGTTACCTTGTTTGGGTAATGAAATGGCTGCAAGAAAACAAGCTCAGAGAGCACTAAGGACCCCTCATTTCAACCCTGAGCTATAAATATTCTCCTTTATTAGAGACTGCATCACCTCTATACTAAACTGCAGATAGAGTGTGCTGGTTATGTTCATACCTATGCTCTAGCAACTTTGGCTACAATGAGAAAAAACATTAAAATAAAATCTCCTTGTAGGTTGTGCTTATAATGATTATTTCATGCTTGGCTTGCAAGGACAGGATGTTACAGCATAGATGAAGATCAAGAGATCTTCTTGGAGAGAAAAAAAGCACTGGGAAGATTTCCGATCCTGATTCTGATCCTTATGCTGGTAGAGATTACAAAGTTTGCTAGATTTAGGAAATGAGCATCTCCCCATATTTTATTTATTTAAATTTATATGCCTGCCTATCTCATTGTCTCTGGATAGTATACAAAGACTAAAAAACCAACAGTTAAAAACAACAGTTACAGGATCTCCAAGGTAAATGATACCTCACAATTATAAAATCGTATCAACAACAGAGCGAAGGCGTAAGCTTTTGTGGCCTATGTGTGCGCATATGCCTGTACTTGTAAAGAATTACCCCTCCTAGCAACCAGCAGCAAACAAGATCACCCCAAACAATTTATGACTCATCTTGTTAGAGGCCAGGACAAATTTTCTACATAGACAGATAATTCAGGGTTGGCCTGCATATAGGCTAGGCACTACACATATGGCAGAATCAATCGACCTTTGTTGGCAAAACAACAAGTGATAGACATGGGGTAAAGTCTTGGTAGATAATGCCAGCAAAATCAGAAATTGGTGATGCATAATTGGTGTAAGGACTTCTCTACTTTTAGACAAAATGTTTATGTCCATTCTTTTGAATAAATAAATTTGTGTCCCAGAGTAATCCAAAATCGCTGTTAATTTCATATTTGAAGCTACAAGCTTAAAATTTCTTTCATATCCCATTATTGCTTATTTACTCAGTATAAACAAGGCTTTTGTATAATAGCATCTTGCTGTTATTCTTTCCTATATGATAGTGCTCTGTTAATATAATTTAATCAATAGCTGTTGGTACAATTCATGTCCAGATTATGTTCTCCTATCAGAAAGGGCTAGGGTTGTAGTGCAGTACCACATTTTTATTTAGTTTCTCAAGCAAAATTATTTGACTTGATTCCAGCCACAATTGTAAATATTCCTATATAGATACAAAACTGCTGCCTTGATACGAATACATTTTCTGATATTTTAATTTTATTTATCTATTTGTTATTTTTATATTTTATTCATTTTTATTTAATTTTTATTTTTTGTTGGTTGAGGGACATGTTTATCCCAAGCATATTTAAACTTAGATACTGATGATGTTCTTACTGTTCTAAGCATATTATGCTGTATTATGTTCTATTTGTTCTAAGAATATTATGTTCTATTATGTGAATAGGTTCTAAGAATATTCTTAATCGTCTTCTGAAGCTGCAAGACATACTTTTGCTGCTTGCCATGTGCATTTGTGTTCTAGGACTAAAACTGAGCAAAGAAAAAATAGAATGAATGGAGAAAATCCAATGTATATTGAAATTCATAAAGATGGAATTAAAATCGATTTAATTACATAGCATCACCCATATACAGTACTTGCTAGTGTAATCTGTTGATTCTGTTTTATACCTACTCATGTACAAATGCTTTCAAGGTTCCAGTTACAGAAATAAGAGTGTAATATTTTTAACAGTTTGAAATCAAATAATAAGGAAGTGGTCTTCTCTAACAGGGTAAACCATATAGAGAAATAAAAACAAGAAAAAGTGAAAAGTGTAATATAATGAGGGGAAATTTTACAATGGTTGCACATATATCTGTGCAATGTCAATTTATATATCCTTGCAGTAAACAAGCAACATGAATACCAAAAGTCTTGAATTTGGTCTTCAGACTTAATCAGCAAAGAAGTACAGTATATCAAATTTATGCTTGCCCTAGCACAAAACTTCTACTGCACAATTCCTTTGATATACTGTATATTTCCCAATTCTTTCTCCTTTAATTCAGCTACTTATATATTCAGGTTGCACAGCCACCTGCTTAATGAAGGAAAATACTTATCTAGCAGAGATTGTTTGGTAAACCAATGATATAGCTAAGAGATTAAGAGTTTTGTTTAATTATACAAAACAGATGTGTTCAGCCTTATGAAGACTTTGTACTCTGTACCTTTAGAAAGGTACATGAGTTCATATATTAAATTAACATGAAAGCCAGCTGGTGACATGTCTTTTCTACTGATATTAATAGTATTTTCATACCTTTATAAAGTATAAATTTCTTGAATCTAGTCCAGGGGTGTCAAACTTGCCACGTCGCATGATGTGTCATGCCGTACTGCAACTTTTTCCCCCCATTGCTGGAGCTGGGGTGGACGTGGTTTTGGCATGATACATCTGGCCCATGGGCTGGCAGTTCGACACCCCTGATCTAGTCCCTAATGTCTAGAAGAGCAGTACTTTCCTAGTCTCTCAATACAATTCTCTAAGTATTACCCACCCCAGATATAACCAAATTCCTCAAGGAGTTAAATTCTGCAATATTTGAATATAACTCAAAATAACATTTATTTATGTAACGTAAAAAATTACCCATAACTCTACTTATATGCATTACAAGATTATTTGAAAAAATAAGCTGTAATGGTAAACACTGTTGGAATTTCAGCCATACAGAATCATACCAGAGTCAAAGCTCTCACCTTTCTCAGGGCTTCGATGTAATTTCTCTTATCTACTGAAGGTAGTGGCAAATTATTTCTGTACTGTTTTAAAGAAAGCTGCCTGGTGACATCCATGTAGTGATTAATATTGGTACTTGATTTCAGTCTTGTTTGTTTAAAGCAGAGTAAGAAAAAACTTATCAAAATTGCTTTGTAAAAATCTGTTTTATTGCTTTTATTTTTTATCTGTGTGAGTCACCAAGTAAGGATTCATTAATTTTAATTGACAGCTTGAATCTCCCAAAGGATAATTATTACCCTTTTGCTAAACCTTTCCA
Source organism: Vipera berus (assembly GCF_964194415.1). Lineage (NCBI taxonomy): Eukaryota > Metazoa > Chordata > Lepidosauria > Squamata > Viperidae > Vipera > Vipera berus. The sequence goes on from NC_138203.1 coordinate 68,564,989, forward strand.
AGGCTGAAAAATGTATTTAAGGCTGTACCCAATGCTAAGTAAAAGATTGGCTACATTTCAAAAGCAAAACAACCTGCTTATAAGAAAAGAACCCACAAAGGACTACCTTACCATTGTTCGGACTATGCTAGTCAGATAAATTAGAATTTAATTTAGAATGAAAAGGGATAGCATCCCTGAATATGAAATTAAGTTTAGTTTAGTTTAGTTTAGTTTTATTTGATTTGTATACCGCCCTTCTCCCTAGGGACTCAGGGCGGTTCACAGGGCATATATAAATAACGATACAAAAGTTAAAAGGAAATTAAACCAGTGCCCAGTTAAAAAACAATAATACAATACTAAAAACAGCAATTTAAAAACCCATAATCCCCCATCAGGCCAGACCAGCTAATTCAAATAAGTGGGTCTTCAGGCCGCGACGGAAGGTTCGGAGGTCTGATGTCATCCGGAGCTCCACCGGCAGTTGGTTCCATAAAGCCGGAGCGCCCACAGAGAAGGCCCTCCCCCTGGGGGCCACCAGTCGGCATTCCCTGACCGGAGGCACCCTGAGGAGGCCCTCTCTGTGGGCACGTACTGGGCGGAGGGAAGTTGACGCCGGCAGCAGGTGGTCCCTGAGGTAACCCGGACCCATGCCATGTAAGGACTTAAAGATCATAACCAAGACCTTGAACCTCACCCAGAAGACAACTGGTAGCCAATGCAGCTCGCGGAGCAAAGGTGTAACATGGGAGTACCGGGAAACTCCCAAGACAACTCTCGCGGCCGCATTCTGTACCAGTTGGAGCCTCCGAGTGGTCTTCAAGGGAAGCCCCATGTAGAGAGTGTTACAGTAGTCAAGGCGAGAGGTCACGAGCGCATGAGTGACCGTACACAGGGCATCCCGGTCCAGATAGGGCCGCAACTGGCGCACCAGGCGAACCTGGGTGAAAGCCCCCCTAGTCACGGCCACTATATGATCTTCCAGGGTAAGCCGTGAATCTAGGAGGACTCCCAAGTTGTGAGCCCTATCCACGGGGGGTAAGAGCTCACCCCCCATAGAAAGAGATGGAACATTTTGAATGTCCCGGGATGCCGGAATGTACAGCCACTCAGTCTTGTCAGGGTTGAGTTGAAGTCTGTTCCTCCCCATCCAGACCCGAACCACCTCCAGGCAACGGGACATCACAGCGAGGGCATCACTGGGGTGGTTTGGGGTCAAAAAGAAAAGTTGGGTATCATCGGCATATTGATGATACCCAACTCCAAAACCACGAATGATCTCACCCAGCAGTTTCATGTAGATGTTGAACAGGAGAGGCGAGAGAACCGACCCCTGAGGAACTCCACAAACGAGAGACCTAGGGGCCGATCTCTGCCCCCCTGCCAACACCGACTGCGAGCGTCCCAGGAGATAGGAGGAGAACCACTGAAGAACTGTGCCTCCCACTCCCAATCCCCTGAGACGCCGCAGCAAGATACCATGGTCGATGGTATCGAAAGCCGCCGAGAGGTCTAATAGGACTAGGACAGAGGAATATCCCCTGTCCCGAGCCCTCCAGAGATCATTCACCAGAGCGACCAATGCCGTCTCCGTGCTGTACCCGGGCCTGAAACCCGATTGGTAGGGGTCCAAATAATCCGCTTCATCCAGGACCAGAGGGAGCTGATGCGCCACCACATTCTCGACAACCTTCGCAAGAAAGCGAAGGTTGGAGACTGGACGAAAGTTGTTCAATACAGCTGGGTCCAAGACAGGCTTCTTGAGGAGAGGTCTCACCACCGCCTCCTTCAAGACAGTGGGGAAATAACCCTCACTCAAGGAAGCAGATATAACCGCCTGGAGCCAGCCTCGTGTCCTCTCCCTAGCTGCATAAACCAGCCAGGAAGGGCACGGGTCCAACAAACATGTGGAGGAGCTCAGCCTCCCCATAATCCTGTCCACTTCATCAGGGGTCACAGAATCAAACTCTTCCCAGGTAACATTGACAAGACCGCCCGTGTCCTGATCGCCAGACTCTGCCCAGTTGGAGTCCAAACCGGTCCGAATCCGAGCGATTTTATCCGACAGATGTTGACTAAATTCCTCGGCACGACCCTGCAAGGGATCCTCCCTCACCTCCTGATTAAGAAGTGAGCGAGTCACCCTAAACAGGGCGGCCGGGCGATTATCTGCGGACGCGATGAGGGTGGAGAAGTAATTACACCTCGCCACCCTCATCGCTGCGAGATAAGACCTAATATAGGTTCTTAACCGCAACCGGTCGGGTTTGGATCGGCTAGACCTCCAACAGCTCTCTAGGCCCCGTTTCCGACGCTTCATCTCCCGGAGCTCCGCGGAGAACCATGGAGCTCGCTGGGATCTGCGCCGGGTCAGGGGCCGCAAGGGTACAACCCGGTCAAGTGCCTCAGTGGCTGCCCTTTCCCAGGCTTCCACTAAGGCATCCGCCGAGCTGTGAGCAATGGAGGCAGGTGGGGACCCCAGCGCCGCTTGGAATCTATCAGGATCCATTAAGCGTCTGGGGCGGTACCATCTAATTGGCTCCGTACCCCCACGGCGGGGGGTGGCAAAACGGAAGACCAGCCGCAGGAGATGATGATCGGTCCATGACAGGGGCATAATAAATGGAGAGCCCCCACCAAGATCATCCAACCACCGTCTAGATAAAAAAATCAGGTCAAGGGTGTGGCCTCCCTCATGAGTTGGTTCAGAAATTACTTGCGTCAGGTCCATGGCCGTCATGGAAGCCATGAACTCCCGAGCTAGCTCAGATGAACCTCCCAGGGATGGTAGATTGAAGTCTCCCAAAACTATAAGTTTGGGAAACTCAACCACCAACCCCGAGAGGATATCGAGCAGCTCGGGCAGGGCTGCCGACTAGGCGAAATGTACACCAGCAGCAAGCCCAACTGCGCCCCAGAACCAAATCTCACAAAGAGAGACTCACACCCAACTATCTGAGAAACGGTGGTCTCCCGCGGACATAAGGTCTCCCTAATAGTGACCGCCACTCCCCCACCCCTACCATGAGCTCGTGGCCGGTGTAGCACCCGGAAGCCTGGTGGGCAGAGGTCAACCAAAGGGACCCCACCCTCTGGGCCCAACCAAGTCTCCGTGATGCAGGCCAGGTCCGCATGCTCACCCTCAACTAAATCCCTGACGAGGGGAGCTTTGTTAACCACGGACCTGGCATTCAGGTACACCAGCCGGAGCTCAGGAGGCTGCACATCCTCGCTCCCGGGACCTCGGGGAAGAAGCAGAGGGTCGGAGCGCCTCACCGCTTGCAAGTAGCGGAGACGGCCCTTCCGGTAGCGATACGGCCCCCTGTCTATCCGCCTGCTGCCATTCCCCGTTGTGGGAATTGATAATCCCACGACCCGCTCATGAGCCCCGGCGACAACGACACCCCGTTCTCCCCCCGTGCGGTCAGACCCAAGTCTGGCCTGAGCCATGGTTGATTGGCCACCCCCCATAGCCAGACAACCCCTATCTCCCACCCCTCTCCCTAACCCTATAAAAAATTTTGATAAAAAAGTAATCAGAGGCCTTCTATTAGATTTGCATTGACAGCCCCTGCCCCTGCCCAGCCAAGTGGTTGCCAATCTATCTTCTACATAGGAATCATAGTTTCTCTTCTTTTCCAAAAGTAAATTTGAAGAGGAAAAATAAAACATAATTTATTACACTGCAAAAATTAGAACTACTAATTAGTGTATAATTATCATTAGTAAATGCACTTTTCTACTGGAATTAATGGCAAAATTCCAGTTGCTTATCATATTTACTACTTACTTGGCATTATGTTTTGTAAGTGTAGATGTTTTGTTTTACATGCTATATACACATTTTAAAGATTTAATTTTAACTCAATTAAGTTTGCATTTATAATCCTGTAGTTATGTTTCATCCTAAGACTTATTGTATAATTGTATTAAAGAAGATAGAAACTAATACAAACTAGTATAAAATGAGAGGAGGAAGAGGAAGAGGATCAAAGGAAAAAAATAAAAGTGCAATAAAGGAAAAAAGTAAAAGAAATATAGAAATGAAAGAAAACAGATACAAAAAAGTAATTGATTAATGTTCTTTATAGCAGTTATAATACAATTATAAATTTACCTCTTAGTCTATAGTTACAATATAACTCTGTTGTTTCTATAAACTGTTCTGCCTAATCATTGAAACCATAGATCAGCAGCCCTCAACCTTTTGGGCAGCAGGGATTGGTTCTGCGGAGAGACGTTTTTCTGCAGACTGGAGGGGTTGTAGTTTTGTGTGCTGCCTACATCCTGCAGACAAGACTTCACTTGTTTGCACTGCCTGGTTTCTGGCATGCTGCAGCCTGGTGCTGCTCCACAGACTGGGGACTGGGGACCCCTGCCACAGATCATATATTCATTTTTTTCTGTTTCACACAAAACGTCCATCAGGCTTTTCCAGTTAGCAATACATGTAGATATTGTCTTTTCTCTGATCAAGCCAATTGGCCAGCTCAGCAATTTATTAACCAACCATTCCTCGATTATAGTTAGTGCCAAAACTTTCCATCTTTGTGCATACAATTTTTGCATTGTCACAGTAGTCATCATGTAGAAAAACAAAATTACATCTGTCTAAATTCCCCCCCTCCCCCAACTGTTTGACCATCAATCCCAAAAGAAAAGCCTCTGGTTTCAATTGCACATATTTAAAGTCCTTTGAATCACTGTATGTAATAGAATCCAAAAATTTCTAGCTTTTTTACATGTCCATCAAACATAATAAAATATTGCAGCTGACAGTTTCAACACAGATTTAAAGTGCCTTTTTAACTTCTGGACAATTTCTCTGGTGACGCATACTATTGATACATAATTTTATAAAAAATTCTCTTTAAGATTATAACATAATGTAAATTTCAATCCTTTCAGCTGCATATTTCCCACTGTTCCATCTATACATTATAATCACAATTTCAGTCCACTTTCACTTATATTCTGCTTCAAATTTCAATAAATGTTTACACAATTTTAGCACTTACATGTTCATCATTTGTCCACAATTCTATTTCAAACTCAGTCTTGCAATGTTCACATATGTTTTGAAGAGCTTTCCATCTTCTTAATTTATTTCATCTCTTCTTTTATCTTTACAATCTTTCATTCTTTTTCAAAAGCTGTCAATTTAGTATCAAGTGATTCCAATTTATTGTCATTTACACAAATAATTTTTGAAGTAAATCTTATGCAATTCCTTTCTTTGCAGGTTGCTTTAAGAATTCTTCTCTCCATTCTTGCATTTTTATGGCAATTGCCATTATGATGTTATAATTCAGCATTAAAAGTTTTAAAAGGCAATGAAGAAAGAAAAGCCCTTTTTTCCTATTTTATCTTCCTGTTCCTTTAATACATTTGTCTCTAATAGCACTCTGCAGTTTCAATCAGCATCACCGTCTGGCTCATATTTATCTTTTGTTTTAAAATCCAACTGTCATACTCTTTAATAATAAACAAAGAACATTTTTTTTATAAAAGTCCACTTTGTTTCTCTTAATTCTAGTTTATTTAAAAATACTGTCATCGAAGAAATAATCTTTCAAAATAACTGTTCCATTAATCCATTTTTAAAATTTTTTTCATCGACTTGTTAAGGTTTTGGTTAAAGGTTTTTAAATCTTAAAAATCTTTTTTTGTCTATTCCTTTGTAAACCAGAAAAAAACTTATCAAATGGAACCTTATACTGTCATTCAGAAAAATCTCTCTTTGGCTGTAAATTAATTACATCAGAAATGTTTAAGAAATGAGGGACTTATGAACTTTGTACCTATATAAACTACATGAAGGTTGTGGGTTTGCTAAAAGTCCTTGGCTTCTGGCTGCTTAGTTCACAACTAACTGCAAAAATTTCAGTTCCTGCAGTCTACTCATGAGGAACAGTTGTCTGGAGTGCAGGTGAATGATTTCAAGATCTCTTCTTTTTCCAGAGAGACTTTGCTGGCCAGAATTCATCATCTGGCTGCTGATGTCCATCATAATCTCATCCCTGATTCTTCGGGAATAACTGGTTTGCAACCAGAAGTTCTAGAAAAAGGGCTTTCTAATAAGTGACTAAACAAACCGAATTGGTTAGGGATTTGGAAAGTAACAAACTGAAGACATTTTTTAATAGAACTGCTTTCCCATTAAAATCCAATAAATGAAGTAGAACAAATGCACATAAAATTCTGGAATAATTTGTCGGCTTACTGGTAAGTATTTCAGATTCTGATCTCCCACTTCAGAAAACATATGGCACCTCTCTATTTTACAATCTGATTGTCAGCTCCAATGTCTTTGTTAATACCTCCTTGGTACTAAGCTTTTTTTATTTGCCATCCAACTAATTTTTTTTCAGATTCTTTTAATTAAAAAGAACAAATAAATGGAAAGGTAATATACTGATAGCAAAACCAATAGCAGTTCCCTGCATCAATGCTCTAAAGAGGCAAGAATGCCTCTGAGCCTCTCATAGGTCCCAAACTATTATTAAAAAATAAAAATATATTTGTTCAGCAGTGGAAGATTTTTTTTTAAAAAAAATCCCAATGTACCCAGAAAAAACGGAAAACAAGCACAGAAGGGAAATTCTTAGGTACGAAGCAGATGGAGAAACAAGTTGTTTCCCAATGGTGATCCTTGTCTTTAGTTTCTAGTTTTAGATATGAATATACCCGAGACTCACATTTTCAAGATTATTGTACATGTATGTATGTATGTATGTATGTATGTATGTATATATGTATGTATGTATAAATCCTCACTGGACTTACAATTGCACCCTCCAACAAGTAGACTTATCAGAAAATAAGACGATATTCCTCACTAAACATGGTTACCTTCAGGTTGCACATATAATATAAATGTATATTTTCAATAAATCCAGTAATATCACTTTTATTGAAAAAAAATATTACTAGTGAAATATTTCCCCTAATTTTTGTAAGGCTTCCAAGACTCTTTTGGAGGAACTTTGTTATGGGAGAAATGCCAGGTCTACAGGAGAGGGAAGAAGATCCATTGCCCAAACAGCTGTTTCTGTCGTCAGTAGCTGTAGCTCTAAAGATGTTTGTTGTTTTTGTTGTTCAGTTACTTTCAACTCTTCATGACCTCATGGACATCATTTACCAGGACTGCCAACTGGATATAACTACTATTTTAAGAAAAGCATTGTAGATTGTTGATAATCACTGTGCATCACAACTATTTGTTTACATATTTTTAGCAAAAGAGTCCTGGCAACAAGCCATTTTCTTTCTTTTCTGTTTGGATTACTATAGTTTAAGCAATTCAGTACAAAAAGTTTGAAGCCTAGAAAACTGGAATCAGAATTTGCTTAAATTTTCTTAAATTTTAAATTTTTTAAACATTATTAATGTTTTATAGTAATTTTGTTAAACACTCCTATTAAAACAATAAACACTAACACAAACTAAGAAAAACAAAATATCAAAAAGAAAAAAAGAAAATGAAAAATAGAAAAAGAAAAGAAAAGAAAAATCAATTTTAAAATAAATATATAATTTATGTAAAATATAAATATATTTTAAATTAAGCATAAAAAGTCTACCAAATGTTTTGAGTTCAGCAATGGTGAAAGAATATTAGCCCAACCCGCTCTAAGCTAAAATAGAGGATATGCAAAAATCTGCCCCCTCTCAAGTGAGAAGTATAATTTTAGAGACAATCTTGGTAACCTGGGCTACATATGTAAGCTAGTAGAAAAACTAGTATATAGTTAGCAAACCTTTTTGTGAAACTATCTGTTATTTCTGCAGTAATAAAATCTTCCCTGGTAATTATTTTTTCTCTCCAGCAGCTATTAGTAAAAGATGCACATGTCATTCTTCCACTAAGTAACATGGCATCTTAGTTCCCCTCTATAAAAGCCTAATTGCAAACTAAAATCGCCCAACTTGATTAAACAGACTAAATCTGTGCTAGAAATTCCAAATCAGGAAGAAAGTGGTTTGGGGTGATGGAATCTCCATTGAGTTCTATATGCTAAAAACCAGGGCTTTTCTTTCTCATAGAACGCTCAGAACGGAATTCTGGCACCTTTTTTGGATGGAACCTTGTAGGGTAGGCAAGGCGGGTTGTATGACATGTGTGAGTTCCGGCACCTTTTTCTTTTACAAAAAAAGCACTGCTAAAAATTATTTGGGGTAGTGGCATTTGCAGCCTATCGCTGCTTTGATCAGAGTGAAGAAAGCCGTGCTGAGTTACAAGCTCCACCACTTTGCCTTTGTGTGTGATAAAAGGAGAAAAGGGACAAGGCTTCCATCATGATATTGCAACCCTGCTTATTTCATTCTAGCCCTCCCATTGTCTTCTTCTCCTCCCTTGCAATGATGCTGATTAGGACCCTGCTATACTTTGATTGTGGAGTAATTCAGCTGCATTTATTATAATCTAGACAGAAATATATTGGTTTCAAAAAAAAAAAGATAAAACAATTAGTAAATATAATGATCAGAGATGCACAGAAGATGGCCTTAATGTAACATCTAATTGTTAACTGTTACAACTATTGTTTTATCCTTAAAACCATTTGGTTATACATAGACTTTGATCTTATATTCATTATAAGGGGTGGAGCTATACCTATCATTATTTATGATGCATTACACAAATCTGGAATGCTGATTTTTAGGATTAAGCTCTAAATGCACTTTAAAAGAGAGAAATGCCACTACAATGTAGTTATGATATATACCCAAGTTAAATTTATTTATTTATTCATTCATTCATTCATTCATTTCATTCATTCACTCATCCAATTTCTATAGCTGCCCATCTCAACCAATGGGTCCTTACAATTCCAAAACTGAAAAGAAAAAGGAAGCAATACAAACCTTTAAAATCAATAGAAACATCCAAAATATACACAGCAGCCATTAGCCAATTAACTATAAAGCTAAGAAATGGGACCCTTAATATATTTAGTGTCCCGGGCTGAGGAACATAGCCAAGTTTCTAAATCTTTATGGAAGGCTAACAGAGTCGGAAGCATTATAATCTCCCAAAGGAGGATATTCCAGAGAGCAGGAGCCACTATGGAAAAGGCCTGTCTTCTAATTTATGCCAGCCAACACACTATGGCCCATCCGCACGCTGCCTTATCTGCTACATTGAGTTGGACAGTAGAGACTCTTAGAAAAAGGCAGTTCCTCAGGTATTCCTAATACGTGAATACGCACAAGTATTTTTAAGGGAAAATAACATTTTATAACAATAAGTGAAAGAATGCATAGAATCTTATGTCTTAATGACTTTTCATTAAAAAAAACCAAAACAAAGGTACTTACTTGGCTTCCAACGCCAGTGCAATTATTCCTGCAGCCATAGGTGCAGAAGCTGATGTCCCTGTATGACTGTCTGTACAACGCTGTCTGAGGTCTGTAGTGATCTGGGGAGGTGGGGAAATGTATGATTAAGAATAACATTGCCGCAGACAACTCAAAAGTTTATTTTGTTGAAATAATTTATACGCATGTGAAACTTTATTATTATTCAATGGGATAACTTTTTTTTAATGCCGGTTTTAGTTCTCTAAAGCATGTGGATATTCAAAAATCATTTGCCTCCCAGAATGCTGTAGTAATGAAATGTCTGGCAACAGTCCCATATTACCTTTATGAGACACTTAGTTAGATGATTTGACACTTGGCATTTTATGGTAGTGCTGCAAGCAGAATTAAATTCCAATCTGATATAAATTTTATTCTTTCAGTGGCAAGAGTAGCAGACTCTTGAATAACAGAAGGAGGCACTCTGAATACATTTCTGCCTCAACCAAGGCTGCTTGTATGACAGCAGCTCTTGCAGACGCTCACAACTGAGTACAAATGTACTATTGTACATGCATTGGCTTCCACTTGAGTTGACATAATCAGGGTCCTTCCTCATGTAGGAGCTCACACAGTTTCTGCCCTGTGGATATTTATGCTGTAGGTCTAAAGCAGGGGTGGGGAACCTTGGCTCTTTTATGACTTGTGGACTTCAACTCCCGGCTGGCTCAGGAATTCTGGGAGATGAAGTCCACAAGTCATAAAAGAGCCAAGGTTCCCCACCCCTGCTCTAGAGGAATCCAAATTACATGTACAATGTCAATTGGGCATCTTTAAAGTATTTACATGATGAGGGTACTGGATGTCTGAAACTTGAGTTTCAACAAAATCCTGTGCTCTGTATAAATAATTGCTGAGGGAATGGGACCTTAGCCTTTTAAAGTTATGCCAGAATCCCATTCTGAAAGTGGATGGGGCAAGGATAAATACTTGGGTCAGGCCAGAAAAAGTAAAGCTTTATATTACATATATTTACTCTGATTACTCCCCATTATTTATTTTCCTAAATTTTCCCTATATATTCTGTTAAAACATGTCATTATCTAATACAAAGGCTTTTTAAACCCACAAAAGCACCCCACTTTATAATAGCATTTTAATACATGTTTAATACATGTTTTATCTTCAATATAACTACTGCTACAGCTACATAAAAGTAGAAAGTATTAACATATGCATTAGAATTGAGTACTATGAAAGGTTTCCTTCCTGATTAAGCTTGCAAAGCATTGGAAATTAAGTATTAATTGGAAATTAGGTGTGAAAGATTGAAATTGTATATAAGCCATCTTCCATCCAGTTTAAACAAAAATATAAGCTGAAAATGTAAAACTTTGTAAACATATCCAAACATATTTATAATTTGTAAATATATCAAAACTACCAGTGTGTAGTTATACCAATTAGAAAATAAATATTAAATTACAATTATCAAAATATAAAAGAAACATATGCTGCATACATTAGAACTGAATGTACTTCATCCATAGGAAAGTACATCAGAAATCAACATAAGAAAAAAGAATAATGAGTTTTTGTAACTATAGCCTCAGGACACAATCTACAAAGCTGCTAAAACATGAAATATAAATTAGTGGAATATAAGTTGGAACAATAAAGGCTACTGCCGGTAAATGATAAATGTAACTGCCAGGAAAAGAATTAATAGAATGCCAAAAGGGAGTTTCCGGTTTGCCATTGTGGCCGCCGCAGCTGCTGGAAGTTGTGCTCCATCTTCCGTGTTCAGTTTTGCTCCGCTGGGGGACCCTGGAAAGGGCCGAGTCACCCTGTAGGGGCAACAAGCGAGGGGACCCCCCACTTGATCACGGGAGGGTGGTAGCCCTTCCATTCGATCCGGGCAGCCCTCCAAACTGGCGGATGAATGACTGGCCAAAGAAATATGGCTCGTCACTAGGCTGCAGACAGCCAAAGACAAACTTACCACCAGGCACTTCTAAAGTAGTGTGGATGAGACTGGGTGAGATCTGAACCTCTCTTCAATCCCAAGTATTTTCTTTTCCTGTAAAAGCTGCCCAAAGCATCTTCCCCCTTGTGAGAGGGAAGTGAACTTCTATCCCACCCTCTAAGAATAGCAGCGACTGACTATCTCGGGGAGTTAAAACACTGAAAGAATAGCCTTAATCTAACTGGATTTATATGCTTCTAAAATTTGGAGACCAAAAGATTTCTTATCTTTACTGAAGACTTTGGTCTTTATTTACAAAAAAGAAATAAAATTGGAAAAAAGGATTATAAAAAATTTGGAAAAATGGCAATGGTGACATCTTGTGACCAAGTTTGATATTACAACTTGTTATTGTCTGAAGGAGACTTGGCTTGAAGCCCAGAATACAGAGAAAACTCTTTCAACCTTGACAAATACCAGCTGTGAGAAGCTCAGCTGTGTCCTATACCTAGTTATAAAGCTATTTTCATTCTCTGACTTTAAAGCCCTCAACTTAACACACCATCAAGAGAATATGGATGAAGACCAGGAACAGATTCTTTTTATGTTGAAAGCAATACTGTACATGAAACAATTCTTTCAGCTTCTGATGAAATAAGATGCTACAGAAAAGAACAAGAACCCAAATTTTGATTACAATTAAGGAATCAACTACTCAGAAGATAACAGAAGTGGAACAATTAAATACTATGATAGAGGATTCAACTGACCAACAAATACAATCAATGGAAAATCCAGAAAACGGACTGACAACACTGAAAATGGAAAAGACTTTTTATATAAACCAGAAGAAATTTGAGGAGCAAGAAGAACAGTCCGAAGGGAAGACACACAGATCATGACAACTATGGGGATTTGGAATAATAGAGAGATGATTCATTAGCCCTTTCAAAAAATTGGTGACTGGATGGTCTCTCTTATTTCAAATAATATATATAACAACAGAGGGAGATCTATTTGATGACTTCAAAGCACTGACATGGAAGGCCAGCTGGCAAAGGAAGAAAGCTAGAATAAGGCTAAAGAAAATTGGGCTTTTGATTTATTAGAGAGGATTTTATATTACTAGTTAAAATAGAATATACTCAAATAGACAAGATGTGTATTTTGAATACTAGATTTTGTTAATGAATTGAGATAAAAAAACTTTGGTCACTTAAAACTTAGAAGTATAAATATGAAAAGTTAAATTTGAATATTGATGGGAAATTAAAAATTGGGAAAAATGAATAGGATATTGATTGTCTATAAAGATTGAATGTAAAAGTAATTAAGATATGTATAAGCTAAAAATTATTGATAAATGTAATAAGCATGTTTTTACTTGTTGATATAATAAGAACTGTATTAGCTTAAATATGAGACATATGAGACTTAAATATGAGATATTAAGGGAAAAAAGAGGAAGTATTTGATGTTGAAATAAGGGAAATTTTGGTCATTAAATTTAAGACATTTGGAAATTAGTTGAAAATAAGGATGTTATATTGTATTATTAACTAGATGATGCAAGATGGTGGGAAATAGAATATACTATAAGATGTGTATCTTAAATATTAGACTTTGTTATGAATTGAGATAAAAAAAACTTTGGTTACCTAAAACCAGTAAATTATAAATATCAAAAGTTAAATTTAAATATTGATGGAAACTGAAAATTGGGAAAAATAACAGGACATTGATTGTCTATAAAGATTGAATGTAAAAGCAACTAGGATATGTATAAGTTAAAAATTTATTGATAAATGTAATAATGCTATTTTTACTCAGTTGATATAATAAGAACTGTATTAGTTCAAATATGAGACAGTAGATATTAAGGGAAAAAGAGAGGAAATATTTGATGTGGTACCTTGAGATTTGTACTAAAGATTTTTGTATCCTATTGAATTACCGATTAACCCAGCCACCATGTTGCTTTTTAAATACTTAAATGTAAAATTAGAAAATTAATAAAATATTACAAAAAAGCCAAAAAGGTGACATGCATAGGCACTTAGTTTGCTTTGTGCTATAACTTTGAAACCAGAAAAGTATTTTGGGTAGAAGATAGGGGTGGGTAGATGGGAAATGATGCAAAAAGCAAATCCTTGCTTTCCTAACAATTGTTAAATATAAAATAAATACTTATTATGTGCCAAACTTGATAATTTTGTATTTAGGTCTACAGAAGTTGTAAATTAAATATCAGTAACAGTATCACTTTTGTAAACTTGTCAGTGACTTGGCATTAAATAGGACATGTTAAAGCTTTGTGAGTTTGTCTACATTGTGTTTCTTAAAGTTTGATCCTAGAATCTCTGATCATCCACAAGACCTTCTCAGGGGTCTGCAAAGTCAAACTTATTTGCCAGCCTATGCTGAAAAATAATACAATATTAAAATCCCATCAAACAACTGTGATAAGCAGTAACGGCAGTGAATGTGTCAGTATTAATATAAATGTTAACGAAGATAACCTATATTCTTTTGGGCTTCTCCATTATTTTTAAAAGTGGGAAGGGGTCTAGAGAAAAAAAAAGTTTAAGAAGCCATGTAAACAATGTGAAAGAAAATTTGTATAAAATGATGTTGGTATTTAACACCTGATAAACTGACAAATGTGTATATGGGAATGTCAAATAAGTGTTGGAAATGCAACTAATACCTTTTATCATCTCTTGCAAAATGCTAAGAAATATTGGAACAAAATATGTATTTTGACTCAGAAGATACTAAAAAAATCAACATGCAATTAAAACTGAAGCTTTCTCTTTTTAGGTATGATGGATACTAAACTGAAAGAAAACATGGGACTTTGTTCTTATGTATAACCTCAGCAAGACTTCTATTCGCATAGAGGAGGCAAGTCCTAGACTGGAAGTATAAGTTGGGAAATTAATAGAGCTGGCTGAGATGGCAAAACTGACCACTTTGATGAAAAAAAAATTGTCTAGCTTTGTTTCCATTTGGATACTACTTTTGAATATCTTGCTAAAAATAATAGAAACTGATTTTGGTATTTGATGATTAGAAGGCTTCCAATTATAGAAATATTGTGTATTGTTTTCCTTTTGTTTGCTGATTTACATATTATGCTTTTATTTTTTATTTAAATATAGAGTCAGGTTACTTTACTATATATTTGTATCTGTACTGAAGAAAGTTGGAAAGTACTCTTTTTCTATTTTTTTTCATATTTTTTCATTTCTTGTTATAATTCTTGTCCTTGTTTTTCTCTTTTTCTATGTTTTTGTATTATTCTGTATTTGTGGTTTATTTAAATTCAATAAAGTCATATATAAAAAAGAAACACTGTATAGAATTAAATGCTTAAGGTCTATAGGTCCACTGCCCAGAGTCAAAATGTTATAGTGCCTGAAATTGATTTCATATGGCAAACTGACCACTAGGGATGTAGAAAAAATTCGCTGGCTATTTCTGATCTTTATTAAACTGGCTCCAGTGGGAACATTTGGTAGCATACAACAAGTCAATCAACAATAAATGTAGATATGTCCTCTCCTGCTCCTTCATTAAATTAGCATGAAGGAGATTGTTTCATTCCAGTATGCAGTTGGATAGACTCTGACAAGTGTTAATTTTAAAAAAATAAAAATAAAAAAGAAACCCACTAATAAGTTTATATTACATTTATATAATTGATTAATTGAATTTCCTTTTTAAAAATTAAACATAAAATAATGAAGTACTTTTCAGTCATTTAATTTACACAAGGCAGACTTAGAGCCTCTTAGAAATATAAAAAGGAAAAATGGAAACTTGTAGAAGCAACTACTTGCTTTTGAGTTATCAATATTTTGTTTGAGAATATTCCCATTATTTCAGCTAACAAAGTAAATAAACTATTATGATAGAGACAAACATAAGATCAGTAAAAGGCACTCACCAAAAAAATTCTTCCCATCAATCTCTTCTATCACTTAAGCTTCAGCCAAAAAAGTCTCAAATGAAAATCTTGCAGAAACAAAAAATATATCCCAGGCTTATAACTCCTCTGAATTAAGCAAAAGGTTATTGTGCCTCTCCTTATGAAGTGGCTATCACTGAAGATGACCCAGAATGTAGTTGGGTCATAGAATGTAGTTGCCTGTCTGCTGACAGTAGAAGCCAATATAGTGGAGAGATGGTGTTGTTATTTGTTACACTATTACCTTCAAACAAAATTCTCATTGAGGTCAGTTAAAATTGTGCTTTTCCACAGAGACTTTGAAGAAGAGAGCTGCATATTGGGTTAACAGCAATACTAGGGGCTATTCCATTATTTTGCCTTTCTGATGTTGGTTATGCTTTTATGTTGGTTTTATTTATTTTCTTAATATGCTGTGACTATAAGCCGCCTGGAAACTATGGAACTGATGGCATACCTCATATTGTTTATAAATAATAAATAAATGTAGGCCACAATATATGTACCATCTTGAGATACTGATGTTTATATTATACAGATTAATAAGAACAGTAAGATCCAGAATTAGTTTTGAAGAAATATATCAATAGCATACCGGTAATTATTTGTAATTCCCTTTCCTACAAATGTTACACTGAAGCTTTTTTAAAGTTGCCAAATCCTCAGGAGAGGTGGTTTGGACTACATAGGATTGAAGAAGCAGAAAGGGCAAGAAAGTCTTAGTGAGTCAACTGATTTTATTTATATGAACTCTGGATTCAAGTTATATTGCTTGTTAGATTGTTTGTTTTAGCTCAAAGCATCAGAACAACATTATTAATAAAGTTATGAGCATAGTAAGATTAGGCATAATTAGATTTGTGCTGGATTACAGCCATAGACACTGAATTATTATTCACATATTAATCCCATCATCAGTCTTATTTCAATTATTTAAAGAGAGATTTCACTCAGAAAAGGATAACAAAAACTCTCTGAATGGAAATTCTACTTGAGCCATATAAAATATTTTGATGTGAACTGGCCGAACTAATTTTTCTTCTTTAAATCAAAGTTGATTAAATATATCTGCTTTGTATATTATCCCAATTGTCATCTAATCTTTTAAATGATGAGAACCCGGAAGTTGCCTTGTCTGACTCAATACCTGCTCTCTCTCCCCTCATATTTGAATGTCCTGCTTTGCTTCAAGAGCCTTGAAGACCTTCCCCCAGTCCTTGCATGGAAACTTTGGAATTATTTATAGGTAAAGTTGTGTTATAGCTTTTCCCTCCAGATTAATAATTCATCATCCTATCATCTTGAGTGAAATGAACTTATAATTAAGGATTCTGGAGTCAGGTGGTCTCATAATTAGGCATGTGCAAACTATTTTGCCCTTTTTTTCAACCTGAAGTGGCAATTCCAAGTATTCTAAATAAAAAACAAAACATGGAAGTTCTGTTACAGCCTGGTGTTAAATAGCGGGTTCTTTGGTGCAGGAATGAAGACGCAGAAAAGAGTACAGGGTAACTCATCGTTTATTTCGTGTTGTGACTGTACTGGGGAAAATGGTTGCAACCAGCCGCAATATATAGTCTAGCCCCTAGGCGGCAGCCAATAGGTTTGAATCAACCATTGCTGCCTGGAGATAGCCAACTGCAGCACAGGAGACTTGTAGTCTGGGTTGCTGGAGAGCCGTTAGCTGCTCCAGCAACCCACGTGGTGTTTCCAAGAGCCTAGTACATAACACCCCTCCCCTCTTAGATCAGACTATAACACCAATTAGTCTCAACAATTGTCAAGACTCATTATCCAAACACACTAAAGTAAAGTGATAATAATAATACAAATAATAAAAACCCATGTAGGTTACAATGAGATTAAACAACGTCTCAATGAACAGGCTTCACAATTTGCACTATTAGGCAGCTACAACATAGCACTAGTTTCTGTAGTCTAGTGGCAACAGGTTTCACAACAATATATAGCTCTTTATTTTACAACGTAGTCTGAAAGATATGAAGGAGACTTGTGTGCCCTAGAGGAACGTCTCGGAGTTCCCATCACTTTGGTCTACCAGAGTGCATTTGATGCACTCTGGCTGGCCTCTCCAGGTTGGCCCAACCCAGAGTCAGAGTAGGCACAGCAGTTGCTGAAGTTCTGTTGGCTTGCTCCTTCAGGGGATGCATGTTGCACTCTAAAGCTCCCTAGTTCTCCCTCTGGTTCCACCTCAGTTAAGAAGGAGAAGTCCTGGTAGTCCATGTGAGGGCTGGCTTGGCCACAAGTTTGAGGACCTTGGGAGGGACTTATGATGCAGTCCCTGCTTAGTGGCTGTTCTGGAAACCATTTCCTGAGCTGATCAATGTGTTGTCTGACAACGCCCTCCCTCCAACCCCACTTCATAAGATAGGGGTCTGGATGCCTTGGTGATTTGATCAGGAACCCACAGATTCCTATGACCATAGTTCATGGCCCAAACCCAAACGCCCTTGTGCAGCCCCCTTGGGGGTTTTGGTTGAGAGGCTTCTGCTGCCACTCTATCTGGATGCAACCTGTCCTGTTTAGTAATCAAACGCCTCCCCCAATGTAGTTCTGCAGGATTTTTGCCTGTAGCAGTGCAGGGCGTAGAATGCTGGCAGAGTAAAAAAATCTGCCAATCTGTGATGCCAGTCACCTGTGACAATGCGCTTGAGTGCTTCCTTCGTTGTCCTCACCATGCGTTCAGCTTGACCATTAGAAGATGGATGAAAAGGCGCAGATGTTGCATGTCTGATGAGATTAGCTCTAAGAAAGGCCTGAAATTCAGCAGCAGTGAATTGGGCTCCATTGTCTGAGACTAAGACATCTGGCAACCCATGTGTGGCAGAGTTTTCTCAGCACCTGGATGGTCCTATCTGTAGTCATATTAGAAACTGGAATTACTTCCAGCCAATTTGAGTGGTTATCCACTACTATAAGGAAGAGCTGCCCCTGAAAGGTCCCAGCGTAGACCAGGGAGTGTGCATTTGGCATCCTCACAGTAGACTGTTTCTTCGAACTTTGTCAATTTGGCAGGC
The DNA here is from genome assembly GCF_964194415.1 of Vipera berus. Taxonomy (NCBI): domain Eukaryota; kingdom Metazoa; phylum Chordata; class Lepidosauria; order Squamata; family Viperidae; genus Vipera; species Vipera berus. The sequence continues at coordinate 68,583,248 of NC_138203.1, forward strand.
TGTACAGTTTGAACGGCGCCCCCGGCAGCTTTGTCGGCCATCACCTCATCTTGTGCTTCAGAAAATGTTAAATTTGGCCTAGCAAATAGTCTCTGCTGAAGCGTTCTGTCCCGTAGGCTACAGATGAGCTGGTCTCGTAGTCGCTCTTCTAAATTTGAAAACTTGCATAGGCGTGCAGCCTGCCTTAGGCTCGCTATGAACTCCGATGCTGACTCCCCGGGAAGCTGCACTCTTTGGTCAAACTTGAACCGCCAAGCCATTTCAGACATCTTGGGCTGGAAGTGCCCGGTTAGCCTCTTTTTGAGATCTGCGTAGGAGACCGCTTCGATTGGTGTCAGTGCAAAAAGGTTCTTAGCTAAATCAAAGGTTGCTGGGCCGCACACGCAGAGTAGCGTTGCGGCCTTCAGTCCTTCTTCCGCGATCTGATTGGCTCTGAGGTAGTTTTCTACTTGCTATAATTATGATGGCCATTCCTCCGGGTGTTTCATGTCGAATTCTCGCAGTTTTCCAACCTTCGGCATTCTTTCTTGCTGGTTCCTGCGTTCTTCTCGATCCTGCTTCAGGCTCAGGGAATGAGTCCACTGAGCACGAGGTCACTAGCATAGCTTGCTAGCCGACCTTGGGGGGGGAAATGCCTCTTCTCTCCGGCGTATGCTGCCTTTCCCTCGTAGACTTCAGCTGTTTATTCGGTGAAGCAGGATTCCACCTTTGTCGCCACTGTTAAATAGCAGGTTCTTTGGCACAGGAATGAAGAAGATGCGAAGTTGAGTACAGGGTAACTCATTGTTTATTTCATGCTGGAACTGTACTGAGGGAATGGCTGCAACTAGCCGCAATATATAGTTTAGCCCCTAGGTGGCAGCCAATAGGTTTGAATCAACCATTGCTGCCTGGAGATAGCCAATTGCAGCACAGGAGACTTGTAGTCTGGGTTGCTGGAGAGCCGTTAGCTGCTCCAGCAACCCACGTGGTGTTTGCAAGAGCCCAGTACATAACACCTGGGTCTAGCCACCTTCTTCTAATAACTAATAGGCTTCCTTGCAGAAATTGAAAAGGGACACTTTGGAAGGTGCTATTTCTTTGAGGCAGATAGGTGGCTGCCTGCAAATGCATGTAGATTTATAATAGACAGATGCAGTTGTCATTATAACTGCCAGATTTTTCTGCAAGCAGAATTAGGATTATGCCTGGATGATGTTACCACTCCATCACTAAATAGTAATTTGACACTGTCAAGATTTCAAGAAAACTTTAAAATAAAACTGACCCAACAGTTGCTTGCATGGTTTTGAATTTATTTATCAAATAGATAGCATGGAGTGACTGGACAGGTTTAAATGCATAGTACTGCTCAGTCTAATAGTTTAACTGCACTACTTGAGATTAAGAGAAATCCCACAGAATCGTGTTTTTGCTATTGTTACTCTTATATCAGAGAAATGTGAAGAAAGCTTGGTAGGCTTTATACTCTTCTTGAACATTAGAAACCAAAGCTAGTCTAGGACAGTAGATTAGCATTGATAATAGTTTGGGTAATGAAACATCTGCAAGAAAACAACAAGTTCAGAGAGCACCAAGGATGCCTCATTTCAACCCTGAGCTACAACTATTCTTCTTTATTAATACTAGAAGCCAAAATAATGTTTATACGTTTTACAGGTAACATGCTGTAATCTATAACTAAAATTCATGCAAAGTTACCTTTAGAATCCTTGCATTTTTGGAAATCATTAATTATATTTCAACTGCTTGGATTCTTTAGTCTTATTTATTTAATTAATTTAAAACACAGGAATGATGCTAGGTTGAATTATTTATGGCTTCAGCATGGAACATTTTAAGAAAATCTTATCTAGAAATATTTGAACAATATGTGTTACACTATATCAGGCATGTAAAACACAAGGCCCGGGGCCCGGATCCAGCCCGCAAAGTGGTTTCATGTGGCCCGTGAAGCCATCCTGGAAACAGTGAGGGAACAGCCCCCACTGCCTTGGCCCGGGCCCAGAGACCCTCCTTCTGCCAGAGACCCTCAAATCTGTCCCACTCCTGCCCAGGCCCCCATAGGCACCCTTGATGCGAACAATGTAGAGCTGGCCATGCCCACCCAGTAGGCCATACGCACTCTAGCCATGCCTACCCAGTAGGCCACACCCACCCTGGCCATACCCACCCGGCCCCTTGAGGGCAACCGCAATGCTGATGCGGCCCTCAATGAAATTGAGTTTGACACCCCTGCACTATATCAAGTTTTTGAGTGAATGGAAATTAAAGGGTTGTACAAGAGTAGATTATCAAATATTTTGTCATAAAACCAATACTGCCAAAATACTCTTGAATTCAAGAAGGTAAATTTCATCATGGGAATATTTTTGCTAGAAAAATGAATGACTTCTTCCTTCTTTTACCATTTTTTGAGATTATAGAAAAAAACAAAATTTATATAATTTATCAAAAGAAAAATAAGTAGAAGAAAGCAGATGACAACAGAATAATTACTGGAATGAAGAGTTACCTCAGAATTTGTCTTTAAAATTAATCATCTGAAAACAGCAAGGTTTCCAGGAGAGATGGCTAATATCCCAGATTATTAGAAGAAACGATATATTTTGAAAAATAGCCGATCTTAACTCCTTATTAGCAGCAAGAGACTGAAAAGGAGAAAACATTAAACAAATTTGTATTCATGATGGAAAACTAGGATTGAGAGAGAACAAATGTGTTTTCCCCTCCCTTCAGTTGGAAGATTTTTCTGTATGTTTGTTTCTTGTGCAAGTCAGTTTTTGGTTGAGGATGAAAAATATATTTTTTTAGGAGCAAATCCTTCAAAATATATGTAAAAAATGTCAAGTAACTTTAGGATAAATAACACCTAAAATATATTTACAAAAATAAGTTGTTAATTTTATGAACGTCAATCATGGTGAAAAGACCACATACAATTTTCCTGTCATAGGATTCTCCGCTGCTGTAGGTTGTGGCTAATGTTGATGCACATTCTTCTAGATACCAAGGCTTCCTTCCACTTTCAGCTGTGCTACTGATGGAGATGGTATAGATGCTATTGGTGTAGCCATCACACGAGCAATGATCTTTACTTCTTCCACCATTTCCAGATGCCCACACATAAATGGAGCCCAAGTTGTTTCTGCCCTATTTGAAATAAATTAAACAAATATTAAAATTAGAAGCAGATAATAAGTTGTAATAGCTCTTTTTGGTAATTTAATTTGGATAAAATATTTTATTTGTAATTTAAATTCATCCTGTAAAGTAGCAAATATAGGTTATAATACTCTCCCATTTTAAGTCCTTGTTGCTAATAATTGCTGGCCCAAAAAGGTTATGAAACTATCAGTGAATAAATTGTTTTTCCTGAAGTATCTGGAACAATGCTGGCAGGTGATGAGAAATGACAAAAACCAGAGTAGAGTATAATCCCATGTTCGGGCCTATACTGTGGCAGTAAAAGCAGTGAACCATCAATACCTGTCAGACTAAGTTTTGTACACATCGGTGTGGATGCTCTAGTACTCTGCTTCTTTCCTCCCCGCCCCCGCTTTTTAATGAAACTATGATGGAATAATAATTCATTGATTGGGTATTAGACAACACCAATATGCTGTGGATATCATTTTACACTTGGTTGTAAAACAAACAGGAGATGCAGCGGCAAGCCTAAATGCTGCCTAGAGACTGTGAGGAATAAAAGGGGGCAAAACAGATTATGAAGAATTCACAGCAAGATGAGGTTACTATTAGTTCAGAAGTCTTACAGTACCATAGAAGTTCCATCTAAAACTCTTGATGAGTAGCACTTTCCCCGAAGGAGGTATTATGTAGTCTAAAATCATGGCTTCTTTTGAAACAACAGGTGGGAGACATGTCCAGGAGCACCTTTGGCTAATTTTTGCAGGTCTGCCAGTTATACTTAACTTTATCCCAAATCAGGAGGCACTGAAGATAGTGACTCACTTCATCTCTCTTTTATGTGTGGCTTAATTTTGCATGAGGCTGCCCTTGAAGATGACTCAGAAACAGCAATTTTTACAAAATGCAGAAACCTGATTTATTGCCTTTAGGGTCATCTTGTGCAGGTAGTATATGCCTGACCCATCTTGTCTAGCAGGAAAATGATCCAGGTGCCCAGCTTGAGAAAAACTTGGGTGCTTAGTACACAGATAATCACATTTCCAGGATACTTTATATATTGTGCAAAATTTGTATATACATATCCAAAAATATTTTCATTTACTCACTATATTGTTTTGTAAATTTCAGCAGGATTCTTCAAACCCAAAGATATTGTTGAAAAAGATGCAATATATATATTTGTCTCTATCAAATTTATTTGAAAACTGTGGGACAGTATATTTTGAAAATATACCTTGATCCCTTTTTAATGCCAAATTGACACTATGATATAAGCCATATCTCAAAATTGATTAAAAATTGATATTATGAATATCTGAATGGATGTTGGGATCTTTTATATTAATAAAACTAGTGGATGATAATGATGAATTTTTGTCATTTTCTTTGTTAAAAGATAAATAACATTTGTCAGTTGCTACTAAAAGGGACGCAGTTGCTACTAAGGAACATGGTGGTTCAGTGGGTTAGGACGCTGAGCTTGTTGATCAGAAGGTCGGCAGTTTGGCGGGTCAAATCCGAAGTGCTGACAGTGAGCGCCTGTTACTCGTCCCAGCTTCTGCCAACCTAGCAGTTCGAAAGCACGTAAAAATGCAAGTAGAAAAATAGGGACCACTACGGTGGGAAGGTAACAGCGTTCCGTGCGCTTTTGGTGTCTAGTCATGCCAGCCACATGACCACGGAGATGTCCTTGGACAAGCGCTGGTTCTTTGGCTTTGAAACAGAGATGAGGAGTCAGAAACGACTAGCACGCATGTGCGGGAGAACCTTTACCTTTACCTTTACTAAAAGGTAGTATTTACAGTTATTTATTTGACATCTTGATTTGGGCCAGCAACATTTCATCTCAAAGTTAGCTTATGAAATTCTGAGTCCAAAAAGTCAACAAACAGTCTTTATAAATACCAGTTATTCATATATCAATGTGATCTGTTATTTGATAAGAAATGTGAGACCCTCATTTTGTCTTAAAAAAGCAAAATGTTTAAACTTCAATACTAAAGAGTTATTGGATCTTAGATTACAAGTTATACAAAAAAATATTTCCAACGTATTGAAGCTCAGAGTATTTGTACAGAAGAATAAACAACTGTATTATTGGAGGTGCAACCAAAATAACACTTTGTTAAATCATAAGTTTTTGCAGTGTTCTAAAGTCACAATTTTTTATTTTTTATTTAATCCCATTTATATCCTGCCCTTCTCCGAAGACTCAGGGCGGCTTACAATCTAAAGCACAAATCAATGTGCTTAGCAATAGGGGAAGAAATATAATAATTAGATATATTAATTTGACTTCGAAACAAATCAAAGTAATATTTTCAAATGCACATAATCTGTCGAACTATATAACCACAACGGTTATATAGGTTGTGAAGGTTGACTGCTAGTCAATGGTAATAGATTTTTGTGTCTTTATTATTGCCAAGAAATTAATTTTAAAGATTGGAAAGATACATTTATGGCTCCAATTACCCAGTAGGTTCCATATCATATATTACTTGCATCCTACAAACAAGCTGCCTATAGATATAGATTATGTATGAACAATTAAAATGAAATATGATTATCTTTTGTTGAAGTGTTAAAAATTCATCCTCCCTCCTCCACTCTGAGAAGTCATATATACAATTTCAATCACTTTAGTCTAGTGATTAAGCCACCACACTAGAAACTGCTTTAACCACAAAAGCCAGCTGGTTGAGTTTGGTCCACTCACTCAACCCATTATTTTAGACTTAGGCCACAAACAGGTTGATCAATTTCTGTGCAACCAATGGATCAACAGTCAGCTGAGCTGAAAAAAAGAGCCGTATCTGCACTAGTAGGAAAATAATGATGAATATGAAAAAAGTATACACACACATGAACACACAATTTGTGTGTGTGTGTATCTATCTATTGTATGCCCCTCTCTCTCTCCTACACACACACACACACACACATACACACACAATTATATCTACATATCAGCATTAATCTGAACTAGTAGGAAAATGATGAAGATGAAAAAAGTATACACATGAACACACACACATTTGTGTGTGTGTATCTATCGTCTGTCCCCCCTGTATATATTCATTTATATCTACATATCAGTGTTGTTTTTAATATATATTATATTATACATAATGTATTGTTATAATATATAAAATATAAATTAGTATAATTTATTTAATAAAACAGGATATATTAATTAAATAAATTAAAAGATACTATTTTTTTGAAAGCAGAATGTTTCATTTGAAATGAGCAGACATTTTAGAACAGGGGTGTCAAACTGCCAGCCCGCGGGCTGGACGGAAGCCACGCCCACCCCATTCCGGCAATGGCAAAACTGTCCAGATACGTTGCATGACGTCACGTGACGTCGCGACTTTGACATGTCTGTTTTAGAGTACTACATTGTTCTGCATTTTTCAACAAAACTTTGTTTAATCCATGTCAGCTGTATTGAGTCTGATCCCTAAGATTTAAAAATATACAGCATGCATTGAATCAAAACTCTTTAGTTATATTTATTCCAAAGTTAGGCAGTACTTACAAATTATTGCTTTTTTCCTGCTATTATTTTAATTTTCCAGATTGTATCTAGATATTGTTGGGATCTAGGAATGTTCCAGGGAACCATGTTAATACACAAGTAGCTATCTGATGAATTGTCCCCTTTTCTCTGTCTGTTCCTCAAGGGTGATTGGGCATTCTCTGAGCTTGGGAAATTCTATGCCATATCTAAGGCTAAAGCATCAGGATTGTAAAGCAAATTTTATTCAATGATGTTAAACATTTACAAGCTGAATTTCAACTACCACAAAGGAAATCTGTTTTCTTTTCAAATTGTAAATTCCATTTTTAATGTCATTTTAATAACCCTTCATTTGGAAATGTATATAAATTGATTCATACTGTGTTTTTCCCCTGATTTTGCCAATCTTGTCAGAAGAAATCTTCTAAATGTTATTAAGCAAAGGCATTTTTATATAGATTCCAACTTCAACCTAAATGCCATCTATAACTTTTCTTTGCAAATATAGCATTAAATATAGCATTAAAGTGATAAATAAAATATAATTATCAAAATTTTGACTTCCACTGTGTTTAATATCTACGATTAATCTCTATGGATTGCAGTTTTGTTAATATCAAACTATCTGTGGTTGCCCATTGCTCTTCCATTCTAATCGCTACAGATCACTGTTTCTGTCTTCCTATATATTTTGTGCCACATAAACTTAAGTCTTTTCTTCCAAACAATTTTGTCTTTTTTGAACCAATTAAAAAAAAGATAAAGAGGAGAAAAATAACTGAAGAAAGATTCATTAATTACACTTACTTGCAACTTGTCTGTCAGTCATATAAATGTTGATGCTGACTTAGGAAAGGCTTTAATTTTCTTCAGAGAAATTTAATGAAAAGTAAATATTTTTGAAGAAAATATTCTTAATTTTCTGTCATCAACATATAAATCTTTGTAACTAAACTCTCAGTGGGCTATAACTGTTTACAGGATCAGTCTTAAGCGTATATTATAATCCTTTGGAATTGGAGTTTGTCTCATTTATTAATATATATATTTTAGCTCTGTGTTGGCCAAACACTTTAGAGGAAAGAAAGTGTATGAGATGAAGAAGACTTTTCTATTGTTTTACTTCCTTACAAAATTCTTGACAAATCAGTTTACCCAATATAGTCTGTTTTTCTTTTCTTTCTTTTTTCTCAACAACCACTGGCTTTTAACCATTAATGTTTGGAACAGCTGCAATGAATCTTCTAGGGATTCTGAATTAGATACCTCATAAGTCATACAGAACTCAGAATATTAGTCCTCCCAACCTTAGTCTCTATTATTGCACAGCATCATTGTTTTTTAATCCTGACCCCAGTGTTATTTGCCTCCAGATACTTGTAATACAAAAATAGGCTTTGGAACTTTGTAGATGAAGTTTCAAAGAAATTGCATGAATTCTTCTATTTAAGATGCAATTTTATTTATAGATTTTTTTAAAAAAATCTTCAGAGTAAAAAAATGTTTAAAAACTTATCAACTTATATAAGCTATTTCTAGTCTGGATTTTCAAATGAATAATAAAGAATCGTAACTGATTGCATCATTTGGAACAGGCAAAGTAGCTACAACTATTCCCTAAAGAGATATAATTAGCATTTAATTTTCAAACATAGCAAAAACAAAACAAAACAATAAAGGCTGCTGGCTGAAACAAAAGTCAGTGCATGTATACACTCTGAACTTTCACTTTTACAGCTATTTTAGTTGCTTAATCTCCATTTTTCAAGGAGAAATATCCTAAATGTTTCTACCACCTGAAATATATTTTGAGACCCTAACCCAGGGGTAGGCAACCTTGGCTCTTTTATGACTCGTGGACTTCAACTCCCAGAATTCCTGAGGAGCCAGGAATTCTGGGAGTTGAAGTCCACGAGTCATAAAAGAGCCAAGGTTGCCTACCCCTGCCTTAACCCAGCCCTGAGAAATGCCGCCTCAAGCACTGTGTCACAGCCAGCTACCCCAGTGCCACAGTGGGAAGCAGCAGTTACCACCACATTAATGCCCAATGAACTTTTTGGCTCCTATCCAGTTCACTAAAAAGAAAGATACCCTGACTACAAGAAGGCAGTGAATGTGCCAATCAAGGAAAAAAAAAATCCAATATCTAACTTCTTTTGCAGATTTTATCTTCCCTTCTTTATAATTCTGAAAAGGATTTGCCATGAAACATCTGTGCAATAATTCACAACAATGAATGCCTAACATTTTCACTATGAAGTCCTCTGTTCAACCTGATTTGGAAAACTCAGTAACTGTTTTAGATTCCCAGAATCTGGTGGATTTTATTCTTTGATTTGGCTAAATATAGAAATAGAGACTATTCTTCAATAAATCTTTTACAATTAAATTATCCTGCCTCGTTTATAGAATTTTACAGGATTTCAGAACATCTTGCACATGTTTCCCACTGCTTCTCATTTCTTTTTCTCTTTCCACAAAAAATCCATTAGAGAAAAAAATGGGAATTTCTGCATAAACAACACATTTAGCTGATGGTACTAGGCACTGTTCATCTGAGAACACCCAATATAAAATTATCTTGCAAAAATAGAATGGCAAATAAACCAACACTCGCAGGTATTAGAAGTATTTTTCATAATATATAATCCCTTGAACTAATCATTAAGATATTTCAGTGGAATCTTTATCCTACATTTGCTTCCTTTTGTTCTAATTCAATTCTACATCTTCAGACATACAAGTTTACTTCCTTCCCCAATAAATATTAAATAACATAAAATGCCTGGATGAACTAAATCAAAAACAATTTAGCTCAGTGTCAGATTTCCAACAGAGGTCACCACATGCCTCAGAAAACATGATGATTTAAGTTAATAATTCTCTTACACTCTTACTTCCCAATAGCTTTCTTAATTAATTACTTTCTTAATTAATTACTAATTAATAGTATTGAGAAGCATTATATCTTTGAGCTTGAGTTATTTTTCAGTTATTCAGTTATGTTCATCTCACTGATAATCTAGCCAAATTTATACTGTTCATAAACACAACAATGTTTAAGCACACTTCTGTAAACCTCAAATATGCAGAAGTGACCCCTATAAAGAAAGAAAGATGTAACAACAGGCCTCAAATATTTTAATTATGACTACATAAGCTTAAATATTTTCTAAATGTTGACAGAAAATGTTGAATGGGAGAAAAAAAAGAAGTATAATAACTTAAAAGGACAGAAGAAAGGAGATCTACATTTTTAAAAAGTGAGATTGTTAATGTCATTGTTCACACTGAGAAGTTATTTTTAAAAGCAATTTGGATAAAAAAAGAACAACCAATAGAAATAAATGAAAACGTCCAATGCATCTGGGATTAAGTGCCCTATCTCCAAAAATAAATTGGAAATGGGAAGAGGAAAAATTCAGTAGATTGGGAAATGGAAAGCAGCGGCTTGAAACTGAGCAAAAATGCTCCACAATTAAACTTTTTTCTCCTATATCATTCTATGCTGCCAAAATGTCATCATCTACACACAAGGAGGAGAATAACATACCTGGGAAAACAACTACCGGTAAGCAAACATGTATATTGTACTAGCCACTGAGCATAGTAAAATATTTTTCTAAAACACTATTGGAACAATTATACAGGAAACCTAGATTTTAAGTTTAGGAGCAATTTTTAAAATTTTGACTGAATTTGCAGAAATTAAAAAAGAAAACATGAGAAGACACTATTAATAAAAACAAAACGGAGCTTCACTGACCTATCATCCAGCCAAGTTCTTCCCTCGATAATCTCTATTACTTTTAGATCACACTGGAAACATGTTTTCCATTTTGTTGCTCATTCAGGTTATTTCCATAGAGACCTTTTTGATAAGTTAGTTACTGCTTCAGTGGGGTAATTTGTCTTGTTTAGCTCTACCTCCTTTCCTCATGATGCTGTCTTATGCTTTACGTGGGCTGTGATTTAGACAGCCCTCAACCCCATTGTTTTTAATACTGATCTTATTGATCTTAATGCTCAAGTACTGAGAGATGGGGCCTCTCCCTTGTGATAGAATCAGGAAGGGAAGAGGGAAAAGTAGAGCATTACAGATCCTTGGAACTGTCAGATAAACGTTGTCCGTTAGAAATTTTTGGCTTGCTTGAATGGGAGAAGGTAGTGGCATTTGAACCTTCCCTCTCCTGTACAGTATACACAATTCATTTGTCCTCTGATCTATATTTTATTTATTTTTATTTTAATTCCATTTATATCCCGCCCTTCTCCGAAGACTCAGGGCGGCTTACAAGCTTAGCAGTAGCCTTCATTCTATGTATATGCCTGCTTATTAGGGCTTTCACACACACCCCAAGCGGCATTATTACAAAGTCAGCTTAATTGCCCCCAACAATCTGGGTCCTCATTTTACCTACCTCGGAAGGATGGAAGGCTGAGTCAACCTTGAGCCTGGTGGGATGCGAACCTGCACTAATTGCAGGCAGCTGGGGTTACTTAAGGAGGCATTAGCCCACTGCTCCACCAAGGCTCTCTCTCTCTATATATATATATACACAACTAATTATAATTCAGTGGTTTGCTCATCCAGTTTTTATCCCATTTTTGTTTTAATGGTAATACTCAGCATTAAAAATGCAAACCTTATTTTGGAAACAGTTAAATAACTACTAAAACCAGGGAATTATTTGTTTTCTAATCAACTAGTGTAACATTTCATTAGTAAAGGCTTTACCATTGCCTTCTTTCATTATCAGTCCTTCCTCAGCTAAGTTAAACAGCCAGAAGAATTGAACAAACAGGTAAAAACAAACACATTTTCAAGATCCACAAGTTGAAGACGCATCAAAACAATTGGACAAATTGTACTCACATTCTGATGAAAGAATATGGTACACATGAATAGTTCCATCTTATTTTAATGTATGTCAGCGCACTAAAGGCAGAAAAATAAATAGTACTACCAATATGCTTTTAACTTTTCTTGATCCAATTCACCAAGAGATGTCTTTCATTTACATTAAAGCTATTATCCCTTCTGCTTAGTCATATTCATGTTGCTATTAAATCAGGTGGTTGAATTGGTTTTGTGAAAAGGGAAAGTATTTTGAGGAATGATACTGTCTGTCATCTAAGATACTCTTACTTCCTAGATCAGCCATGATTTCATTGGTATCTCTCACAAAATAATGTTGATAAAGTTTCTTCTTTCCTCTTGCATGATCTTACAGTGATTTGGTTGTGAGATGCTCAGAGTTTGGTACAAGATACAGACCTACCTACCTACCTACCTACTTACATACATGCATACTTGTTTAGAGTCTAGAACCCTGCATTTACATTTACAAAAGCCTATCTTGTATTCAGTATTCTTGAGATCCCTATTTCCCAAATATTTTCCACTCCAGCTTTTTTCTTGATTGGACTTACTGCATGTCGTTAAAAAAAACTTCCACAGATTCCTACTATGGCTAAGAAAAAATAGTTTAATAGCTAGTTTTGGCAACAAAAATATAGAAGAGAACATTATCTAGCATAATAATAAATAAAAATATTTATTAATACTGGATGGCCTAAAGTAGAAAGAGGCAGCATGTATTACGTAATTTTTTTATTTAAGTTTTAGGAAGCTCACATTATTTTAAGCCAGGCTTTTAAAACAGAATACATTTTATTGTATCAAAGCCACAGTTCTTTGAGAAACTTTCATTGCTGATTTCTTTTCATATATTTTAGAGCAGTGTCATGCAATTATTTAGATTTGTTTCTGAAATGGTGTTTCATGTCTTGCAGGTTAATGAATTCAGTATCTGTTGGCAACTTCTCTTTCCAGAATAGCATGGCTGCTCCAGAAGCTATGTAGCAGTCTCTCTTCGATTTACACTAAACACTACAGTTCAGTGACCATTCCAAGTTATAACAAGCACTGAAAAAGGCAACTTATGACCATTTTTCACACTTACAGCCACTGCAGCATCTCCATGGTCACATGATCAAAATTCGGATGCTTGGCAACTGACTCATATTTATGAGGGTTGCAAAGTTCTGGGATTGTTTATAATATGTACAAAAGTCACTTAACAACTGTCTTGCTTAGCAACATAAATTTTGAGCTCAATTATGGTAGAAAGTCAAGGACTACTTGTACATTTGGAAGCACCCTTTCAGAACTGAATTCAAAATACTGCACTGCTCCATTTTACATGTGAAACCAAAGCTTATTGTAAAAATTATTATTTTTTCTATAACTATGGAAATATTTAATAAACAACAATTTCACGTTCTTTTAATTTGGATCAAGATTTGCCAGAGCAAGTAGCAACATTGACTAATTATATCAGATCAAGTTGGTGTTCACTCTTAGCAACCACATAGCAACATACAGTACATATAATGTAATGGGTGTCATGTGTACAAAAATAAAAATAAAAATCAAGATTGTTTTCTCTAATCACTTTCCATTTCTTCCCTGCATACTTTTCAAACTCAGTATAATACAGTAACAATTTTTTGGATATTTGTGTTAATAAGTTAGTGTAGATTGATGCTATAACTTCAGCAAATGTGAACAGATAATTAGAGTTGATGTCATACATTTTTTAAATAAGCCTCTGGGTAAGGAAAATGTAAAGATACAATTAACATCTTTTTCCAAATAATAGAAATGGACCACACCCATGAACAATCTGCTGAACTGAGTGCTTAATTTAATTTACCAGGCCTTAATTAATTGTGCAAATGATAGAAACTTGAAATTCTATTGCCAAAAACGTTTGATAAATAAAGTGTTGGCTCAATAGCAATTATCAAGAATTCATTAAGTGAAAACTATGCCAATTCTTAAAAACAAAACACCACTTCTCCTATAAATAGTTATACAATATTGTATTACTGAGAATGTGCTGCAAACTCTCCAGTTCATTACCTTGCAGGGAACAATTGTGACTTCACTTTATTTACGATAATTATAAACAGATGTTATATGAACCTTCATTTGTAAGTGATGACATTTTCTCTTTACATAACTGAAAATGTATTTCTTTTCTGCCAGATTATTACAGACATTTGCAACTTTAATTAAACAAAAGTCTAGCGCTATTTACAGAATACAACTACATGTGATGTTCACTTAAATATCAAAACTGAGACCAACTACTCCTTCTCTAAGCAATAAGGTCATTAAGCAGGACATCATGTCATGGTAACTTCCAATTTTACTGACAGATTCTCCATTGATTCTGCTTGCAGCTTTGAAGCATGCAAATAGTGTTGATGTGAATGCAGGGTGCTGCAAAGTAGTAAATTCCTGCTGGTTGCAAACTCAATCATATTAACTGTCATAACTTAAAACAGTGGCTAAACAGGGCAATCATTACAGGAGGACAACCTAGTATTGGTGTAATGGTTAAAGCATCAGGGTAGGAATCAGGAAACCATGAATTCTAGTTCCACCTTAGGTGTAAAGTCAGTTGGGTAACACTTTCTCTCAGTCTAGGAAGGACGCAATGGCAAACCACCTCCCAAAAACCTTTTCAAGAAAACTGCAGGGACTTGTCTAGAGAATTGGACATGACTGAATTGGGGAAGAGGGAGGGAGGGAAACCACTTGGTATTAATATCTTGCTGTTCAGAATTATTGGAATATTTCTTGTTTGATCTTAATTTACCAGGTTTCTAAAGTTATGGCTAGAACAGTTTTTAACAGAAATACTCTTGGATTCACTCAAAAGTTTCCAGGTCTTTATCTATACCCACAACATTATCACTGAACAATGGTGCCCATGGAGTCATGAGCAGATTGCCATTTGAATTATAGTCAGCAGAATTTTTTTCTCTTGTTTTCTCTCATGTACTGAAGAGTTTGGGATGCTGCTTTTTACTAGTGCTATTAGGATATTATTCTTTATCTATCTGGCCCAATACTTGATGTGTGGAATGCTAGTGGCATCACTATACCTTTTCTTACCATAATCTTATTGAAGCACTATTCAAGCTGGGTGTCAACAGCAGCTTGAATATCCAAATAAAGTAGCTACCCATGATTCATTCTTGACACTGGGCCAGTCAGTCTATTCCTGGTCTACCTAGACTATAGGGTTCCTCAAGAATAAACATTTTTTGTAAAAGTATATCTGGGCATGTGTGTGTATCTTGAAAAATGATTTTATGTATATGTATACCTATATACATCTGTAATAATGCATAAGAGAGCCTGTTTGCAGTAATGGACTTGTACATGTAGTGACCAGAATTCAAGAACAGGCACCAAAAATAAAAAGTCATGCACATGTCCACATGCCCAATCTTAATTGAAAAATGCTTTTCACAGTAAGAAGAAAGAAGAAAGTTGCAGTGATCTTCAGAAGAGCTGGTGGATTCCAGGATTCCCTATGTTGGTGTAAATGGCATTTTTGCTGCTGATGTTACTATCAATTGGTCTCTTAATTTTGGGGAATACTTATTTGGATCCTGGATTTCAATCCTGACATCCTGCCCTGGAAGCATTCTTTATGCCATGTATTTATTATTGATTTTACTTTTAATATGATCAATATGCTTCTCTTACATAATCATCATCATTATCATTGACAAATTCATTATCAGTCAATTGCAAAAGGCGGCCTTACTAGGAACTGCTTCCATCCTGCGATGATATCTGTAATACCATCAAACATTCACATCTGCCTATCCCAGGTCCTTGGTAAGGACTCGATAGGTGGATAAAAGTGCCAAATCCAGTCTGAACATCTGGCTGACTGTGCGATGATCAATATAATAATAATAATAATAATAATAATAATAATAATAATAATAATAATAATAATAATAATAATAATAATAATAATAATAATAATAATTTATGCAGAGATGTGTGTATAACATACCGTTCTGACCCCATTCTCAAAGGCCTGGCGTGTTAAAGAGGCTGGTCCATCAACTGTTTTTCCATCATCATCAGGACCCCAGCTAGCGCTGTAGATATGTATATGCTGGGGATTGAGGCTTAATGATTTTGCTTCTACCATGTCTGTAACATCACCATCTAACATCCGCACTCCTTGGGGGGGAAAAGAAAATTTTGATTTGATATAATGCATATAATGTATGTCCATTTAGCAACACATAATCCTTTTTGGTGGTTTGTAAGAAACCAACATACAATATTCGCAATATATATCCTCCCAATTAAAAATAGCATTAGTAAACTCTCCTTATTATAACTATGATAGAGTAAAAGAAATAATTAGTCTCTCTAAATAAATATTTCAGGTTCTGAGTGTTACTTAAGAGGCTGGGTTGAATCAGTTGAGCCTCTCTGGATATCTTGTTTCATAGCTACTAAATGGTCCTGTCTTTAGTAACCCACTCACTTCATTTCACTAGCAGGAACATCTTGAGCACACTAATTGTTTAGGAAAGCTACTTCCAAGATATTAAGGGCTCTATGAATAAGAACCAAAATTTGAAATTAAATTGGGAAAGAACTGAGGCAAAATGCAGTTAGGAAATAAATGCATTGGCATAACAATATAGGAAAGGAAAAATCTTTCCTTATATTCACCCACAAAACTTTCAGTACTTTGATCACTTAGTTATTCATTATGTACCATTCCCTGTTGCATCTTTCTATCTATTGTACTAATTTATATCTGCAAATATATAAAATACACTTAAGAGTAATTACTACACTGCACAGTAAATAAAACATTAACCAGTAAAGTTTTTTTAAAAATTACTTGATCAGAGATTCCCAAACATTCTCAGTTTGTGGTACATCTATTAAGTTTTAAAACTGTATGCCTCTGTGCCCCAGGGTGTCACAGCAAATTTACTAAGAGTTACATTCATTTAGTAGGGGGAAAAAAAATCCTGTGGCGCCCGTCAGATCATAGCAGCATCGGGAGTACCATGGAGCAGTTTGGAAACCACTGTACTAGGTCGCTATCCAATTCAAACACTTGCTAAAATAGAAATATTCTGATATGCTTGTAAAATTGGGTAGGAGTGGAATCAAGCATCTTTTGCTTTTGCCTTTACTGAAAAGGGCATTAAGTCTACCTAATCTAATTCAAACAGGAATGGATTGCGGAATCAACAGGCAGACAGTAGCACTGCTAATACCTTCCTTCATATGTTCTACTCAGCAAGAATGGAGCAATGAGCAGCTTAACTACATTGGAAATGTGACTGAAGAGATGGCCTGGCTGCTATAAAGAAGTAATAATCAAAGGATGGGGTGACACCAGGTAAGCCTCAGAAATGATTCCTTCTTGGCATAGTGAAAG
The DNA here is from genome assembly GCF_964194415.1 of Vipera berus. Classification (NCBI taxonomy): domain Eukaryota; kingdom Metazoa; phylum Chordata; class Lepidosauria; order Squamata; family Viperidae; genus Vipera; species Vipera berus. Next base: position 68,600,216 of record NC_138203.1, read on the forward strand.
GACCCAGTGCTTGCATGCTTTTGTGAACAAGGTGCTGTAACTCTTACCTTATACCACAGGTCTGCAACCTGCGGCTCCGGAGCCACATGCGGCTCTTTCAGCCGTTTCCTGTGGCTCCCAGTCCTCTGCCATGTGTAGTCCAAAAAAAAAAAAAGTGGGACTAAAAATGTTCAACCAATCAATTCAAATATGCAGGGTAGGTGCATATCTCGCCTTGGCTCCACTCTTCAGTCAAACCCTGTTCTGCACATGCGCGCATGTACGCGCATGCGCACACATTTTTTGCGGCTCCCAGTTTTTCCTTTTGTGAGGGAACCGGTTCCGAGTGGCTCTTTCACTGTTTCAGGTTCCTGACCCCTGCCTTATACCCTAAGATAGATTGTTTGCATCCATTCTTCTCTTTCTTGCTACCTCAGTTAACTGGTGGACTTTGGTTGGGCACTGACTTGCCTCAGTTCTTGCAACTTGTAATCTGTCTAGAAGGAAGTAAGCCTGACCTGACTGTCAAAGGCTGACACTCTTTGCAGGAAAAGACAGCAATTGCCTGTAGCAGGAAACCAAGCTCAGGATAACTGCATGCCTTTCGGAATGTGTGACAAGCAAGCAAAGTGACTAAATAAAACAAAATAAGTAAATGCTGAACAAGACTGGCATGATTCTTCACATTAAACCAGCAGTTTGAGTCAACAGTTGTTCATTTCTCAAGCTCTACAGGTGGACCAGTAGTTGACCCAAAATACCCGGGAAAACAACCTGCCTTTCCTCCCAGAACTAGAGCCAAAGTGGTAGGTTCTACCATTTTAATCTATAAAATCCTGTCAGAAGTAATCTGTTGGAGGTATGAAATTGCCACATAATAATACCAGTGCTGTCTAATGTTTTATTTTTGCAAGTGATGTATCCACTTGAAAGCACAAGTGAAGAACAAATTGTATGATTGCTGTCACCAACTTGTTGAAAAATTCTAATTAATCTATTTATAATTTGGAATGATTATACATTTAGCACAATTAAACCCTAATCTAAAATAAATCTTCATTCAAAAATGACATATAATTCCATCTCAGTTCTAGATGACGCAAGTGATTAGTATGATTAGGCTGTCTGATGTCCAACAAATGTGGGCATTTCAGAAGGAAAAATATTTTTTTAAGTGTAATAAGAGGCACAAAAAAGAATTAAAAAGGCAAAGATGACAAGAACTGGACAGGAACTAAAAAGAAACAAACCCATACAATCCAAGTAGATTGTGCAATGCAATGCAATTTCTATTATTTAATTAGAAAGAGCAGTTTCAAATTGATGTGATACTAAGATGTACAGAAGCCACGTCTTAACAAGCCATGATAAACATAGTAACCATTTTCTCATTTAATAAACACACCGATATTTATAATTTAAATTAGCATATTGTATTTAAATAACAACTTTGCTCTGATTAAATTGTTAAAATTCTAATTAACACAAGTCTTGATTGTTTTTTTATTAAAGAGTTTTACAAAAAAATTTTTACAATACATATCCCCAAAACCCACCCGCCCCAATATAATAATCATATTCTAACTAAGATTATCCATTATAAAATTAACCAAAATCATAATGTGCTTTAACTCCCCTTTAACATAGATACATTCAAATTATTAAAAACATAATAATAATAACTTAAACAAAAATATAATCAATACTAATACTAAAATTAATAACAATCTAAAATCTACTCATAAGCTAAAAGTCTTGATTGTTTTATTGGAATAACTCTAGTTTTCTCGTCTCTTGCTATTACTATTACATAATTGAAACTGCATATATACTGCATATATACTGTGAAATCTATACAGCAATTTCATGCCCTGTAAGATAATACATATGTTAAGGCACCAGACTGGAAAGCAGGAGGCTGTGAGTTCTAGTCCCGCCACAGCTATGATAACTAGCTGGATGATTTGAGACTAATCATTCTTTCTCAGTCCAATTTAAATAGGAGAAAGAAAGATTATTATATATCCTGGTCACTTTTATAAAAAGTCTAAAATAAATCAATAAAAAATACCAATTCCATTGTAAACTTGTCTGAATGAAAAAAAGAATGACCTCTATTTATATTAATTTAAGAATAAACATTTATTAGAAAGATAATTTTCTATGGGAATTGAAGGTTTTGCTTCCAGAGATAGTACACAGAAAACAGTACTTCGTAGTTTATTCAGTAAGATAAACTGATTTAGATGTGAACTATTTACTACACTATAGTTACAGTTAGATGATGGTTTCCTGTTATTAAAACATTTACATGTGTTTACATTTGTTGATGGTCCCTGAAGTACTTCACTGAGTTGTATCACCAATCCATTTCAAAATAATACCTTGTTGCACTTAATGAGACATTAAAACTGCTCACAGCATTATTAGTGCCTTTTAATTTCCTGTACTAATATGCCAAATTAGTACAGTGGCTTAAAATAGCAATAGCAACAGTACTTAAACTTATACAGCACTCTCTGATCAGTTTACAGTGTCAGCCTATTGCCCCCATCAATCTGGGTCTTCATTTTACTGACCTCGGAAGAATGGAAGGCGGAGTCAACCTTGAGCCAGTAAGGACTGAACAGCTGGCTATGGGGAGAGTTAGCCTGCAATACTGCATTCTAACCACTGCATCATCACAGCTCTTAAAATCAAAGCAATTCTTACTGGAGTATGAACAATTCTATCTGTGCAAGAGATCTAATGACATTTTTGCTACACTCTCCTATTCCATTCTAAAGAACTGTCAGCACTACAGTAGAAGCAACAGCATGGATGATCCATTTCATGAACAGAGGCCTATACAAATACATATGATTCTGATCTCCCTGTTTGCACTTTTACATACCCACAACTGATAACCATACATAAATATCAGCATATGCCTATACCATTTTAATATATTCTTGTTTTGGCCTCATGTTTTGTCCATGCCATGCCATGCTGTACCTCCCCCGCTCCCATTCTTCCTAGCAGAAATCGTCTAGCTTTAATTAAGTATGCCTAGACTTTCTTGCTTGCATTGCTCATTTGAGATCTCTATACAAATGTTCAGTTTGGGAGCACTTCTAGCAGACATTTTTCTTGGTTTTCCAGACATGCTATGTAATTTTCATTTCTCAACAGTAGTTTACACCATTGTAATTGGTAGCTGACAGATTTAAAGATTTTATAAATATATCCTTCACCTGTTTTGCAAGAGTAAGCTACCTTAATTATAAAATACTCAGACAGCTGACGTTTGAAGGCAGACAAAACAAAAAAACATAACCTGAACTGTTAGAAAGGTTGGAGCATTTGTTTCCCTATGGAATTTTTTCCCCTACTAAGTGCGGGCTTAATAAGTCAATCACTTTCTTCCTTGTTAACAACTTTACAGGGAAGAAAAACAAACAAAAGAAAAGTCTGATTCTATTAGGAGTGTGTCCGAACGTTTTCATATTCACTGTTTCCTAATTCAACTGCACATAAATAGTAGGTATACATTCAGTTTTCAGAGAGATATCATGACTGACAGGGTCCTTCTTGGAACATGTGAAAGAGCTGAATAGGATGGAGAAACCAGAGGCATGACAATCAGGTTGACTCCATCTTTCATAAGCTTAATGGAGATGTTCCAAAGGAAGGGGCCATCTGCTATGGGGAAGGCACAGGGCATCTGGGCTGCCGCAGTCAAGTCAGCAGAGGGAAAAGAAAAGGCAGATATCTTGTGCAGACCACTGTTATAGAAGGCAGAAGAAAGAAGTGCTCAAAGCAGAGTGCAGCCACAGGCACAGTATTGCATAGGTAACCTGAGTCCCAAATCTCCTATACGTGTTTTTTTAAATATAGTTTCTCTATCTAATGTTTTATATTGGAATAAAATAGGTACAAATAAAAAGAACCACCTGTATGTAAGATACAACTTCAGTTAATTTAAGGAACATCAATAACTAATCATCTAAACTGGGACGAGAACTTAATTTTTTCATTGGACTGCATAAAATCGAACAAGCTGTGTTGTTGTTGTGATACCCGAGCATTTGGTGATTATGCCATTTAATAGGCAACGTTAAAAATATTTTCTCCCTGAAATGAAAGGCTAAAAAAGGCAAATTAAATTCCACTAAAATTAACCCTTTATCTTTCAAACAATCCCAGTTCATAAGAAATACAGGGAATCTGATCATCTTTTTGATGATCCGAATGCATCACTAATATGCCATTTAAAACCTTAAGACACTAGTCACAAATTCCATAATTCTAATCAAAAGTCCGCTTGATACCCAATCATTTTATATTAATTACCCCATAGGTTTGAATATCATAAATGGATGAGGTAGGGTGCAGATACTACCATCTGGCCTCATCTTTGCTGGCAGCCAAACTAAGGTTAATATAGTTACAAGCTTTGGAAGAATCCCCAATTCTGGCATACTGGTGCTTAACCAATGCAATGCAGTGCTTAAGGCAGGGTTTTTCAACCAGTGCTACAGGTACCACCTGTGGTACTTTGGCACCTGGCAGGTGGTACGTGACCATCCTAGAAAAGTGGTAGCAGGGGAGGGGAATGAGCTGAACCAGTGGCAGCACCGCACAAGCCTGAGCGAGAGACAGCTGGAGCTGCAGGCCTGTCAGGGCTCAGCAGAAGCGCCAGGATCAGCGCTTCTTTGGGGCTGTCAGGGCTCAGTGAAAGCGCCAGGATCAGCACCAGGCTCCAGCTGGAGCTCGACACTGATCCCAACATGTCTGCTGGGCCCAGAAGAAGCGCCGATCAGCTGGAATGTTGCAGCATCTCCAGGGTCCTGTGATTTACATTCAGATGCTTGGCAACTGATTGATATTTATGATGGTCACAGTGTCCCAGGGTCATGTGAAGTGACCAAAACCTGCTGCAACCACCCAGCAGATGGGGGGGAATAAAAACCACCAACACCCCCCCCCCACACCCCTGCTGCCAATCCTCAACAGAAATGCTCACAACAATGAAAACCTCGGAGAGGAGGAAGAGCGCCGCCGGGCAGGCAGGCAGGCAGGCAGGCAGGCAGGCAGGTGTCTTGCTCAGCTGTGGCTTGGGGGGGGCACTTTTTTCAGTGCCATTGTAACTTTGAACAGTCACTAAGCGAACTGTTGTAAGTTGAGGACTACCTGTATTTCATCACTTTTTTCCTTTTTGGGGGGGGTCATCAAGTTTTTGACTCCTTGCTAGGCGATTGGTGGTACTCGGATGTTGCCATATCCTAAAAGTGGTACAATGGGTGAAAAGGTTGAAAAGGCCTGGCTTAAGGCATTTGCCAGGACTTGAAAGACTGAAATTCAATCTTTGAAAGCTTACTGAATTGATAATGGCCCAGTCACTACATTTTATCACCACTAATAACACAGATCTTTTGTTGTTGAGAAAAATTGAAGATGGTAATGTTAGATATAAGTTACTGCAGTGTTGGAGAAAAGGCAGAATACAAACCTAATAATAAAATGTACAAAATACTAAGAGCTTCAATTAGGCAATTCTCTTTTTTTTCTTTAAAGAATTATCATGCTTAATATACAATGGTTGAATTAATCTTAGCCATAAAATTGCATATTTTGCCCAACTTCTTGTTCTTTGAAATTTCTTTTTCATCTGATATTTGGAGAATGTTCCCTACAGACATAAAAAGAAAAATCCAATTTTTTCCAAAGCTGTGATCATTTTACTTTTAGGGAAACCAGTTGCAATGTACCATCTAAATTTAGACATTTCACTGATCTTTGAAGAAGTTCTGTGATATTGTTTGAATAAATGGATATTTGCCTGGTTTGAATGCAAATTATTTACCCTATTTACAAGCCAAAATGGGTAACAAATATCTATATATACAAGAGCAATGGGAATAAATAATATTGTATATTACATATGTATTGATTGTACACCATCAGGTCCAAATGACCACATAGATATATCTAATAATATTAATCACTTCATCTGTTGTTCAAGTTAAAAAGTTCACATATTAATAACATTTTTTTTAAAAAAACCGCATGGTTAGAAAATATATCTCTTGACTGTTAATTATAAATATGTACCTTTTAAACTTGAGCAAAAATGAAATGGTCACCCACACAGATGTGTGTGGTTAAAGACTAATGATTAATTATTTTGTAATAACTATAAGGCATTCAAAATCATACACACACTCACATACACCCACACCCACACTCTTTCAATAAGCATTATGTCTTCTGATAGAAGAGACGAACTAAAACAGAACTCCAAGGCTTAAGTTTTCTTTTAAGAACATGTTTATTGGCTACAAAGTATTGGCCCAGTCAAAAGGAAAACCAAAACTAAAGTTCCCTCCAAAAAGTTACAGTATTACAAAGTTACCCCAGTACTATGAAAACAACTAAGTTTCCCAATTGAATAGTTTGGCAGGCTTTCTAACATTAGACTCAGCCCCCAATCTAATGAACAGAAATGACCTTGGTTCCCATGGGACAGAGAATTGTTTAGGCTAGCACAAAAATAATACTACCCTCCTCCCAGTCTGGTAGCAACCGAAAACAAGCCAAAATGGCTTCTTTCAGGTTTGTTGCAGACACACTATTTGTATTAGCAGGCTAATATGGGCAATGGAATCATCATGTATAGCTTGCTTTATTTTCCTTAGGTAGATTTGGCAGATTGGTTTGGCTCATACCAGTTCCGCATCATAAATCTATTCCAATCAAAAATAATAGAGAGACAAAGAACAAAAATAAATAAATCTATTAATCTATTTTTTTACACATGCATAGTGGTTTCTAGCCTGATACCTTAACCAATACACAAATTGGCTCTCAGGATAGTTGATGCTAAAATATTTAGCCCACAAATGAAGTGAAAAAAAAGAAGCAATTTTTTTTGGACATCTCTAGTATTCATTACTTTTTAATGAATAGAAAGGACATGCAACATGAAGCACATTTAAGCTGCATACATGGTGTGTAATCCATAATCAATCAGTATATATATATACTGGCCCATGGTCACCCAGCTGGCTTTGCACCTAAGGCAGGACTAGAACTCACCATCTCCCATGTTCATGAAGATTGTCAATCATCCAGGTAGAATTGTCTTGGAGTTGAGTCATGTAAACTCAATTCAAAAAAGAAAAGGAAGGGGAGGGGAGGGAAGGGAAGGGAAGGGAAGAGAAGAGAAGAGAAGAGAAGAGAAGAGAAGAGAAGAGAAGAGAAGAGAAGAGAAGAGAAGAGAAGAGAAGTCCTGTTGCAATGACTCAACTTCTAGTCACCGTCTTCCAGTTTCTACTATTATGCCTTAACTGCTACACTAACACCCAAAATGTGTATGTTCTGATGCAAAGGTTCATTTTCACATTTGTTGCACATGTAAAATGACAGCAACTTTTGACAGCGGCCATGCATATGTAGCTAAAATTCAATAAAGACTACATAAAGCTTACTGCTGTGGATTGTTATTAGGATTGCATGAGGTGGGTGAGATTTGCCTCAAACTGACACTTCATTTTGCAAAGGCGATGCTTTTAATATAGTTTAGGTAAAGAATGAACACAATTTGCTTCAAGTCAACAAGCACTCTTTGGTCTGAACTTTTAGTAAATCAAACAGTTGTTTGGGGGCGACGGGGATTCCCTTCAGCACATAAAAATTAGAAGAGGCTTTTAGACATGCAGAGAAGATACCAGCTATTTTAAATGCCAGAAAAAACTTCAGAAAAGAGCTCAAAGTAGAGTGAATCATTTTATTATTAAAATTAAGAGGCTGTATTATTTCATGAAGTTTCTTATGAACTTTTGTTGAAGCCATTCATCTCCCCCAAAGATTTATACAGCCCTAAAAGTTGTAGAATGGAAATAAAAGTAACATACTAGCTATAGTATGTTTTTACTAGCTATAGTAATCTTCTGCAGGGGAGGAATAGTGAAGGTATCTTTTTCTCAAAGAATGTATGCCACCATAAAAAGAAGGCTTATCAGTTATGCTTAAGCACCTTTACGTTAGTTAAATGCAAAAATAAGCACATAAAAATGTCTTGTAGAATAAACTTAACACTATAACTATACACATACTTACCAGGGATAACTGCCACACTTACTGAACAAAGTGACTTCGTTTTGACTTATATACTGCTTTATTAATTTTTAAGTATTATTTTTAAATAATAATTACACTTACCTCCAATTCTGGCATTAAATGCAATTCCTACTATACAATGTGAGTTATTGGCTGTAGCTGCCACTTCTCCAGCACAACGAGTTCCATGCCTATAGGAAGGAAAATATTTTAAATTAAGTGACATTAATGCAAACAGAAGCATTTTTTAAAGATTTTAACAATTCAAATATGAAGCAAGCTAAATTTACTTCAAGAAAGTGACACCGTGGGGATGAAATAATTCACTTTGATGAAGTAAAGCAATGATTTGGTTTGCCTCACTGGAACAATTCTGGTGGCCTTCAACTTGACCTCTTCAGGCCAGTGCTACAACTTCCAGTGTCCAAAAGGTGCTTTTTCCAGAGACAACTGGACTTTCTTTGTTTTTCCTTGAAGATGGTTCACTTTTCATCCACAGTTCAGAACTGAAGAAGCTTCTTGGATGAGAAGTGAAACGTCTTCAAGGAAAAACAAAGAAAGTCTAGTTGCCTCTTGTAAAAGCACCTTTGGGACAACAATGATTTGGATGACTGAGAATCTCTATGGATTCTCTTCCAAGGCTTTCCAAGGCCAGGTTGGGCATCATTCAGAGTCTGGAAGCACTTTATGATTCACTGAAGAGGGTTCCCCTCACCTTTCTTTGATAGTGTGAACTCTGCAGGAAAAGCTGGCTTTGGGTTCTGAAGAAGTCAGATGTAGTCACTTTACTTTGCTCTTAGAATACCTGGTTCTCAAGGACTTCTTTAGAAAAATTCCTTTCTTCAGGAATCAAGACTAGATTAATGATCAAGTGTCACTGCAGGCATATTAATGCCAGATAAGACAACTGAACAGTACTGATTTATAGAAAAGCATCTTAAAATATAACCGGAATCCATACAGTATATGATCATATTTTAATCCATAAATGTTTGTTTAAATGTAGCAGAAACACAACATAAGAATTGGGAACATAACCCTGACAATTGATGAGGTAAAGAATCATTATCAAGCAATTTAAGAAATTGCTTTTATGCAGTAATTAAAGCCCACAGATATTCTGTAAAAATGTTTTAGTTTAAGGTATAAGGATGTGCAATAACTTTAATATCTTTTTGTCACACATGAAGAAAATTCTGGTGGCTGGAAAGGAATTAAGAGCCACATCTTGTTAACTATGTGATCTACTTCAGTTTTAATTATTTTTGTAAAGCTAGATTTGTACAAGTAAAGCACCCATAAACTTAAAACTACACAGAGACGTAAAGAACTAGACAGGCTGGCCCAATTATTGGCTGGCAACATTATAACAATACAGTTACCTAGTAACTATCTGCTGTATGTTCATAGCTCTTCTTCGAACTGGACAACAAAACAAAACTGGACAATCATATGTGCCATTCTTTGGTGATGGATTTTGGATATTTTTTTGCCTTAAAATATATTTTAGTCCAATGTATTTATTTTGCTTATTTAGTTCCCCCTTTATTTATTAGTATAAACCAGTTAAAATTAATGTAATATAGATTTATGAATCTATTATTAATGTGTCCAAATGGTAAATAAAATCACTTTTTCTACATGAAAAAAATATGTTGAAACAATGCAATCTTTTTGTAGTAATAAAACTTTGCACATTTCATATGTGCATAATCAAAACTTTGAGCCTGTACAGTGCATTGTACATACTTCTATACTAAAGCAAGCTGGAGAACTCAAATCTCAAAGGCTATCGAAAGGATATTTAAATGGATATTTAAAAGGATTTTTAAACTTTAGAAAGTAATTAGTCCTTTTGTTTGTTTACATTTTGTAGGAATTTAGAAGAAATTATACCATAGAGTACCAATAAACTAGTTCTTGAATTGTTGGGAAAAGACATTATCTAGGCTTCTTTTAAAGAACTGTAATTATCCTGAAAGAGGATAATAAATAATAAAATATAAAATCAAATCTGACACATGTGTTCATCCATAAATCTGAACATAGTAATGGCATTCTCAATATAGAATTCTAATCTGTTTTCAATGTATATATACAAACATGCGTACACTTATAACAATTTCCTCACAGGATATTATTGTTGTTTCAATGCTGCTCACCGTATTCTATCCCTCATATTATTTTTCCTGAGATTTACACTGAATATCTCTTTCTTCTTCCACAATCTTTCCTCAATTGCAGTTCTACAGCTTCTGATGTCTGACACTCCACTGTCTTTTGAAAGTTAAAACAAAACAAAACAAAATACAGCTTTATTCAATTTCTCTCTGTCCCTGAAATTTGCTAGCGAGTTTAAGCCTTTTCAACATACAGGAAACCTCAGCTGAGAAATCAAAATGAAGAGTAAAAATGAATGTAATGATGAAAGAGTATATTGTAGAGGAAAGAAATTCCTATTAGATAAACCAGAAAACTAGTGGCTTTGTTGGCAATATAAATAAAGCTCATAATGATGTGATAAACTTAGTCAATAGCAAAGATCAATATTTTCTTATGCTGATGTGATTATCTTTCAAATTCTTTCTGCAATAAAGGTATTCCCACATAATATACTAAACAAAACACTAAAATGTGATGCCTTTTATGCTGTGGAAGTTAATGATAGCAAAAGGAAGTCACAAATGTTCACGTTATTAGCCATTTACCCCAAGTACGTCAGCAATGTTTGTGCAGCTGTGCTGAAAGAATTTCAAGGGATTATATGTTATTTTCTTCTGTCCTCTCTGCTCATCTACTGATCCACCTGCTGCTTTGGATGATAACTTTCTCAGAAGTAGCAACAATTCACAATAAAAAAATAGGGCTTTATTTGTGGTTTATGAAAAATATACCATAACTTTTGATAATATAGTAATAAAATTATTTCAAACAAAATTGAAATGAAAAAGTTGGGCATGCTGTTGTTAATGAAGAACAGACAAAAATGTTTTATAATTGGATACTAATATTTTAAAGTTGCTAAATATTCATTTTCCTATTCTGAATCCAGCATTCATGCTGAATCCTGGTTACATTTTCTTCGCCAAATAGAAGAAGAAAGAGATAAAATGTTTTATTTACAAATGTACTGTAAACAGACCGACCAAGTTAAGGGAACCAGAAAAAAGTACATGTTTCTCTAAAATTGCATAATGAATAAACAGACATACCAAACTGTTGTTTTTAATTTTCTACACATACTTTTCCACATTCAATAGTAATAAAGCAATCTTAGCCTCCTGCATGACACATTGTGGGAACAGTTAAGTACACATTAAAGTCCACTGTCATTATCGATAAAATAAACAGAGTGGAGCAATGGCTGGTTTCAGATGATGCTTCAACACAGCTGATTTTTGTTGTTATTTAATAGGCAAGAATAATGTAACTGCTAAGTGAATTAAAAGCTTTGAGTGAATTACAGTTCAAAATCTATGCAGGAAAAAAAACCAGAATCCAACTAAACTGCATGCATATAATCTTTCCAATGCTTTTTTTCAAAAGAAGGGAAAAAAGTCATGTATTGCAGTCATCTGTATCAGTGAAAAGAGATCTTTCTCATCTCTGGAACTGACCTTGATATTTTATAAAATACTGGTAGGTTTATTGGTTCCAAGATCAAGAGTTTTTGGTTTTTCTGTTACAAGATGCAAGAGTAAAGTATAGGGAAAGTGCGTTTTTTTCCAAATTCTGAAATTCTTGTTTATTGAGAAGCTTTAATGGTGCTATAAAACTTTGTTTCAGGATATATGGTGCTGTATCACTTATGTGGTGTGCATATATTTCACATCTTGTTACAGATTCCATTTGTTTTTCTAATAGAGTTTTAGAATTTAATGGCTGTTACTTTGGATGAAAAATGAATCAATTCACATTATGGGAATAGATTTGATCTATCTCAATTAAGGGAATGCATTATATTAAATGGTTTTTTAATTTTAAAAAAGTCTAAAAATCAACTGTGAGCTCTCAGATGCACAAAATGCAAGAAAATGCAATAATATCTGTAGCTCATGATTGAACTGTTAAAGGCTTGGTGCTCTGTGAGCTTGACTGAACTCCTTACATAGAATGGTCAGGATAGAACTTTTAATAAATAAATTGAAATCAGATTCATTGGTAAAATTAGATTATTTGTAAAGTGAAAATATGTATTTCTTCTCCAATTATCATCCAAATAATAATACTGAAATAATAAAACAATATCTCAGCTTAAACCTACCCAATCCTAAGTATGAATGAAAATGTCCTTACTGGTTTCCTGGGAAGAAGATACATTAATGTAATACTAACACCAAGTAGCCATATCTCTTTTTCTCAGAAAAAAACTAAGAATAAATTGAATCTATTTCTGAGAGTTAAATGTATATTCTGTAATTTTGCAACTTAATTTTAACTCTGGACAAATAAATTCATTTTATCTTTCTTCCATTTACTTTTAAATAGTTTGATCTTTAATCCCATTAAAGCTGATTTCAAAGTTAATCCCACAAGTTGATTTCTCTGTCTCCTTTCAGAAACAACCTGAAGAAACTGTTCTTGTAGAAGATCTTAAAATGATGAAGTAAAGCATGGTCATTTGGTCCCATCCTCACATTTAAGTCTCCACTGATTATTACTGATGCTGCTGGAAATTTATCTAAACAAGTGAAGATAAAATTTTCTATATGTACCCAAGTGAGCAATTTTTTTAAAAAGGGGGAATCCCAAAGGTGCTTTTTCATGAAGCAACTGGACTTTCTTGTTTTTCTTTGAAGACGTTTCACTTCTCATACAAGACACTTCTTCAGCTCTTCAGAGAACTGAAGAAGCTTCTTGGATGAGAAGCAAATGGCGTTCAAGGAAAAAAAATAAAAGTCCAATTGCCTCATGAAAAAGCACTGTTGGGATAACTATGACCTGGATGACTGAGAATCTCCATAGATAAAAAAGGGAATATAAACATTAAAAGTAAAATTTCAAATTGATTGGATGAAAGCAAAGAGGCTTCGTGCCATGGCTTCAAAAAAGGCAGTGAAACACATTTAAATTCCAAAGCTGGACAAAGCTGTCACAATACCATCCTCAAGTCTCCTTCCTGCATTAGTTGGGGTGGCCGAAATTAGTTGACCCATCCATCTCAACTTCTGATGCAGCCCAAGTGTCCTGGAGGAAAAGGATATCAAATTGTGATAGATAACAAAAGAAAAGGTTGATCTTTTAATGGTGCTGACCAGCCTGCAATATTCCAGTTTAAAAAGGAGATTACATTATCATTTGAAGGCAGTCATGTGGCTTGATTTTGACTTTGGCAAATCAATGATGTAAAATAGTTGTGTTCGGTTGAAAAGTCAATGGCAAGCAGCCAGGCCTCCTCTAGGGCTTGGTTTATCTCATGCAAATTCTGTAACTGCTCCTGGGAATTTTGCTCTGAGAAATTGAAATCATCACAGTATACATTACAGCGACTTCATTCAATACACTGGGTACAAGATGGATGGTTTTTGCTCTGCATGATTGAATTGGCAAGAAGACTGCCTCCTGATCCCTACCTAGTAGTTACAGTTCTAATTGGAAATCTCAGTGTGTAAGAAAATTTCTCATCAGCTATAATGGTGGCTTGGGTTGATCCCACAAGATTGCTTAATGGCTCATAAGGATTTAGGGAGCTTTAGTGTGGGCGACGATAACCAGCTATTCCATTCTCCACCAAGAGGGTCAGCAATTTAGTATCAGCAATTGGAGAAACAAGGTCTATCAGTAAGTGTGCTATAGCCATTGTAGCCAGTAGAGTTGTCTTCATATTTTCACACTTATGTAGTACATTATCTTGTTCATCCCCTGGTAAAGAATCAAAAACACTAAGGAAGCCAGGTTCATCTGGGTAGGAAGAGTCTTCATTTAGTAAATCTAACTGACCACAAAAGCCTCACTTTCTCAAATCTGGAGGTGGTGCAGCAGGAGCCTTGGAGGCATCTGGGATTGACGTAAAGTGGTTATTTGACATAGCTGGTAAAGGTAAAGGTAAAGGTTCCCCCGCACATATGTGCTAGTCGTTTCCAACTCTAGGGGTCGGTGCTCATCTCCGTTTCAAAGCCGAAGAGCCAGTGCTTGTCCGAGGATGTCTCCGTGGTCATGTGGCCGGCATGACTAGACGCCAAAGGCGCATGGAGTGCTGTTACCTTCCCACCGTAGTGGTCCCTATTTTTCTACTTGCATTTTTATGTGCTTTTGAACTGCTAGGTTGGCAGAAGCTGGGACGAGTAACAGGCACTCACTCTGTTACGCGGCACTTGGGATTCGACCCGCCAAACTGCCCACCTTCTGATCGACAAGCTCAGCATCCTAACCCACTGAGCCACCACATCCATAGCTGACATAGAGTCAAATAAAAGTTTGATCTTTTTATCACAAAAAGCTCAATGAAAGATTCAAGCAAAGCTAAATAGGCACTCATTTGGGATGGTAGGTTGTTTCAAAGATAGAAGGATTTGCTTATAGGGAGCCATTCAACAGCACATAGATCTATCTAGCTGTATTGGCATTTAAGAAGTTGTCCCAGAGACGCTACTATTGTTTTCCTAGAATTAGCAGCTGATATTATAACTAACCAAAAAATAATCTGAACCAGAAAAAATACTTCAGCATCCGAATGTGAAGAGCATCTCCTTTGTCTTATCAAGAGTTACAGAGTTATTAGAACAAGCATTTGGGTATTGTGGCATGTGTCAGATTGTTTTACTTTTTCTTTAATTGCTTGCTCTTTTACTGTCCATGTGCCCAAGATATGACGACTAGGTGAATCAGTTACATCAGTTTTGATAGGCGTAAAAAGTCCAGTTTCATGCTTTTGAATATATTTCACCTTTTGCCATGTCCAGTTAGTATTTTATGGTTGAGAGTTGCTCAAATATCAAAATCACAACTGAACTGTGAACAGCATGTTTTGCGATAAACTCTGTTGAGTTTCCCAAGAGAGCCTCTCCCTCTTCTGATTTCATTTTTTTTTAATCTTTAAGCTTATTTTCAATTCCCCTGAGGCTGGTAGAATTAATTGCAATGGTGACACAAAATAAGAGCCCACGAAGGACCTCCTATTTAGTTCATCCCTGACAGATAAGGAGAGCTTTGACAGTTGTTGTTGTTTTCCGTTCTGTTTGAAGATCCTATTCCAGTGCATCAAATTTGTTTAAAGGAGCATTTGTTTTACTTACAGATCCTTTTCATGCAAAGTGTTCTTCTGTCTTTTGGTTGTTTAGCTGACATCAATAAAGGGGAAGAGTCTGGGCTGGTGACATGTCATTTCTTTCTTTTTTCCATATTGTTCTGGTCCACAACAAGTCCTTTATCTGTCCCTTAACCTTAACATTCGTCTCACACCAAACAATTTTTAAAAAAAGTTGCATTAAAAAAGCTAAAAAAACCTAATAATATAATTAAGCAGGCAGGAACTTAAAAATTATTATTGGACTAATAGTTCCATCCATCTCCAACCTCAGTAGTTTAACACGTGCCCTTTGTAAATTCAAGATAAGAAGGGTTTCCAAATTATTGTTCTGATTTATTACTGTATGTTCTTTTTAGTTACTAAGACATCAGTTGGTTTCAAATGTAAATCTATTGTGGCATTTTTTCCCCCATATCGTTCTTAGAGTCTGGGATTTTTTTTAAAAAAAAACTGTTTACAAATCCACATTCAAATCAGTCTCAGTCTGTTTTATCCAATAAAATCTATTCGTCTTCTATATCCTCTGTTAAATCCATGCCTATAGTATCAGACAATGTTGTAAGTAATTTCTGAGCATATTGTTCCCAAACAGTCTTAACTTCTTCTATAGACAAATAGTACTGCTCCATTGTATTAATGAGTCTCTTCTCCTTCAATTGTAATCCTTCAGTTTTCTCTGGTTTCCTTTCAACAACTTTCAAAGTCCCCTCTTATCATGTTTATCTTCTGATCAGCAAAACTTTCCCACGGGTAGATTTCTTACAGATAATTTCAAATTTTTCACATTGTCTTTTATAAAATTTTAAGCACTCCTCAAACAATATTATTTCAAGTGCATCTAGCCCTTTTATTTGGTCTTTAACCTTCCAGTCCCTCGTTTTCCAAAAATTACAAAGTTTTTCATTTTTAATCCTTACACTTATATAAATTTCTTTCATCCAGGATAAAAATACCGTATATACTTGAGTATAAGCCGAATTTTTCAGCCCACTTTTTGGGCTGAAAAATTCCACTTCGGCTTATACTCCAGTCAACAAAAAAACTTACCGAGGACTTGTGCGCGGCCGAGGCTTTGGTGCTTCCGGGATCGCGCGCACCTCTCCCAAGCCACCGCCGTCCGAGACCTGCCGAAATTTGGGGAGGTTTGGGGAGGTGCGCGTGCACCTCCCCAAACCTCCCCAAACGTTGGCAGGTCTCCGTTCCTCCTGCCGACGTTTGGGGAGGTTTGGGCACCTCCCCAAACCTCCCCAGGTCTCCGTTCCTCCGCGCAGACCTGCCGACGTTTGGGGAGGTTTGGGCGCCTCCCCAAACCTCCCCAGGTCTCCGTTCCTCCTGCCGACGTTTGGGGAGGTTTGGGCGCCTCCCCAGGTCTCCGTTCCTCCGCGCAGACCTGCCGACGTTTGGGGAGGTTTGGGTGCCTCCTCAAACCTCCCCAAATGTCGGCAGGTCTCCGTTCCTCCTGCCGACGTTTGGGGAGGTTTGGGCGCCTCCCCAAACCTCCCCAGGTCTCCGTTCCTCCGCGCAGACCTGCCGACGTTTGGGGAGGTTTGGGCGCCTCCCCAAACGTCGGCAGGTCTCCGTTCCTCCTGCCGACGTTTGGGGAGGTTTGGGCGCCTCCCCAAACCTCCCCAGGTCTCCGTTCCTCCGCGCAGACCTGCCGACATTTGGGGAGGTTTGGGCGCCTCCCCAAACCTCCCCAAACGTCGGCAGGTCTCCGTTCCTCCTGCCGACGTTTGGGGAGGTTTGGGCGCCTCCCCAAACCTCCCCAGGTCTCCGTTCCTCCTGCCGACGTTTGGGGAGGTTTGGGCGCCTCCCCAAACCTCCCCAGGTCTCCGTTCCTCCGCGCAGACCTGCCGACGTTTGGGGAGGTTTGGGCGCCTCCCCAAACCTCCCCAAACCTCGGCAGGTCTCCGTTCCTCCGCGCAGACCTGCCGACGTTTGGGGAGGTTTGGGCGCCTCCCCAAACCTCCCCAAACGTCGCGCAGACCTGCCGACGTTTGGGGAGGCGCCCAAACCTCCCCAAACGTCGGCAGGTCTGCGCGGAGGAACAGAGACCTGGGGAGGTTTGGGGAGGCGCCCAAACCTCCCCAAACGTCGGCAGGAGGAACGGAGACCTGGGGAGGTTTGGGGAGGCGCCCAAACCTCCCCAAACGTCGGCAGGTCTGCGCGGAGGAACAGAGACCTGGGGAGGTTTGGGGAGGTGCCCAAACCTCCCCAAACGTCGGCAGGAGGAACGGAGACCTGCCGACGTTTGGGGAGGTTTGGGGAGGCGCCCAAACCTCCCCAAACGTCGGCAGGTCTGCGCGGAGGAACGGAGACCTGGGGAGGTTTGGGGAGGCGCCCAAACCTCCCCAAACGTCGGCAGGAGGAACGGAGACCTGGGGAGGTTTGGGGAGGCGCCCAAACCTCCCCAAACGTCGGCAGGTCTGCGCGGAGGAACGGAGACCTGGGGAGGTTTGGGGAGGTGCCCAAACCTCCCCAAACGTCGGCAGGAGGAACGGAGACCTGCCGACGTTTGGGGAGGTTTGGGGAGGTGCCCAAACCTCCCCAAACGTCGGCAGGTCTGTGCGGAGGAACGGAGACCTGGGGAGGTTTGGGGAGGCGCCCAAACCTCCCCAAACGTCGGCAGGTCTGCGCGGAGGAACGGAGACCTGGGGAGGTTTGGGGAGGCACCCAAACCTCCCCAAACGTCGGCAGGTCTGCGCGGGGGAACGGAGACCTGGGGAGGTTTGGGGAGGCGCCCAAACCTCCCCAAACGTCGGCAGGTCTGTGCGGAGGAACGGAGACCTGGGGAGGTTTGGGGAGGCGCCCAAACCTCCCCAAACATCGGCAGGAGGAACGGAGACCTGGGGAGGTTTGGGGAGGCGCCCAAACCTCCCCAAACGTCGGCAGGAGGAACGGAGACCTGGGGAGGTTTGGGGAGGCGCCCAAACCTCCCCAAACGTCGGCAGGTCTGTGCGGAGGAACAGAGACCTGGGGAGGTTTGGGGAGGTGCCCAAACCTCCCCAAACGTCGGCAGGAGGAACGGAGACCTGCCGACGTTTGGGGAGGTTTGGGGAGGCGCCCAAACCTCCCCAAATGTCGGCAGGTCTGCGCGGAGGAACGGAGACCTGGGGAGGTTTGGGGAGGCGCCCAAACCTCCCCAAACGTCGGCAGGTCTGCGCGGAGGAACGGAGACCTGCCGACGTTTGGGGAGGTTTGGGGAGGCGCCCAAACCTCCCCAAACGTCGGCAGGTCTGCGCGGAGGAACGGAGACCTGCCGAGGTTTGGGGAGGTGCGCGCGCACCTCCCCAAACCTCCCCAAACTTCGGCAGGTCTCCGGACGGCGGCGGCTTGGGAGAGGTGCGCGCGATCCTGGAAGCACCGAAGCCTCGGCCGCGCGCAAGTCCTCGGTAAGCTCCGGGCGGTCACTTGCTTCGCGTCTCCTGAGGGAAGGGGGGGCGACTGGAGCAGGCGTGTTTCCTCGCCTGCTGGGTGCCGCGATTTGCCCGGGGAACGCGCGGGCCCCGAATGGCAGCGTGGAGCGAGGAAGCGGACAGCCAGGGCTTCCCCGAGAGCCGTGGCCACACAGGGTATTCCTGTGTATTCAGGCTTGCAAAATGGCGGATCGAGCCTCTGCTGGCGGCAGAGGCTTGCAGAGCGCGGATCCAGCCTCCGCCGGCGGCGGAGGCTTGCAGAACGGCGGATCGGCTTATACTCGAGTCAACAACTTTTCCCAGTTTTTGGGGGTGAAATTGGGGGTCTCGGCTTATACTCGAGTCGGCTTATACTCAAGTATATACGGTAAGTTATCCATGTACGATGAAACTTGCCCTTCAGAAGGTTCTTAATATTCAACAAATCAACAGCAAGCAATCTCCTAAGTAGGTAAGAGAGGAAGTAGCCGAATGAAGGATCTGATGTGAAAGTACTGAACCATGACTTAGGCAAGTTAATTTCCCCTTGGCCTCCAGAGCTCTCAAGTCCTCCGGAGATTGCTATTTTGTGATCTTGGTATAGTCAAACTCTGTATGGAGCAAACTTGTTGATGATCCTAATCCTCTCTTCCACATGGGGAGCACTTGATTAGTTCTCCAGCACTTCTTATTGCAGCAATCATCCACCATTGTTTCCCTGGAAGCCGACATGTGTTCATTATCAAAATAATCTATGGTTAGGATATTTCAAGAGTAAAGAAATATTTCTGATACTGATGCCTAGCAACCTATCAGGGGCCTGGATTGTGTTACAGGCAGTTAAAACTTGCCAGAAATTGTACTAAATACAAATCTTACTGAAACAGGTAAGAATATGATTATTTTCTAGACTAAGTTCAATCATTATAAATTAGCTGTGTATATGCATGCAATTTATGTCCCACCATTTGTTCAGGACTTAAAAGTAGCACAAATAGTGCATCATCTTCCTACTTTATCCACACACACACAAAAAAAAAAAGATTGTGAAATAGGTTGGGATGAGAATGAAAGAAACATAAATGTGAATTTCCCTATGCCCGTCCAACAGTATTTTTTATACGTTTGCATTCATCACAACAGGAAGCTGCTACTTATTACAAAGATAGAATTTGGAGAGTGGATTAGTCTATAATTTAAGTCATGTCTATCACCACATATATTAAGTTAGCTAAACTGAGATAATACAACACAAGCATACACATATTGGGCATCCATCAATGTTTTGATGATTTATGATCCAACTCCTAAATTTAAGCTTATATTAATATCTGAAGCACTACATCAGCACAAAATCCTAAGTGATAATATTATTTTGGCTCTTTGGAACTGTCATTATGATAAAACATATATGCAGAAGGTTTTATTGCTTCACTTTTGTACAATAATTCTGGTAAAAACCTGATAAACCAAGTTAGAATCGTTTTGCATGTGAATATATAAACGTGTACAAAGAATAGGAGGAAAATATCCATCCTAACAAAAAGTAATAACTGACCCTTCAGAAAGTAATACAGATTCTCATCCAAGCCCATAAGAAGCAGTTTAGTGTAGGAGTCTATTAAACATGTTAAGATCACAGTTCTATTTCATTCTACCTCATACCTGTTCAGCTGATAACCCACCAATCCAAATGCTGTCAGCATTTATTTATTTGGCAACTTTTCTATTCCTACAATGGCAGTCATACTTCATAACAGGAATATTATAAACCTTTTGAAAAGTAATTCTTTGTGACTGGTGGAAAATGGGCAACCACACTGAGGATAAGAAGCAATTTTTATAACCCTTTCCCTCCCCCCTCCTATAACTCACTATGGAAATTTGCACAGAAAGGTCACTGATTTTTCAGAATAAATTTAATGGAAAGTTTTAAATGTTTTTCTAGCTGTGGAGATTCCACCATTGGATAAACTTTAAAATCATTAGCAAAAATAAAATAAAAACTTGCCAAGGAGGTAATAATTATGCTGAAAATAAATAACAATTTAATGTTTTAATATTTCAGTTATTTAACATCTCCTCAGGCAATTCAATCTGTAGATTAAGTATGTCTGTCTAAAACTAAGGTATATGTAAGTTAATTTACCCAGAAGCACATTTTAATTTGAAATCAACAGCTTTAATATCTACATTCTGTATCTATACAATATAGATCACCGAACTTACTTGTTTTCATTGCTGGCATCATATCGAGGCATAGGGTCAATATCATTACCATTGACATCAAAACTGGCATCTGGGTCCTGTAACCAACAGTGAAGTAAGATGGAAAAAGAAGGGACAGCAGAACCCGATTAATTAGCTATTCATCTAAATTCATATATTCCTCAGCAGGTATTTACAGGCATGTAATTAGGTTAACTAAGATTCCTGTGGTTCTGTATTGGATGCTTGTCCAAAACTAACTGTTTAACTGTATTTAGGATATAGAATTGTTCTTAAAGCATAGGTCTCAAAATCAAGCCATCCTGAGAGCTAGATGAGAACGAATATTTTTAATAATTACACTTTAATTTATATTTATATGGTATATTGCACTGCCAGCAATTTCAGAAAATTTGCTGATAGATGCTGAGATCATTAGAAGTATTAGGATCATTTCAGAAGCATTCTAGAAGCATCAGCAATCATTTTAACGTCATTACAAAGGTGTAGGTTGACCACAACAGACAATATATCTTTCAGATGGAAGCTCATTTTCTAATAAAAATATATTTATTCCCAGTGCTTTTTTTATAAATGAAAAAGGTGCCGGAACTCACACATGTCATACAACCCGCCTTGCCTACCCTATAAGGTTCCATCCAAAAAAGGTGCCGGAACTCCATTCTGAGCGTTCTATGAGAAAAAAAGCCCTGTTTATTCCCCTTCCCTATCCACTCACCCAAGCCTTTTGCTCCTAGAAGCAAAAGTGGAATCAGCTCAGAAATTTGCACACATTCCACTCCAACATTTGATAGGTATCCAACATGAGGTCGTTACGGTTTACTTTTGCTTCCTTAGTGCTAATGGTAGCCCCAGTCTTTTTCCAGTTGTTGCCTTGCAGGATCAATCTTTCCTACAAAAAGCTGCTAAGCTACATTTCTTACAGAAAGCTGCTAAGCTTTCACCAAGGCAACTCTCCAGTCCCTACTCATCTCTTCTATCAATCCACACTGGAGGAAGGCTGTTTGGGATGGTACATAATTTTTCCTTCTCTGATTATACTTTTTTTCTCCTTTCTTTTTGGAATATATGGACTTTTTTATACC
The DNA here is from genome assembly GCF_964194415.1 of Vipera berus. Lineage (NCBI taxonomy): Eukaryota > Metazoa > Chordata > Lepidosauria > Squamata > Viperidae > Vipera > Vipera berus. Next base: position 68,622,253 of record NC_138203.1, read on the forward strand.
TCAGTTTTATTCTCCCAAAGTCCAAGTGAAGGAAGGTATACAAAGAGGGGCACACTTTGTTCCTCTTCCCAGCTGATTTTTGTTTTATTTTGCCAGAGAAGAGACAGAAAAGAACTCAAAGAGAGGCACCTATCTGAGGAACCCATAACTACCAATCTTGTGAAGAGAATGTCATGGTTCCAATAGATGAGACCAATTAAAGCAGAAATCCAAGGCTTGAGTTTTCCTCTAAGAACATGTTTATTGGCTACAAAGTATCAGCACAGTCAAAAGTGAAACCAAGACTAAAGTTCCCTCCAAAAAGTAACAGCATTACAAAGTTAAACTTCACACCCCAGAATCTATGCAATCTACTATGTTTTCCAATAGAATAATTTGGTGGGCTTTCTAACATTGGGCTCAACCCCCAGTCTAACGAATAGAAATGACCTTGGTTCCCATGAGACTGAGAATTGTTTAGACTAGCATAAAACTCCCCATTCCTCCCCCCAATCTTGTGGCGACTGAAAACGAGCAAGATGGCTTCAGTCAGGTTCATTGCAGAGTTGCCAGAGGCAATGTTTAGTCCTGGCAGCCTCATTGTAACTTCATCTCCACCCCTTTTGTAGTGAACAAATGGGGAAGCTCAGCCATTGTTTCTGCTTTCCACAGCAGCCAGACAGTTGCAATTCCTACAATGTAAGATATAGAATGCTGCAGTGATGGCAACCTCAACTCTCTCTCTGCTGGCCAGTCCTTCTTTAGCCCTATAGCTTGGTGCACAACTAAACCCTGAGATGCTAATGCTGGGCATTCCAACTTGTCCACCTTCCAACGTGTCCCTAGTGACTTCTCCTAGGTATGCTGAAAGAAATGGATCAATGGAGATTCTTCGTGTTCATGATCCATGACTATCTTCCCATCCCCTCTATAGAAAGGGATTATACATGTTTAGAAGGAAAAGCTGTGAATGAGGTGCTGGGGATAAGTGAGTTCATGCCAGCATTGGCCAGAAACATGGCACGGATTGGTAAGGCATTTTCAGGCTGCAGAGAATGAAGATGGAGGAGTTGTCCATGTGTTGCAACTCTTGTATTTAAGTACTTCTGATTTATGAAAAATAATTGCCTTAATTAAAATAAATTCATGTGATTCTAATAATGCCAAGCTTCTTCATATAAATCTTTTCAACGCATATATTTATTTCCAACCTAGATTACCTTCATTCTTGCTAAAAGACATAGCTATTTAGGTGACTGTAAGAGAACATTACTTGCCTAAAGGAATTATTTCCATGTCTTTATAAAAGGATTTGCAAACACAACTTTAATTATTAAGCCCACTTTGAAAATGATACTATACATGTATCAGTTACACATTTTCATATCTTTAATAGGTATAATGGGTGTAAAATTTGATTTGATTTTCTCCACTTTTCCTGTAGAAAACAGATGTTTTTGATTCCAGTCAAATGATATAGCTGAATGAGAAGGCAATTTGTATGCATGTGCAGTTCAGGCCTGATTTGATTCATACTGATGCTCTGAGATTCAAAGAGATTTGAATCTTTTATTTGAGATTGTGATTCAATAGTTGAGGGCTAACCAATTCAATTCAAAAGTTTGAAATTAAATTTTTACTAATGTCATCGGTTATAATGAGAAAGCATCAAAATGTCTGTAAGTGAAATATTACAACTGGCCAGATTAAAAATGTTGAGAGATGAGAAAGTGAATAAAGCACAAAGCATTCATTTCAAAAGAGTTCCAATACATAGAGTATAATAAGATGATACAATTCAGTGATTAGAAAAGAGAAGAGGACGACAAGCTGCAAACTGGTTGGAACTCAATTACAGTAGTGATGAGTGCACAGTTGGGAGACTTGAAAATTTTTTTAGGAATAGATCATCATGTAGAAGATTTATGTGAACACTAAAGGATGAAAACAACTTGATGGCACAAAATCAGTCAATTCAGTGATTGGTTGCTCATGTCAAATGTCCAAAAGGCGATCACATTCAGCATGACCAGGTATTCAAAATTCAGGTCAAATAATTGTGGATGTAATAAAAGCTACAATGAAGTCATGTGCATTTTGATGTCTTTTCAAGAACGATGAAAATTAGGTCATGATGCACATGAAGATACTTTCCCTCCCAAAAGGAAACTCTTGATGTTGGATGAAATTGAAAACATTATTCTGCTGATAGATCATATCCTGTCTGTGGCAGCATTATCTTCTCCCTTTGCTGCCTTCTCCTTGCTCTCATATTCTACTTAAAGTGTGAATGGATTGTCTAAAACAGAATTTAAGGGTATGCAGTGGGTGTAGCATGAGAAATAATATTTTCGCTAAATATTGTCAGAATATTCAGTTTAAAGTAGGAAGTGCAGAACAGTGTAGAATATTGCTTAATTCATCTTTAAATGTCCCCCTTCCATCTTTTTAAAGATAAGTAGCAGAAAAGAGAGGAAAAATATAACAGCTATTAAATTAATCAGCAGAAAACCTGAGTTGTACTGAATCAATGCAGCAAATGTCCTGCTCTAAGTTAAAAATAATTTTCATGAACTGCTTACAAAATAAGTTCTTCTTTTTCATTTTGCTTTCTGTAGGATGACAGGCTTAGGATGACACTGAAGAATGCTCAGTGACTCGGCCTGGTGAGACTGTGGTTTGTTATGTATGATCATTGGATTTGTAGATATCTGGAGGACTGGTATCGTTAATTGGCAAATTTAGGCTACCCTGGAAAGGGCTCCTCATCAATTGCAGGTTGTGACCTGCAGGCATAGTTAGTTATTAAGCAGAGGCAACAAAAGTAGCTGGCATGATGAGACACATTGCCACGAAGACTGGCAAACCACAGAGAAAATAACATCTATAGCCTTGCCTTAAAAAGAAGAAAGCTTGTATTTGTCAGCTTGGTATCTGTTGAGAACCTTCTGCTTGTTCAAATCATGCAGACTTTAAAAATAAAGCTCGAGCTAAGAGAGTATATTCCAAGTGGTAAGAACTGAATTTAAAATCAGTTATCTCACTAATATTTGAATGGACACATGTAATTCCATTAGAAAAAGCAAGAATGAGAGTGTGTGAGAGAGAGAAAGAGAAAAACAGAGAGAGAAATATTGCTATACAGTATGTTCAAACTATGACTGCAACTGGTTACTTCCTATGAATGAAAGAGCTTTTTAAAGAATGTTTGGTGAAGAGAGAAACCGAGAAACCAGGGCTTTCTAAGTAGGAGGGGCCACTGGGAAGGTAATTCCTTAGAAGGCTTCAGGAATTCTAGAGTAGAATCCTTTCAATTATGTTTTCAATTCCATGCATTCATTCAAAGACAGTTTTGTCAATTTCAGGGCTGGGCATTGCCTAGATCAGGGCTGGGCAACCTTGGCTCTTTTATGACTCGTGGACTTCAACTCCCAGAATTCTGGCTCATGCTGGCTCAGGAATTCTGGAAGATGTAGTCCACGAGTCATAAAAGAGCCAAGGTTGCCTACCTCTGGCCTAGATCAATGCACACATCTTAAAGTTGCTATGGTTGAGAAACACTCACATCAAAGTGTTGTGGGGTGGGGAAGAAGTGCTGCTAAAGCTGAACTTCTCCCCTGCGGCCAAAGAGCAAGAACACCAGGAACTGGGTAGTAGGAAGAAGTCTCCAGAACACTCACTGGACAAATTACAAACACATCACTGCTTATAGTCACATTCAAGAAACAGGGAAGGAATGAGACCCAAAGCAATGCTTGTTTTGCCAGCCAATATTGTTGTGATAAAGGCAGAGTTAAATGAAGTGATAAAACTGATTGGTCAGTTACTTGGGTAAGTGTTGGAGAGTCTAACTACAGGGGTGTCAAATTGCCGGCCAGCGGGCCGGATGCGTCCTGCGGAAGCCACGCCCACCCCATTGCCGGCAATGGCAAAATTGTCCCGATACATTGCACGACGTGAGGTCGCGAGTTTGACATGTCTGGACATATTACTCAAATTTCATTAGTATTCTCCATACATATAAATGAAGTTACAACATTGTGTTTTGATTATAACAAGCATGAATGTTATTCAGTTGGTTTGGACAAATCGGTTATAAAACTTTCTTGGCTTTTCCTGAAACATCACTTGGGTCAGGGAGATGAGTCTACATGTCAATTCCACGTAGCCCAGGAGTGTCAAACTACAGGCCCATGGGCCGGATGCATCATGCCGAAGCTGCACCTACCCCATTGCCGGCAATGGAAAAAAAGTCACGACACGTCATAGCCCAAGCATTGTGCTTCCTGCTCCTTTTCTATTTTCTGCAAAGTATGCTTCATAACAAGAGACAACTGTGCAATTCAGCTTACTTTGTATTTTTATTAGGTTGCAAGAAGCTTTAATTTCCCCCTAGTTGAATGGTGTGGGGGGGAGGGGGGGAAGGGTGTACAGAATAAATTCTGCAACTGATCTTCTGTGCTTGGGGATTGGGAAAAAAAAAGAATAGGAGCAGGGGCTTTTAATATTTATGTTGTGGAAAAGAAGTAACTACTCAAGCAATTGAAACTAGTTGCTACCTTATTTATTTATATAACAACCCCAGAACTGGAGCAATGAAAAAAAAAACCACTGATATGCTTCAAAGCCACACAGCTGAGCTTTCTGATTTAAAGAAGATCTTCTGGTTTCTGACTTCTGATTGTTTATTGAATTCTATGTGTGTCCTGACTAATAAACTCTGGTAATGAAAGTTAACCATTCTTGGACTTAACAAATGTTAAGAAAAAACTCCTAATTTGCTGATAATTAGAATTTCTAAACATTATCTTATATACTTAAAACAATTTTTCTCAACAGTTTTCAATATTAGGGATTTTTTGTGTGTGCTAAGGACTGGATGTTTTCAAGGACTGCCTACAGGAGGAATGAGTTACTCTAGGAGGTTGTTTGGCATAAATGTGACTTAAAACTTATAAGCTATCTAATTTTTATTACAGCATCTATGGCACATTAAATCTATAATATTTTCCTCTTTTCTATTTTTCCTTATTTAGCTACATATATACATATAGATATAGTGCTTCTGAGATTCGAACCTGGGCTGATTGCACATTAGGCAGTTGTTTTTACCTCTTGAGCCACATACCCTTCTGAGGTATGGCTGACTGATGAAAACTAATAAGTTTGAAATGCATTTCAGTCTCCCTTAATTCTTTGTTAGTAATTTACATAAATATATGAGTTGTCCGGTGTGACTACTGCCTGTTCGATGGCCTTCAAGATAGGCTGAAACAGGAAATAAAGATTTGCCCCATGTTTGGGGCCTAGCAAGGTAATCTAAATAGTTAACAAGTATTTGACACATATCTCCCCTTGCAGAAGCTAACAAAGCGAGAGAGATCCTGTGGCTCAAGAGGTAAAAACAACTGCCTAATGTGCAATCAGCCCAGGTTTGAATCTCAGAAGGGTATGGCTGACTGATGAAAACTAATAAGTTTGAAATGCATTTCAGTCTCCCTTAATTCTTTGTTAGTAATTTACATAAATATATGAGCTGTCCGGTGTGACTACTGCCTGTTCGATGGCCTTCAAGATAGGCTGAAACAGGAAATAAAGATTTGCCCCATGTTTGAGGCCTAGCAAGGTAATCTAAATAGTTAACAAGTATTTGACACAGACACACACACACACACACACACACACACACACACACACACACATATATATATATATTCTTCTTCCCAGAAGAACGAAGCTGAAGCCACCAGCCTGAGGATGACAGATGAGATTTCGTCAAAACGTTGCCCTGATACCTCCAATTCTACGTGGGGAAAAACCCGAATGACCAAGGATCTACATACAAACACCCGCGAAAACCTCAGAAAACATATATATATATATATATATTATATAAAATACATTTTGCAGCTATATTCTAAGATACATTCAGTAGATAGGTAAGAGCAGGGGTCTTCAAACTTGGCCCTTTTATGACTTGTGGACTTCAACTCCCAGAATTCCTCAGCCAGGCATGTTGGCTGAGGAATTCTGGGAGTTGAAGTCCACAAGTCATAAAAGGGCCAAGTTTGAAGACCCCTGGGTAAGAGGAATCTTAGTATTTATAAGCTTGAGAATAAATTAAAGTCAACTGGCTTATAAAACTGGACATAGCTGCACAACATACAGTATGTGCTAATAAGGGACAGCCTGATATTAATATTAAAGAACTCAATCTACATGGAATATAAACAATTGATCACTTCACTTGGTTTCTCATCCCTGATCTTGCTTATAGTTCAGTTGTTTAGAATTTCTTAGTAACTGCCCCAGAATATTATAGGCATTACGCCTTGATCTACAGATACAGTTTGATTGGATTCTTGGATTCCAACCTCTGCCTTTTAACTCAACATCTCCACTTGTTTTCCTAAAGATTCTATGCTTTACAAATACACAGGCAAGTTTTGCATTTTAGTACTCTCTTTGGATCACAGATCGGAGGCAGTTTATTATCAATTAGCAACAGGTTCTGCAGTCTGAAGCAACATGGGCACTCACATAATTCTGCATCAAGTCTGGATGGTTTCTTTCAATGCCATCATCCAAAATAGTGATCACAATATTCTTTCCAGTGTAGCCTCTCCTCCAGGCACCAACAATATTCATATCTGACTGACAAAGATGTATGTTATCACTACAATGCTAGAGAAAGGGGAGAGAACAAAATAAGGATTGCATGTAAGTGATTAGTCACAAAAGCAAGATAAAAAAACATTTTCATTAGCATAACCAAATAAATTGTCAACATATTGACTTATTGAACAGGAGATCGAAAACTAATCTCCTAATTAAGAAGCAGCAAGGTAATTTTAATGAATGGCAAATGAAAAGAAAATGATTCAAACATTATGAGAATCCTTTTTATATGGAGAAATGGTTATTAGATAACATTTTGTTATTATACATTTCTAGAAATCATCCCAAGAGTTATAAAATGTCTTTTTGGGTTTTCCTTACCCTTCTGGGATTGCATTTGAATTTTTCAGCACTCAACATGAAGTAACACCAGCTGCCTGCAATTAGTGCAGGTTCGCATCCCACCAGGCTCAAGGTTGACTCAGCCTTCCATCCTTCCCAGGTAGGTAAAATGAGGACCCAGATTGTTGGGGGCAATAAGCTGACTTTGTAATAATGCCGCTTGGGGTGTGTGTGAAAGCCCTAACAAGCAGGCATATACATAGAATGAAGGCTACTGCTAAGCTTGTAAGCCGTCCTGAGTCTTCGGAGAAGGGCGGGATATAAATGGAATTAAAATAAAAATAAAAAATAAATAAAACTAGACCAAATGCCTGTACAAAATAGCATGGAAACACATACACACATGCACACACATATTACAAACTCACATACAAATGCTTATGTGTGGGATATATGTGAGAGTATGGATAGAGTTATGTACTATATAATCTATGAAATGGCTACCTAGAATCTTATATTTGCAAAAAAATAAAGGAATGGAAAAAATGTTGGCATGTTTAGTGCAGCAGCAGCAGTAAGAGATAAATCTATAACCAAAACAATTTCTTTGTAAAACTACAGCTTAAATAGCTTGTTGAATTGAAGCTGACTATAATAGCAAAAGTTCTGAAGACTATTTTAGCTTAAATGAAAATTGAACCATTTGTATTTTATTTTGTATGGTGCTCAGTTACAAAGAAATTAACAAACAACTGTGTACTTATTATCCACACCCTATCTCTTAACCCTGTAGAGAAAGTGACTACTTTTAATGAGTATCCCATTGAGGCTCTCTGTGGTCATGCTTTGCCTCAGCTTCCCTGGACACAAGGAGAATAAGCAGGAAAAGGAAAAAA